>NC_137021.1:40986780-41414280 GCF_032717465.1 Coenobita brevimanus | reverse complement strand
CCCCGCATAGCGGCTTGTTTGATATTTTTCTGACACTGCCTGAACTTACCACTACCTAACGCAAAAAGAATTATGTCGGTATTTACCGTTCTCGTGAGAGAAACAAACACACGCAGAGTCACACACACACACACACACACACACACACACACACACACACACACAACTTTACTCCATTGTATGATTTATCTGTATCTATCTGTCTATCTATATCTATATCTATCTATCTATCTATCTATATAAAATCGTATATCTATCTATCTATCTATCTATCTATATCTTTTCGTTTCGTTTTTGAAGGCTCCAACATGCTATGTGTCTGCCTTGGTCACCTAATGGCGGCTGTCCTTGCTGCACAATCCAGGGCAGCCTCCCTGTTCAGTCCCTTAACCCTGAGGTCACACATAATGACCTCGTCCCACGTCTTTCTCGGTCTACCCCTTGCAACCCCACCCCCAGTAATAACATTTCTCACCATCTGCACCCAATTATCATCTCCCATCCTCTCCACATGCCTAAACCATCTCAATCTACCTCTCCTCATCACAGCACCAATACACTCCAGTCCCTTCCGACCTCTCAACTACTCCATCGTAAACCCAGCCCCCCCAGGCCTTGCACTCAGGGACGAACTGCATGTCACGGGGTTTTTAAAAATATCACGGTTTTTTTTTTAAATAAATGCTCAGTATTATTTAACTGATAATAATATTCAATAATATTGCAGAGCAGGGACAATGATTGTCTTGCTACATCAAGCAATGATTACTTTACGCTGGCTTGCGCACGATTCTCTAAGAACGAGAATTTATAAACTTTCTCAACAGTACACAGCAGAGACTAATTACTCACAAATGCTGAATTAGTACTGTTAGCCTCTGGAGAAAGTTACTTCACCCCTGACAATAAAAAACTAATACTAATAATAATATCAGGTTCTTGCTGATGCTTAACTCCTAGGTGGCACAACGGATTTTAAGCTTAATACACAAAACTGGCCTAAGTACCAGTTATGAAGGGCAATCGTTTATGCAAGTTAGGAGCTATATGGAAAATAAGCTTAATTATGGAGAAATGAAACAAGAGTTTACATTACATTAAGCTCAAGAAAAAGAACTGTTAAATTTATTGATTACAAAAATAAATTTAACGTTACATTTCAAAATCAAATTAATGAGATCGCACGCACTCACTTACACAAGAGCTAAATTCTTATGCCTAGGAAAAAACACCTTAATTAAACTCTTAAACCTAGGAAAATACAAAAAGGAAATACTGGTCGATGAATGCTGTGTATCACCAAGGTGGGAGCACTGGGGATTCCTGTGAAGTGGAGTTTGGGTACTAGCTGACCTCTCACACGCTGGCGCAGGACCTCTCTCCATCACAGCAACAACTGGACTGAGTAAGTTGTGGGAAAGAAAAGGGGAGCAGTAGGCCGCATTTTTTAACGGTCGAGTGAGCGAAACGCCCCCAAAACAAATCGCTCAGCGGAAGCGCTAATGTCTCACACAGAGACGATCACGCATGACAATGAAAAACTGATCTGACAAAGCTTCCATCCGAATGAGCGGTTAACTGAACGATAAACAGTGAGTTTTCCACTAATAGTTCGTGGCTTCTCACGAAAGGGAAATGTTGCGAATTTGATTCGTGACACTGCACATCCACCTAATCATTGTCATTTCTGTACGTTTGAGCCTGCGAATATCTTCTTCCTTTACTGCGCAGGTCTCGCTATCATACAGCATCATACTCCTAACACATGCTGTATACAAAGACCCCTTTGCACGTTGGAGGATCCTCTCGATGTCAGGAGAGGCAACAGCTCCCTGAACTTCTTCGAACCACTCTCACCCTAGCCACAGAGCTAGGTCCAGCCCCACCTCCAGCACATAACATGTCTCCCAAATAACAAAACTCTTCCACACACTCAAGAGATTCACTAGCAGGTTCAATCCTTTCACACCTGACAATCTCCACCTGCTCTCCCCGACACCCCGCACACATAAAATCAGCATTATCTCGCAGTCTGCCTCTAATACCACTACATCTTTTGTGCACCCATATATCACAAACACTGCACGTGATGGAATTACCTCCCACGCCCTTGTAGCAAACTGCACATGGCCACTCTCCCTCTTCTTTGACTGTACCGCCACCAACCCTAGATATCATCACTTTTGTTTTATCTGCATTTACTCATAAGCCCTTTTGCCCCATACCATCTCTCCACTTCCTAAATCTTTCCTCCGCTTCCCTTTCATTCTTTGCAATCAACACCAAATCACCAGCATAAAACATCTCCCACGGGAGTCCGTTTCTGAAGTCACATAAGATGGCTTCAAGTTCCATGATAAACAACATGGGACTCAAAATTGACCCCTGATGCACACCAATATTCACGGAAAACTCATCAGCCAAATCTCTATTCATTCTTAACACATACATAGCCATAACCACCCTAACTAGCCACTCCTCCAACCCAAGCTTTCTCATTGCCCACTTCACCACCTCTCTAGGGACTCTGTCAAAGGCCTTTTCCAAATCAGCAAAAACAAAATACAGATCCCTTTTCTTCCCAATACATTTTTCCTGAAGCTGTCTAACAATCAATATGTATGGCACCAGTGGTCCCCCTGTCTGGCATAAACCCAAACTGCATCTCATCCATATTCGCTCTTTCTCTAATCATACCTTCTAGAATTATCTCCATTACTTTCATTATCTGATCTAAAAGCTTTATACCTCTATAATTTCCTCATTCCAGGGCATCACCCTTCCCTTTGTACACATTTACTATTACACTCTGCAACCAGTCATCTGGGGCAACACACTCATATATAATCCTATTTATCAGGTCAGTGACTAACCTCACCCCTATATCTCCTGAGGCCTTCAACATATCGGCGGTGAACCCAGACACACCTGCTGCCTTCCCCACCTGCATCCTGCCTATTGCCTCACTCAGAGTAGCAGCGTCAATCAAAGGCCAAGGGCCAAACACTGGATCTGCTGGCTCCAAACCTTCCCTGTCCCAGTCAGACTCCTCATTCAACAACCGGCTATAATGCTCTCTCCATGCACGTTTAATATCCCGACTGTTCACCACTACTCTTCCATCATCATTCTTCACAAACTGCTCACCTATAATATCCCGATTATCCCTCTTCATCTGATTTGCCACTTTAAATATCATATTTTTCCTTTCCCCATGATTTAGGTTATCAAGAAAAAGACTCTGTGACTCAGACTTCGCCATGTATACCTGTCTTCTAGCCCTACGCCTGGCAACCAAGTATTCCTCTTTGTTACCACCTTTCTTCCATTCCCAGAAAAGCCTTCTTTTCTCCCTAACTGCAGTTTCTACACCCTCATCCCATCAAAGTTACCTTATGTCTTCGTGGACCTCTTGTCCAACCGCATACTACATCAGTGACTCTCAAGAGGTTGTTCTTGAGCGCTCCGTACTGTTCATTAACGCCTCTGTCTACGGCTCCCTGTTCAGCTACTACTCTCCTCATCTCACTATAGAAGGCATCCCTTACTGCTTGGTTTTCCAGATTCCATATTTTCCTCCTGGGTACATAAGTCCTCTTTCTCATCACTCGTTCTTTAAGCACCATATCACAAATCAATAGTTTGTGCTGTTGCACACACTCCTCGCTTCCTATAACTTTAACATCCCTCGCTAATCTCCTATCGGCCCTCCTGACCAGAAAATAACCTATCTGACTGCTATTTCCCCCAGACTCGTACGTGATTAACCTACTTTCTCTTTTCCTAAAATGTGTGTTGCACACAATATGTCCGTTCCCTCCCCAAACTCGAGTATCCTTTCCCCTTCTGCATTTCTTACACCATATGCAAATCCCCCATGTGCTCCTTCATAACCTTGAGCTGCTTCACCTACATGACCATTTAAGTCCCCTTTCAAAGCCACTATCTCATCATCCCCCATACCACCTATTACAAGTATTAAGTCATCCCAAAATCTATCCTTCTCTATCTCATCGAAGCCTGCCTGTGGAGCATATGCTGATATAACTGCAGTCATCATTCCACCCAACAAAATTTTCAGTACCAATATCCTATCGCTTACTTTCATACATTCATAACATATTCCACCCATTTCTCCGTAACCAACACCCCTACACCCCCATATCCGTCTGTCCCCCCTGCTAAAACAACTTATAGTATCAATCCTTCCCAACAATCTTTCTGGCTGATCCACCCCTGTACCGGACTTCCTGTAAACATGCCACATCCACTCACCTCCTACTGAATGCCTCAACGACTTCCCTTGCTCTTCCCCTCAAACTTCCCGCATTCCATGAACCCACTCTCACCCCCAATATATATATATATATATATATATATATATATATATATATTCCAAGATGCTATAATCCAGTATGGGGTGGCCACAAACAAATCGCTTCCATGCCGCCGTCCCCCGCCGTTTCACAGCCTTATCCCCAGCTTACATCCTCCTCTCTCATACACCTCTTCTCTCCATCCCTCCATCTCATCTTCGGCATCCCTCTCCCTCTCGCCCCCCCCCCCCAACTTCACTTACATTCACTCTCCTCGTTATATACCGCACACACACACATATATATATATATATATATATATATATATATATATATATATATATATATATATATATATATATATCATCATCATCATCATCATCATCGTCGTCGTCATCCTGACCTCCTTTACCACCCTAGGGCAGGGTGAGGAGTAGCAATGTCTAGACAGCCCAATCCAATGGGCCATGATTCCATGCACTCATCATTCAAGACCCCGGAATCCTGGCTCTATCGGATACGTCAGAAACATTCACCAAGTTCTGTAGCTTCACACAAACGTATCCGATTGAGTCAATCCGGTCACTGCCACGTTAAAAAGGTATTCCAAATCCCTGACCATGCACTTTTCCTCACAACCTTCATCCAGCCAGCTCGATCTCTTGTCAGTACCCTAGCCTCACCGACTTACAAACCTCTCTTCCTCACACACACTCACCCACCATATTTCTCCACCTTCTCTTTGGCCTACCTCCTCTCCTCCCTCCTTCAAATTCGTTCAGATATACGTTTTTCACCACTCTATTGTTATCCACACTCTCCACATGACCATGCCATCTCATTACACTTTCATTGATTCTGGTGTCCACCGACTCCCTCACTCTATATCTTTTACGAATCACATTATTTCGCATCCTTTCTACCCTCTGTACTTCACATACATTCCTCATCAGTCCCATCGCCACTGCTCTTACTCTTGACTTTTCATTTTCATGCCACACCATAGTCTCATATCCATACGTTAAAGTTGGCACTAACACTCCTTCATGTAACCCTCGTGCAGCTGCAACACTGAAACCTCTGTTTCTCATCAAGGCCTTCATTGCACCAACTACTCTTTTTCCTTGTGTCACTCTACTTTCAATTTCTTTTACGCCTTTTCCTCTCTTTTCTATCACTGTACCCGAGTATTTGAACTCTCTCATCTGTTCCAATCTCTCTCCATTCACTGTAACATCGCACTGGGAGTCATCTTCTCACTCAATAACCATCACTTTACTCTTTTACATTTACTTTTAAGGCAAGATGCTCACAGGCATCAGCAAAACACTGCACTAGCCTACCAAGTTCTTGGCCGGTACTTGCAAGCAGTACTGCATAATCAGCATACAACAAACTTGAGATTTTCCATCCATCATCATTCATTACCAGCGCCATCTCTCTCTCTCCATTACTCCTGTTTTTACTTCTCTCATCACTCCACCCATATATCCAGTATATTGAACAACAATGGGGACATCACACAAACCTGTCGGATGCCCACACCGATCGTGAACCATTCACTCAGACACCCATTAACCCTTACATATCCTTCACTACCATCATAAAAACTCTTGACGGCACCTAACAGCTTACCACCTACACCGTACATACGCAAAACTTTCCACAATCCTTCTCTCTCTACTTTGTCGTTTTCCAGGTCCAAAAATGCCATAAACACCTTATGGTCAGACTCACAAGCCTTCTTTGCTATCTGCCTCACTGAAAATACTTGATCCACACGTCCTCTGCCACTGTTCATCACTCACTAGGACTTTTGCTATCTCTCTTACGTTTTGTATAATAATTCTTCCATATACCTTCCCTACCACACTCAATAAACTTATGCCACGATAATTCTCGCACTCACTTCGCTCTATATCTATATCTATCTTTCTATTTATCTATATATATATATATATATATATATATATATATATATGTAACTTGCAATACTTTGGTGACAGAAACTCCGTGTACAAACAGCTAGTTAAGGAGTTTATTACGAGCTCACAACAAAATAGTCTGCCCTTCTTGAGTGTCTGCTCTGAACTGACGCAGTAGCGCCGTCTTCCCAGGCTTGAGCTCTGGGAAAGCGTGCTAGGTCAGCAAGTTTAGTGGGGGCATGTATGCATTGGGGGAGGGCATATATACATCGGGGGTAGACATATTTTAGGGGGGGTTTACATATATATATTTATATATATATATATATATATATATATATATATATATATATATATATACTGTTGATATAGTAGGCTATACATCCCATTGGCACCCAGTGTCCTCAATATATGAAGGAGCTGGGCATTCTCGAAATTTAATAAAGAAGGGAACCCCGGGGTAGGGACCTATGAGCTTCGCGATCATGAGCCGACAGGCGGTGGGCGGAATGCAAAATCCCTAGCAGGGGAAATCTAGGAGCCAATGAGTTAAACACTGGCAGAGCTATCAGTTTCTTTAACTCAATGGCATCCAGTGTCCTCAGTATAGGACGGAAGTGAGCATTTTCTAAATTTAACCCACTGCGTCCCGGCTGTTTTTAGCCCTGTGGGTCACCCCAGTGCTGGCCATTTTCTACCTTTTTTTTTGGCTAAAATGGTAGGTTTTGATGTGGAAACAACGAATTTCGCCATTAAAATGCTCACTGAGGCTCGTAAGTAAGTTTTATTGAGTCCTGCATACTCGTGTACAGGTATGGCCGCTCTCTCACGCTCACCACGTACGTGAGAGAAAGCCGTTTTCTATATAAGGTATACTCAGATATGCTGGGAAGGTATAGCAATGCTCAGTACACTTTTCTGATTACTTATTACTTCAGCATCTATCACAATTTGTATGTCTTTCTCACTGTGAATGCATTATCTTAAACTTACTTGAAGATAGGTACAACCTGACTTCATTACGTACAGTCCTGGCACTTACAAGAAGGTATTTACAACTTGACTTCACTACATAGCATTTACACTTACAAGAAAATATTTACAACTTACACTTATGTGACAATATTTACAAAATGCCTTCACAATGTACAGCACTGGGTGAGGCACACAGGCAGAGTGGGCAGAGCGAGCATGAGGGGGGGAGCGAGTGAGTGTATGGCCTTGACTGCCTGGAGGAAGGTAGAGGAACAGTTACCTTATATGCTTGCCAATTTTTACCCATGAATCTTGAGAAATGCAGTCACAGTGAAGTTATTTATTTTAAATCATTTTAAAACGGCACTGGCACTGGCTGTGGAATTATGTCAGACCGTTTTAAAACGGCACTGGCATGTGGCGGGTTAATAAAGAAGGAACCCAGGGGTAGGGATCTATGAGCTTCACGACCATGATCAGACAAGGCAGGGGATGGTACGCCTGGCACCCTTCCAGCAAAATGCCTCGCGTGGGAAATCTGGAAACCGATGGGATATAAATCGTATATACGTATGTAGTATAGAGTGTGTATATATACAAACAGACACATACAGCATATATATATATATATATATATATATATATATATATATATATATATATATATATATATATATATATATATATATATATATATCATCATCAGCAGCAGCAGCAGCAGCCATTTGAGTATCCACTGCAGGACCAGCCTATCCCGACCAAAGCAGGGACGATACAGCCAATGTATCTCTACTAAGTGGCTTAGGCTGTCTGGTAGAGATTGTATGTAGGGTGAGAAATGCTTGTAAGTGTAATTTTAGTGTTGGAGTGTATTTAGATGTGTGTGTAGTCTGTGAACCAAGTGTAATCTGCCCGCGCAAGCCGACTGGGTGCAAGCATATTTTATAGTAAGCAACACTGGTTCATCCACAGCACCCCTGGTGTCCGCCAATGCAGTACATGGCCTGGTGAACACTCCCAAAGTTTTTTACCCTGGCGGGGCGCGAACCCTGGCTCACCCGTATACAAAACGCACACTGTACCACTGTACCACAGAGGCTCTCTCTCTCTCTCTCTCTCTCTCTCTCTCTCTCTCTCTCTAAACATAGTGGTCCCTGAAAATCTAACTATTGCCAGATGCCTTAATCCTGTAAGGGGTGGCCACAAACAAATCGCCTCCATATCGCCCTGTCCCCCCTCCATTTCAATGTCCTCCCCCAAGTTTACAACCCCCTCTCTCATATACCTCTCCACTCCATCCCTCCACCTCATCCTCTGCCTCCCCTCCCTCTTCCCCCCTTCTACACCTCACAAAAACTCTCCTCGTTAATATCTCGTTCACCATCCTGTCCACATAGCCAACCCACCTCTGTATTTCTCCTAACGCCTTCCATCACATCCACATCCACACCTTAACCGTCCTTCACTTTGTCACTTGTCAGTCTGTCGCTCCATGTAATTCAACATGCTCCTTTCATAAATCTCATTTCCACTGCTCTCACTCTCGACCTGTGTCTTTCCAACAAGATCCAAACTTGATGGTATCATAATACTATCATGGAGTGACTTTTTTACTTCCATGCTCCCTTCCCTATTTCTTAACGCTGCTTTCAAAATACAGCAACTTTTTTTCCATGTGATACCTTTTCAAGCACTTCATTCTCCAAGCTCCCATCCTCACTCACAGCACTGCCCAAGTACTTAAATGCACTCATGTTTTCCATTTCCTCGTCATCCAATCTTACTGTACTATCGTGAGCAAAATGTGTTCGCCGACAGTCGTCTGCAGAAACGTGTTTCAGACCTCATCACACAGATGTCTCTCTCTACGCCAGGCTGGAGAAGGAGAGAGTATTGAGAGGGAGGAGGGAGGGGGTGGTTGAGGAAAGGGACGGCTCCACGTGAAATTGATATAAGAGACAGGGAAAGTATTAATAAACAGCTAACACATCCTTACAGATAGGGAAGACAATATTCAGTGTTTTGATGTGAGATATATGGCTAAGACAATAATAAGCGTTAATTACTAGGAATGAGAGAGAGAGAGAGAGAGAGAGAGAGAGAGAGAGAGAGAGAGAGAGAGAGAGAGAGAGAGAGAGAGAGAGAGAGAGAGAGGTTTACTAGGTAGTTTGACAACTGGTGCTAAGACTGTGGTTGGAGGAAAGGTAGGAAGAGAAGACACTAACTGTGAGAAACGGAAAAAAAAAAAAAAAAAACTCATGTATACACGGTGAATAAATCAGTTAATGGTTGTAACTATATGGATACTTGTGATCATATGTGGCAAGCACAAACTGACTGTAGTCTTATCTAAACTCATTTAGATATTCAGCATCCGACTAATTGAAAAGTATCTCGTGAGGTAGTTATTATATCCAAAGGAGTTTCACCCACAGAAACGGCGGCACTTCTGGAATGTGGTAACAGAGTACACATACCCACAATCTCAGGTGAGGAACCGGTTATTGAAACAGGTCGTTCACCGCTTCACATGCCTCATTAAAACCAAGGATGTGTGTTAGAGGGTGAAATCTTTCCACGCAATTATCGTCACGGTATCCGGTAAGGTGTTGGCTGATCTATGGTCATGGGTTTGGTGATTTCCTAATATGATAACATTTTGTCTTTCAATAATCTGCAATGATTAGCCTTACGTAATGTCATACTCCTAATGTTATGTGCAATGTTTGTAATACGTTAGTCTAATAATTATATTTATTCATTGTAAAACTGCATGAATATCGTTTACGTCCAGCCTAATACCGATATCGTTCCATTATCAGATAACATGGCTAAGCACCGTAAGAATTCCCCCACTGTAATAGCAGACAGTCATACCCGTTGGTATGACTGCACGGGAAATTTCACGTGAAACTGGTCTACACAGGTCCACCGTTTACAAGTGGATCACACGGTGGCAACAGGAAGGGTAATTAAGAACAAGACCTCGTAGTGGACGACCAAGGGTAACAACGTGAGAAGAGGACGAGGCTTGTGGTAGAGACAGCACAACAACGCCCACTGACACCAGCAGCACAGATTAGGCGCGATCTCCACTTGACCTGCAGTGGTTCCACAGCAAGAAGATGCCTGCACGAAGCAAACATTTCCTGTTATGTCCCACAGTAGCTGTGAAAGAAGAGTTGTCCCCTGCATATAAGGAGGCTCGGCTGGGTTTTGCCCTTCGATGCAGTGCAGAAAGCGATGATTTTTGGGAAAAAGTGATCTTTACAGATGAGAGGTGTTTTTCGCCTGTGAAGGCAGGGACAAGGATGTGCTGGAGGCCAAAAAGTACTTGATATATGGAAAAGCACATAGTGGTCGTGTAACCACAGCCTTTTGGGGGTGGGTGAGTGCATTTGGTCCGTGAGTTGACAGTGATTGAGGGCAGACTAACTGCTAAGGAGTATGTCTGTATACTAAAGGAGGTCATGCTACCTTCCGTGCGAGTGATTGCTTTTCCTGCTCCTCAAACAATCATTTTTGTCCATGATATGAGTCCAGTCCACATGAGTCAGTGTGTGAGAGTTTGGGCCCAAACACATCCTGAGATCCACTTCCTGGCCTTTCCTCCAAAGGGATGCTATTTAAATCCCACTGAGCATTATATGGGCTATTATGGTGAGGGACTGGGATGTTGGACAGGAGAATACTACTGCTGTTATTGTGCACCATGCACAGGAAGTGTGGGAGAGAATCCGCTGCTGCCCAGATATTTGTTCCAACCTTGTAAAATCCATGAGGAAGAGACTAAATGATGTCACTGATGCTGGGGGTGGGTGGACATCTTACTAAGCCTGTATATGAAATGGTATACTTTTACACACAATTTGTTTTCCTTGTTAATGACAGTTATAATAAACTGCTGTTGCCACATGTGTTTTTATACCACCCATAATATAAACTTCAAGAGAATAAAGAATGCTACGTGAACAGATTCATACTTCTCATATCCTGATCCTAACTAGTCCTATATGTAAGCAGTGTCTGTTACAGTATTACTGAAGGAATGCTAACCTACAGAATGCCACTGGTGTAGATGTCAAACTTATTATGTTACATACCACATTACAGTAAATGAAAGAAAACAAGGTGCAGGTATCAAAGTGACTTTAGTGTAACTGATCATAATTACACAACAATGAAACCCCCTCCAAACAGTAAGTCATGTCAGCGCCCATAATATGGTAAGTAACCCACGAAATCCGTTTCCAACAGTCGGATGCTTAATATCTATATAGCTTAATGTAAAGACAACAGTCAGTTTCTGCTCGCCACATTTAATCAGAAGTATGCATACATTATCAACCATCAGCTGATTTATT
This sequence comes from Coenobita brevimanus, assembly GCF_032717465.1. Taxonomy (NCBI): domain Eukaryota; kingdom Metazoa; phylum Arthropoda; class Malacostraca; order Decapoda; family Coenobitidae; genus Coenobita; species Coenobita brevimanus. The sequence goes on along the minus strand of NC_137021.1, from coordinate 41,402,700 downwards.
CAATGTGTATACGTCTATCTATCTATTTATCTATTGCCAGACGCCTCAATCCCGTTTGGGGTGGCAACAAACAAATCGCCTCCAAGTCGCCCTGTCCCCAGCCATTTCACTGCCCTGCTCCCAACTCACACCCCCTTCTCTCATATACCTCTCCACCCCATACCTCCATCTCATCCTCGGCCTCCCCCTCCCTCTTCCCCCCTCCACCTCACTCACATACACTCTCTTCGTCAGTCTTTCACCCTCCATCCTCTCCACATGGCCAAACCACCTCAGTGTGTTCCTCATAACGCTTCCTATCACATCCACATCCACACCACAACGCTCCTTTATATCCTCATTCGTCAGCCTGTCTCTCCACGTGACTCCACAGGCTCCTCTTAAATAACTCATTTCCACTGCTCTCACTCTTGACTTGTGTCCCTCCAACAATGTCCAAGCTTCACTTCCGTATGGTAGAGTTGGTATCACAATACTGTCATGTAGTAACTTTTTCACTTCCATGCTCACTTCCCTGTTTCTTATCACTGCTTTCAAAGAACCAGCAACCTTTCTTCCCTGCTGTACCCTTTCAAGCACTTCACCCTCCAAACCTCCATCCTTATTCATCACACTACCCAAGTACTTAAACGCACTCACATTTTCCAATTCCTCACCATCCAACCTCGCTGTACATTCACTAACTTCATCTCTCTCAAAGACGTGATTATGAATATTATTTTCCTTTTCTCACAGTTACTGTGTACTCTCTTCCTACCTTTCCTTCACCCATAATTTTATGACCAATCGCCAAGCTACCTTGTAAGCCCCCCCTTCTCTGTCTGTCCGTCGCTTAATAACTAACGCTTATTATTGTCTTGGCCATATTTCTCACGTCAAAACACTGAATTCTGTCTTTCCTATCTGTTTGGATCTTGTTACTTGTTTATTAACACTTTCCCCATCCGTTATATCAATTTCACTTGGAGCCGTCCCTTTCCACTAACATCCCCACCCTCCTTCTCCCTGCTCTCTCACTTCCCCAGCATGGCGGAGAGAGACATCTGTGTGTTGGGGTCTGAAACACACTGCTCGCTGAAGATTGTCGGCGAACTTTTGCTCACGATAGAACATTCAACGACTTCGCTTCACTCAAAGACCATAAATTTACTCTTCCCTACATTCACCTTTAGATTCCGTTTTTTACGCACTCTCCCAAACTCATTCACCAAGCCTTGAAGTTCCCCTTTGTCTTCGCTTAACAATACAGTATCATCTGCAAACAACAATACAGGAGGTTTTCAAACACTGCCCTATCTTATTAGTGCCACTCCAACATACAGTGCTCTACCATGTATCTCTTCAATAACCCCATCCATATTCAGACTGAACAATCATGCTGACAAAACACATCCCTGTTGCAATCCAACATCCAGAAAAAAAACAAAACACCCAGTTCATTATCTACACGCCCTGCAGCCTTAGCACCCTCAGACATGCTCTTCATGGCATTCAGCAACTTACCATTTACTCCAAATATTCTTAATATTTTCCACATTCCTTGTGTGTCCACTTTGTCATATGCTTTCTCCAAATGCATGAAAGCCACATACAACTTCTTTCCATTCTCTAGAAACTTTTCCTAAAGACCTAAGGATGAATATCTGATCGCCACAACCTCTTCCCTTCTCACAATCTTCCTGTTCTTCTCCAGCAAATTCGTCTGTTGTTCTCCTAACTCTGTCAATTAGTATCCTAATATATACTTTGCCTATTACACTAAGAAGACAAATGCCCCTCTGATTACCACACACTTCTTCTCCTTTTCCTTTGTACAGGGGATTAATTATACCTGACTTCCGATCCTCCAGGACTCTACCTTACTCCCAGACCAATCTGCGCATCTTACATATCCATTCTACTATTATTTTCCCCCATGCTTCAGTATTTCACTGCACAGTCCAATTCCTCGGGCTTTCCTCACTTCTCCATTGCTTCCACTACTTCCATCCTAGTCTTCCCTATATCTATTTTATTTTATTTTTTTTAGAGCCTGCATCAGTTTATTAAATGCAAATATAGTATATGCACAGACTAGGATATGCACAGATAGCCCTGAGTTAACGGTCACTACTCATAATTTCGACCTATGATGGGCTGTGGATCACTGAGGGTCCCTGTTAGTTAAAGTGACCACAATTGGGATTTTTTTTTTTTTTAAATGTACCAGGGGTCACTGCTTCAGGAGGTGACTTGTGCGCTTGCCCCACATGGGAAAGTTCCTTATCTCAATGGAATGAAAGGAGCTGGGGCCTGATTGACTGCTGCCTACCTTAATAGCAACAAGCAAGGCTGCTGCACCGTCCCTGAACATCCACACCGTGCACTGTGCAATTTCCATGCTGTATCTGCAGACTTCCCATTAACTCAACGTACCCATACGTAATGCCATGCGTTAGTTATTTATTTATTCGATTAATCATTTTACTTTACTATTTTCTCATTCAGGTTATTCATACTGGTAGCTTATAGATAAAGTATTATAGAATGTAGTTTTTCCTTTTCAGTCTTTCCTATGAAATTTTCATGTCAGTTTTTCCATGCCGCATGGTGGTTTTTCTCACTTTTTCTTGCCAGTTTTAACTGGAGGGTTTGGAGACGGGGGGAGACTTCTTGCTTTACTATCCTTATCCTTCAGCACGTAGAGTTAGATCTCATAGTCATAGTCTACTCTGTAACAAACAGCCTCGAACGGACCATAAGGTCTATTGCTGTTTGCTTTTGTTTGTACTCCTTTGTACTAACCTCTTCCTCACTTTTCAGCACCCTTATTCTCCCAGCCATTCCCCAGCAACTTATACTTGCATTACTTTCATTCTCTATGGTTAACAGTTCCCTAAAGCGTTCGCTCCATCTGATCACTTTTTCTTCCTTCTCCACTATCAGTCTACCATTTTTATCTTTCACTCCCCTACTGACTTCTTGATCACCCTGTTTAACTCTCTTTACCTCCTTCTAGAACCTTTTCTTTCATTCCCTCCAACTTACACTCAAGTTCCTTCCAAATTCCTCATCCACTCTCTTCTTACTCTCTCTTATTAATCTCTCCACCTGTCTGTTCCTCTCTACATATCTCTCTATTGTCTCAGCTTCCCCCATGCCTTTACTTCCCATCCAGTCACTACATGCTTTTTTCATCTGCGTCACAGCTTACCTCACCTCCTCATTCCATCACGCTGTTCCATGCACCTTTTTTCGTCTTCTCTTCACCCCACACACCACCTCACATGCTGAACAGATTTCTTCTGTGAATATCTTGCACACACCTTCCACCTTCCCCACCTGCTCAAGATCATAATTATTTAACTTATCGTTCCTCCACGTTTCTTATATTCTGCCTTTTTTTCCCAACCTCTTTCAACCTTTATACTCTCCTTGTATGGACTACTTCCTCCTGTCCTTCTCTTCTCCTATTCCTCCCTCTCACTTGAACCTTGACTTTCACCACCACCAAGTGGTGGGCTGAAAGTCCACTCCCTCAACCTCTGTATGCTCTTGCATACTTTATATACCTTCTCATTCTGCCATCCACACACACATAATCAATCATTGCCTTCCATTCATTCAATTCACCACCCAACCTTCTCATCACTCGCCACATATACCTGTGAATCACTTTGTACCCAAATAGAGTAGTGGCTATCACCAACCGCCTCCCTGCACAAATGTCCACTATAGCACTGACATTCTCATCCACTTCGTAGGCACACCCCACTAACCAACTACTCCATCCACCTTCACATTCCCTACCTTTCCATTCATACCTCCAAAGAAAAACACTCTCTCATTCCTCCCAAAGTTTTTCATGCATGCTTCCACATTTGTCCAGAATTCTTCTTTTACTCTGCTTGCATGATCTTGCGTTGACGCATACACACACACAATTGCCCACGTTTGTATTCCCACTTCCAATGTTACCCACAGAACCCTTGAACAAACTGATCCATACTCTCTTATATTCTCCTTCCATCTTTTCCACACAACAATTCATACACCCACTTTTGCCCTCTCATTCCCACCTAGGCCCGTGCATATACCCCATCCATACTCCCACTCTCTCACACTCTCACCTCCTCATTTAGTCTCAGTTAATTCACACATGTCCACAATTGCACCATGAAGCACCTGAACAATCACTTTCTCTCTCTTTCACCTCATCATTCGCATCCCTTACATTCCATGTTGCAATCCATATCATGTCTTTTGTCCGGTCCTTTGTCATCACCTGTTCATCTGGCCTGATCGGGGGCTTCTTGTTTGTATTTTTAGTTAGTTGTTTTTTTCTGGGAAGGACACTAACCCTCTTCCAGCACACTTGTTGATAAATAGGGAACACGTTTTGGTTGGTTATATGGTTACCACCCAGCATACAGATTTCCTGGTTTAGAGGAAATCATTTGGCTTGTCACTCAAAAATTGAAATCGGAAAAATTTATCTTCAACCCGCTAATCTAGTGCAATTGGGTATAGAAAAGTTGTGTGGAAATTTTCTTTAAAATTAACTAATTTTTAGCTTATGTTCAATGAGTCATTAATGCATATGGCCGTTAAGTGGTGCACTGCAGGCGAATGGTGCATACATACAATATTGCAGGGAATCTTCCCTGGGACTATTATAGCTGATACTGAACAGCCTGTGATATAGGCAAAACCACTGGGTACGAGTTTAGAAAGGTGCCCTCATGATCTGGTCGGAACCAGATCTTTGGAACGGTGCCAAGATACCAGTTGGGATATGATTATCTTTTATTGTTCAACGTAAAACATCAAAATGGAGAATTTGGCGTATATTTACACATAGTTCATGGAAGTTATAACTAATCCTTATCAGTGTTGATGCTGTACGCTTCTTTAGTGCCGGTTCAAAATAGTAAACCTTCAAATAATGGCACTTATCCCTCTACTGCTCCTACTTTTTGTATTCTCATGTTCAGTTGTTCATGGTATGTACACGCCATAAAGTGTATATTGTGTATCCTCAGGAGAAGATTACCACATCCACGCTCCTGTCCATCGTATTGGCAGACGGGAGGCGGACTTAGACTGGAGGATGTACTGGTGGTCCTCCTTCATGAGGAAGGACATCGTGGGAGGTGGCCAACACCATCACCGAAATAGTTATGGGGTACTGGGCTTGAGCCCGGATTTCCATCATACAATGCAACCATATGATCGAGCATTATGAGATGGCGCTCGTGGGGTACCATCTGAAGAAAAACTGTGGCTGGAAGACAGGGACCTAGGCGGATAGGGTGAAGGAGTTCAAGACACGTGTCAGAAAGAACCTCTTTAATATGGCCCACTAAGAGGCTGAAAAACTCCTCACCATCCAAGAGGACAACGCTTTGGTGGCAGCACAGCATGAACCAGAACGCTGACGGGAACCTTGGAGGTGTCGATGTTTTCATCCAGTGGGTCCAGTAGTAAGAGGGAAGGAAGGAAAGGCAATAGAGTTCGTCACAACCATCTGATGGTCGGACTTCCATCCTCAAGCAGTAATGGAAGCAGCCCTGAACACTCCACGGACGATTAGTGTAGTACACTTGGAAGCCCACCCAAAAATCCAAAGTGGGGGACTATGAACATCATATCTACTGGCCTGGTGGCAAGTTTGGGCAAAACTAAGGGGATGGATTGGAGAACCACATTCCTGCTGGCAAGAACAGCGATCATGCCCGGGAAAGACATTGAGGAACTGAACATCAACTGCTCAATGAGCCACCATCAGCAGATGAAGCCCTGCCAAGAAAGAGTCGTCACCATCAAGGAAGAGTTCCATATCAATATACTGCTCGTAGTCCATTGGGACGGAGGTTGATGGCTAATACAGCCAGCAAGGAACAAGCCAACCGACTCTCCATAATCGTCATTGTGAACAGAGTTGTTCGGCTCCTACACATAGCTAAGTTGTTGAGTCACATAGTACTCCACATAGCCAAGGTGGTTGCCAGAGCACTGGTGGAGTGGAGACTTGTTGAGAAGGTCGTTGGAATGTCATTTGACATGAAAGCTGCAAACATGAGTCAAAGCAATGAAGCATGTGTACTGCTCTACCATCTCCTTGAGAGGAGCTACTCTACTTTGCATGAAGTCACCACATGCTTGAGTTGGTGATGGGGGCCATGAACACCTGGCTCAAGGGAGCATCTTCGACACAACATCCAACTGTTCAAGTGATTCTAGGCACATTGGGTGCACAGCATGCAAGCACCGTTTACAACCGGTGAAGTGGACAGTGAGATTTCTCCACTTCTCATAGACTCCATTGGTGCCATCGCTGTCTGGTGTGAAAAGACCCTGAAGAAGTGTGTGGCTCTCTGTGATGATTACTATGAACTGGTGGAGCTGTCCCTGATCGTGGGTAGGACGCCACCTTGAGGTGTACGTTTTTGGACACCAGAAGCCATGTACCAGGCCCTGTGGATGGCTAAAGTCCTCAACGTGATGAAGATCTGGATGTTCCTGAACCCATTCTGGTTGACGGCGAAGGAGGGGTGCAACATCTGGGCAATGTGTCAGTCTGAATCGGTAGAGAGGCGGCCTTTAGTCCTAATGGACCCAGGTTCGAATCCCGGCTGCGGCAGGGAACAGTTTAAGGATTTGAATTTCATAGAAAGCAGACTTTCCTGATCTACCAGATGACCCATCAACATGTCGTAAAAATACCCCTGCTAATGCCAATACACCAGTCCTGTATGAGACAGCCCTAGCATGTATTCAATATGGACGGTGGGTGTTAGCACCGAAGTGGTGACATGTGGAGGTGTAGGAGGATTACTGGGTCTTGGGATAGGCTACTGCCCCCGAGATATAGGCCCTGAAGCCTTTGCCTAGTGTTGGACACATAAAAAAAAAAATCTACATTCAGGCATGGATGGTGGCGCCCCTCCCAGTTACTGCCCCACAGTCCGATTTCTCCCGTGAAGACCATTGACGCTTACAATAATGCCATGGAGGTGGCCAAGGCAGTGATGAGCAAATTTATGAGGCACTTGGCACTTTTTGCCAGAGATGATAATGCTTTTGCTCTTCGGTCAAAAGGTGGCCGTGGAGAGCAAGCAACAAATTGTCAAGGCAGTCAAGGAGTATCCTGAAGCCAAAGCAGATGACTCCCCACTGAAGCATGTGCAAGTGCTCTGGAGCGCTAATACTGAGAGCAACACTGAAGACTTCACTTGAGGCACCACCATATCCTTCTCTAGGAAGTTTAATATAAAGCACTTGTTTCTTGACGTAGATTCCGAGACATGGCCGACTTGTGAAGACTACAGGGACACCACAAGAGTAATCTAAAGTCTCGCCATCACCAATGACCACGTGGAGAGAGGGTCTGAACTGATTCAAGAATATAATGGCATCCTCACGAAAGACGATGGGCAACAGCAATTTGTCCTGCAAGTGGTCCCAGATCAAAAAGTGGTTCCCAGAGTTGTAAGTGAATGCTAGCCAGCTGAACCAGGTGACAAGGAATGGCTTGCAACCACGAAACCCCTGTCTTGAGTGGCTAATGCTCCATTTGGAAGAGGACCTGGAGGGAAGAGACCATGGCATAAATGTACAATAAATCCTCCATTCTGTTGTTTCATGTCGAACAAATAGAAGATATCCTCATATTACAACCAGTGCCTCGGCACCGTTTGAAGATGTGGTTCGGACCACGTCATGGATGGACCTCTTTAAACCCTTACCTGCTGTTTTGCTTATATCGTAGGTTGTTCAGTACCAATTATATTGGTGCCTGAGAACTTTCTCTACAATATTGTACATATGGACCATTGGCCAACAATGCACTGTTTACCTCTCATAGGCGATAATGACTCAAAATTACAGATATTAAGTCTAAGTGCGTTGAGCATAGCCTAAATATTAACTGAATTCCCACAAAACCCAACTGCACTATATCAGAGGGTGGGAGTTTAACTTTTTAGTTTTTTTTTTCCTTGAAGTACCACCCTTATATATATATATATATATATATATATATATATATATATATATATATATATATATATATATATATATATATATATATATATATATATATATTGTACTAGATTATTGGTTGTAGCGTAAGAATATTGCATTTATATAGATAAACCGCTTATGATGAAATAATATTTGGACTTAGCTAGGCTGATTGCCCCATGCCTATTATGGACATATTGATATCGTAGTGATGAGTGGGGAAGTATGCAAAGGAGATATTTTCATGTGGTCTAGCAACTACATTTCATGCTCAGTTATGCAATACAGCAAGGTCTTCTCATATACTTGCTCCTCAACCCACCTGGCATGAGTTACAGTAATGCGGTAGAAATTTGTCTCTGAATTAAACACCATACTGGTGAACAAGCTTGCAGAGGTATACCTGATATGCACTCTTGCACAAGCCTGCACACAAAATCCATTCAATCACAAATACACACTGAACGATGGCAGTGTCCAAAAATGCTGGAGATAAATGGGTTTTAAGTCATCTACAAACAACTTGAGGAAGTAATGGTAGATAACAAGACCTTGGGAACTCACTGGAGCAGTTTTCAGTTATTCATTTACACACAGCTTCAACACTGGTAATGACAAGCAATATAACCTTCCTTCTAAGCCTTCACTCTGTACTTTCTAAACTTTGTACACTTTTATATATAATGTGATATTGTGACTTACAGAGAATTTGCCTTCTTATCACTAAATTACCTCACGTGAGGAGGGTACGTCTTCTGAATCAGGAACCTCCCCCCGAAAAAATTTACATCTCTGGCAAATATGTGCTGTCACCTGATCACAAATTTTAGTATCAGAGTTGTTTATCTACGTTTGTATTTATCTACAGCAAGCATCCTTTTTACCATAAGGCGTGACCAGAAACAAATCTCTTCCACGTCGTCCTATCCTCTGCTATTTGTCTGTCTTCCCTCCAATTCACCCATTCCTCTCATAACTCATTGCTCCATTCTTCCATGTCATCCTTGGTCTTTCCCTCCCCCCCCTCTTCTCTCTCTCCAGGTCACTTACATATACTCCTAGTAAGTCTCTCATTCACCATCCTTTCCATATGACTAAACTATTTCAGAGCATTTCTTTTAACACTTTCAGTCACACTCATATCAATTCTTCAATGCTCATTTATTTCCTTGCTCGTCTGTTGTCTCTCTATGTATTAAAAATTCTCAGTTCCACTGTTCTCACTCACGACCAGTGTCCTTCCAACAAACTTGTGCCTTTGTTACTATATTTCACTTACGGTTGTACGTCCATAGCGCCGCATGTATTGACTACTGTGCCAGAGGGCTTGCCAATGTGCTTGTAAGTCATCTCCGGAATTCTTGGCCATAGTTATTTTAAGGTCATGCACTGAAATACCACTGAAGGCCTATCACCATGCTTCCTTAGCAAGAGTATCAGCTCTGTCATGGACTTATATACCAATGTATTTTGGTAATATACAGATGCACTGTATATTGCCCCCACCCCCTCTTTTGGATTAAACTATGCCATTGTAGGGCTCCAAAACAACGCTGCTTTCCTTTAGGTCTTTGACACAGACGGTGAAGTAGAGGTTAGTAGCAACAAATACTGCTGTTTAATTGAAGTTTGTGAGCGTTCATCCGACAAAATCAGTGAGTCAGGGGAACTCGAACCCATACAAGAGTTGTTTGAGCATGAGGTAAATAAAAAACTGACTGAGCCACAGAGGCACCAGGATCCTTACCCTTATATGTTGTTTCTTTCCATTTAACTCTTTTCATTATGAAACTCATAGTATTTCTTTATCCTCTTTCCACAGCTCCCTTCCAAAAATCCCAGTTATCTCTTATCCACCCCATGATTTATCTTCTTTGTTACTCTCGTCCTGTCTCTCAGGTACTCTTACTCTCTGTCACTCTTACTCGCTCATATTTACCTCCACTCTTATATGCCTTAACTCGGTTAGTCTGTCTCACTTATCTTCACTTATTTACTCTCATTCACCTTCAGTCTCTCACATTCTCACACTTTTCATTACTCTCTCACACCCTCACATAGTTCCTTCCTCTGCCTTATCCTCCACATCCAGACTTCTTTCCACCCCACCTTCTTTCCTCTGTTTTCTTCTTTCCTTCTGCTCATCTTTCCCTTTTCCTCCCTTCATTCCTCATAGTCTTCCTCTCTTTCATCATTCTCTCTTTCCCTCCTTGCACACCTTCCGTTATTTCTTCCTTCTCTCCCTCCTCCTACCTCCGTCTCCTCTCAACCTTCATCCTACCAAAATCTCAATAACCTTGTGATCCTCGGCCTAAGGGTGAAAAAATATGTTTATAATAATAAACATTTTTTGCAAGGAGAATCTGGGGAGAGGAAATGCTTCAGGCAAGGATTGCAGGAACCGGGAAGCAGGAACGAGAGAGAGAGAGAGAGAGAGAGGGGGGGGGGACAAAATGGAAAGGACTTAAGAGACAGGAAAGAAGATGGAAAATGAGACTCAGAAAACCAATTAGTAGGAATTAAAATAAAAACAAGAGAATCAAAAAAATGAATAGAATCGAATGTGTAGGAGGATAAAAATGACGAAGAATGAGAAAAATCAACTTGAGAAGGAGCGAAAGGAAGTTGGAGGTAAAGAAAAGAGAGAGAGAGAAAAAAAAGAGGAAGACAGAATGCGGGGGAAGGATGATAAAATTCCGTATGACAGGTTGGGGCAAAGTGGAAATCAAGTCCAAAAATACTCTCTGCAGGAAGGAAGAAGGGAAGGAAAAATAATTAAGAAGAGGGAAAAGGTTAAACAGTACCTTGGTGTAACAGGGAGGGAAAGAAAATGATAGGAGAGAGGAGAAGATTAAGCGATAAAGGTTAAAAAAATGCATAAATCATTAAGAAAAGTGTGATGACGGTGCTGATGAAAGACGATGGGGAATAATGAGGGGAGAAGACTATTGAGTGAGAAAGATGAGGGGAGGGAGAACGAGAGCCCTAGGAGACGGTGGTGAAGGAGAGAGATGAAGAGGATGACGAAGAAGAGTGAATAAAGGATGAAAGAGAGGATGATTAGGTTAGAGGATGATTGATGTGAGGAGAGAGAGAGAGAGAGAGAGAGAGAGAGAGAGAGAGAGAGAGACAGACAGACAGACAGACAGACAGACAGACAGCCAGACAGACAGAGACAGAGAGAGAGAGCAAATGGAAAGAAGGATGGTGGTAAGAATGTTATAGACCGGTGTCGTATCTGAACCTCCCGAAAGAAAAAATTCTCTCTCTCTCTCTCTCTCTCTCTCTCTCTCTCTCTCTCTCCTCCCATCAAGCATCCTCTAATCCTCTCCACCTAAGATTTCCATATATGTTTCTCAGATTTTCAATTGTGCCCTTCAGGTGATTTTTAGATCCTATAAAACTAGTAAGGACCAACGATAAACTAGCAGAAGGGAAGCCAAGCACCACCAGACGCCATAACAACCATCCCAATAAAGGAAGGTTTACAATTTGGCTTCGAACTCTGCTACGATTAGAACCCAGTTTTATTCGAAGAGGTCCTCCAGAATCTTTGCTCATTAATTTGTTCGTTTCACATGACTGACGAATTAAAGAAAACATACACATTCACATACAAGAAGAAAACTTCAGGAAAGGTCAACGCTTTGCTCGCAAAATTTGCTACTCTAGTTTTAATTGTAATCACTAACAGACGCCATTATTCAACGACAATTTGTTCGTTGTACATAAGGCTTTGGTAACAACTACATTTCTTAATTTACCTTATATAGCATATAATAGCTTGGAGATAGCAGGAATGTAATAAAAAAAAAAAAATCATTGAGAAATGCCCCATAAGTAGAGATAAAGAAAGAAGATGTAAAGAAAAAACAATAAGGGAAAAAATAGTAAACATTTCGGAAAAAGGTAGGAGAGAAGGCCAATGTATCTATCTATCCATCTATTTTTTATCTGTCTGTCTATATCTATCTGTCTAAAGTTACTTATACCATTCGTGAACTCATCATCTGTTACTGCTCGGTAAATGTAAAACTGTATAAACGGGTGAATCTGGAAAATGAAAAACAGTCCTCCAAAAGCGCCAATAGTTCAAAAATATTCCTTTCCCCTGCTAAACGTGAAGGTGGATCAGATGTCCCCAGTATATTTTTCTCTTTATTAATGGTTCCGTCCCTGATCTTGTTATTCTGCGTGTAACAGTAGCCAGGCCTCAACAACTGTTCCACTATTATTTTATCTTCAGCCTTTGGGCATTTTTAATTAAACTCTGTTCCTAGTGCGAGGCGTCTAACACTGAAGGGCTCAATCAAGGTTCTAGGACTTCCGTACTATATAACTATCTCCTAATCAGAGTTAGGAGGTTTGGTGAGAGCAAGAACAAGCTATCAAAGAATAATACAGTGAAGTCATTAACCTATAGAATCTTATGAACTTTTATATTTTACTTTTGCTGTCTCCAGACGATTTATTTAACTTATGGTGGATCATTCGACCCGAGAGGCTTTATAATTTCATAAACTCCCAGGCGATTGTAACCCCTTCCAAAACTGAATAAAATCGTCTGATGGTAACCTAGTCATAAAAAATGATACATAATTGTGAATTAGTTAATATTGTGATGGCCACTCTAGATTTCCATTGTTGTTGTTGTTGTTGTTTTTTTTTTTTACAGATCAGAGCTTCCTTTTGATATGAGAAACATCAAATGACACTGAAAAAAAATCATATTCTCTTCCCAGAACCAAGGAGAACACACAATATAAAAGTATTGTCGATGCATTTTTTTGGTTCTGAAAATGGGGAAAAAAGCCTGTATTTTCAAATGACTCTCGCTTTTAAATCCCGGCTGTAAGATATGTATATATAATACATATGACCACGTGTGAGTAAAAAATGAGTCATTCTACCTATCCATCTACATATCCATTTACAATTTAGATAGGTAGATTGATAGATAAACAGAAGGAAATAAATATCTTAGTTACACGTGATTCACAGCTCTCCTGATATTCACTTTGAAGATGTGTATACACGGAAGCACTTGGGATATTACGTCTCCTTTTGCTATGCATATCATCATTCTGAATATTCATGGCACTGTGGAATTAAGGCACATTAATCAAAATCCGTGTTAACTCCGTCACTCCCAGCTTTTCCTTCACTTCAGGAAAATCGCTTATTAAAGAAGTAAAAATTATTCCCTCTACACGTTTAGACGGTGTACCCCATCTCCCTCGGTGGTGAGAAATTACATAATTTTCATAAACATGGACTCTAATTTCCTCAGAGTCACATGTTGGGGTAATCTCTCTCTCTCTCTCTCTCTCTCTCTCTCTCTCTCTCTCACACACACACACACACACACACACACTTGCTTATTCCTTAAAGTTGTGTCAGTGGCCGACGACGACTCACTGCTTTGTTAGATGATGACTGTAAGGATGATGAATTCGGTGCTGGTGTCACAGGGTACCTCGCATAATTGGTCACAGCGAAAGCCAGTTTGCGATCTGTAATTCCTTCAACATGTTTAAAGGGTTAGCTTTGGGTGTGGTTGCGGGTATTTGTTATGACGACTTTGTTTTTGCTTCCAGTGCTGTTCCTTGGTCACGTTTCTTTTTTCTTGTTCAACGAAATTAATCCTTTTGCAGTAGGAGGGTCACACTGTAGAGACTGATTTTCAGCCTTATCCTAAAGGTTTTTCTAGCTTTGAATTAAACTTATTCAGGGTTGATTTGATGTCGTCCCTCGATCTGTTTTAGTTCGTCCTTGGTTACGGTATAGGACTTAACGGGGAAGCCGATGTTCTGGCATATAGATCAACATGGCTTGCCCATATTGTTCATTTATTTATATTTTTACTTATTTATTCGTTTACTCCTAATGCAATGTATATGCTTATATATCTGCCACGAGGATGATTTTCTGAAAGGGAAACTTTGTCACGCCATGTGAGGCTAAAGCTTTGCTGAGGACAGTGAATGTGAAAAGCTTCCTTTTGTAGTCGCGAGGGTAGGCTGTCCATGGTTACGAGTATAAGTTACCAGTATATGAAAGACTCGAAAGGAAACACATGAGGTTAGTAATTTTCTGGTTTCAGCCGTCAGGCTTTAACTTTAATGAATTTCGATCTGAGTGGCAAGGTTCATCCTTGCCAAGATTTCTTCATCCATTTTATGCTAGGAGGAGAGTCGCTGCCAAGATGTAACAAGTTTTTTTGCTTCAGTTCTTTCAATTTAACTTGGCTTGGCCCAAACATTTGTTCTTTTGTAGCTTATTTCACGTAGGTCAGTGGCAGAAAAAGGAGGATTTTACTTGCAACAACAAAAAGAGACTTTCCTATGCAGTTACTGCAAATGCCGTGATCATCCCGCGTATGGTGTTGATGTCTGACTCTAAAGTCATCCAAAATCCTCTGAATTATCAAAATAGCTGATGTATGATTATACAGTTTGTGGTGCAAACGGTAGATACTTTTCTTAAACACACACACACACACACACACACACACACACACACACACACACACACAGAGGAGGAAATAGGTTCTCTACATAATTCTCTGTCTGTCTGTCTGTCTGTCTGTCTGTCTGTCTCTCTCTCATCGGGTACGGAGAGTCACGGAAAACTACCTAAATTTTTATTACTTCAGATTATACAGATCCATTCCCTCCCCCTGCGAAAAACAATAGAGAAGAACAAGTAATCCTTCTGCTTACACTATTAGCCTTTTCCCTCCGTTGGGCTCCTCCGATCATAAACTTATTACCTGAACCTGTCTTATCGCTCCGGTACGGCCTGTGGACCTTCCAAGGAAACGTCGTCTGTGGCACTTTGGAGCTGCGGATTGACAGGCCCTCAGGCAGTACTTTTTTTTTATTTTCCCTGGAATGATTTTTGCTTCCATGGCCGGGAGCCATCTGAGTGTGCCTTGCGCATTACGGAGGTTATTCTCTCGGGCATGGAAGCATACATTCCTTTCCCATATCCTTTGACTAAGGCAAGAAAACCTTGGTTTAATCACGATTGTTCTAATGCCGTTCGCAACAAGGAGAGAGCCTATAAAAGGTACCGGCGCCAACCCACCCCTGAATCACATTTTTTTTATGTTTCGGCCCGGAATCGTGCTATGTCTGCTTTTCCCTCGCTAAAAATATTTCATTCGTACTAAATGCTCTCATCTCTCCAACTCGAATTCTTCTCTCCTTCTGGCACCTCGCCAGAAACCTCTCTAACAACTTTACCTCATCATCCTTCCCTCTTTTCTGCTCTGATGGCTTTGTAGCTATTTCTTCTACTGATGAAGCAGATCTCTTAGCTCAGACTTTCTACTCCAATTCCATCCTAGACGATTCCGGTGCAGTTCCTCCATCACTTCCCCCCTCTGTCTTCCTCATGGCTGACATTAAAATTTCTTCAGCTGATGTATTTTCTGCCATCACTGGCCTCAGTACTAACAAGGCACATAGGTCTGATGGAGTCCTTCCTGTTGTCCTCAAGAACTGTGCTTCTGTGCTTACACCCTGCCTAGGCAAACTCTTTCGCCTTTGTCTGTCAACTTGAACCTTTCCTTCTTGCTGGAAGTTTGCTCTCATTCAGCCAGTCCCAAAGAAGGGTGACCATTCCCAACCCTCTAACTATCGTCCAATTGCTTTAACATCCTGTGTCTCAAAGGTTTTCGAGTCTATTCTTAACAGAAAAAAATTCAAGGATCTTTCCTATCACAACCTTCTTTCTGATCGTCAGTATGGGTTCCGTCAGGGACGCTCCACTGGCAATCTTCTCACCTACCTTTCAGATTCCTGGTCATCCTCCTTTCGGGACTTTGGCGAAAGCTTTGCCAATGCTTTTGATATCTCAAAGGCTTTCGATCGAGTCTAGCATAAAACTTTAATTTACAAACTGCCCTCTTGCGGTTTCTATCCTTCTATCTGTGCTTACATCTACAGATTCCTTTCTGGTCGTTCTATATCTGCTGTTGTAGACGGCCATCGTTCTTCTCCTAGATCTATCAACAGTGGTTTTCCTCAGCCCTCTGTCCTATCACTAACTCTCTTTCTTTTTTTCATCAATGATCTTCTAAGCTGTACATCTAACCATATTCACTCATACGCTGATGACTCCACCCTTCACCTTTCCATTCAGTTTCTGCAACGTCCATCTCAGCAGTTACTTCAACAAACAAGGGATGAGGCTATGGCACACCTAATGTCTGACTTGGCTCGTATCTCTGACTGGGGTAAAAATAATCTGGTTGTTTTTAATGCATCAAAGACTTAGTTTTTACACCTATCAACCCGTCAAATCTTCCACAGGAGTACCCACTAAAGTTTAATAATATCCAACTTAATCCTGCATCATCCT
Organism: Coenobita brevimanus; assembly: GCF_032717465.1. Taxonomy (NCBI): domain Eukaryota; kingdom Metazoa; phylum Arthropoda; class Malacostraca; order Decapoda; family Coenobitidae; genus Coenobita; species Coenobita brevimanus. Next base: position 41,386,329 of record NC_137021.1, on the reverse strand, counting down.
TGAACATGCTTGGGGTTTCATTCACTCGGGACTTATCTTGGAAAGATCATATTACATCTCTTGTAAAATCTGCTTCCAAGAGACTGGGTGTGCTTAGCCGACTCCGTGCCTTCTTTATCCCTGCACAGTTGTTGACTTTACACATGGGCTTTATTCACCCCTGTTTAGAGTACAACTCTCATATGTGGTGAGGCTTCCCACATACAGCTCTTCTCAATAGGGTGGAGTCAAAGGCTTTTCGTCTCATCAACTCTCCTCCTCTTACTGGTTCCCTTCAACCCCTGTCTCTTTGCCGCACTGTTGCATCTTTATCTCTTTTCTATCTCTACTTCAATGGTCACTGCTCCTCTGAACTGTCTGCTTGCATCCCTCCACCTCTACGATGAGTGCGTAGCACCCGTCTAGCAACAAACTTTCATCTCTTTTCTGTCCAACTCCCTGATGCAAGAGTTAACCATTACTCCCAGTCCTTCATTTATACAACAGGTCATTTCTGGAACTGTCTCTCTCTGTCTGTATTTCCTAGTTCCTATGATCTCCAGTCTTTCAAACGCAGTATGTCCAGGCATCTGGATATGAACGGATCTTGAATTTGGCTCTCTTTTTTTTTTTTTTTTTTTTTGGTTCCTTCTTCCTCGCATAAACACACACACACACACACACACACACACACACACACAATTTTACCTTTATTATCAAAAGCTGTCTTTCTGCTAGAGAAGATGAAACCTGCTATACCAAGATGGATACAATATTTTTCAATGTCTTTAGAGTGAACTTGTGAGATTGTGCAGACCAATCCTGGATCCGCAGTCTCTGCCACACAGTCAGCATGTCAAGGCTGGGTTTACTGGGAGAACTCTGTTTTGGTTATGTCTCCTTTGTCTACGGACTTCTCTTTCCAGATTCCGAGCTTTTTGGAGTTGAATTGTTCCTTTGCTGCAGGGGGCTCGCCATTGCTTTCTGTGAAAGGCATTTAGTTTAAGATCTTTCGGTATAATGCTGCAGTTATGTACAGTTTGTCCTTATATGATCCTATATCTCTTCTTCTGGCCTCTTGGGTTGTGGCGTGTTGCAAAGAGTTGGTCATACAGAATCTGGCAGGAAAGGCGGTGCTCAGGCATGCAGAACTGGTGTCTGACCCATGTCAGCTGCATTTTTGCCAGCATGGTTTCTGTGCTAGTTGACTTTACCCCCTGGAGAATTTGAGAGTGAGATACTTCATTCTTCCATGTCAGTCCTAGAATGCACGTTAAGATCAGATGTGAAATGACTCAAGCGTTTTGATGTGACACAGGTAGGTAGTCCAGGATTCAGTACTGTATGGGAGGATAGAGAAACATACAGTCAGATATACCTTTGCCTTGATTCTCAATTTGATGTTTTCAAGGAATCTAGATTTGAGATGTCAAAAAGAGGCTATAGTATGGTTGATTCGTGCAAGGATTTCTGCATCAGTGTTATGTTTTATCTGTGAGTACACTTCCAAGGTTGGTAAAAATCTCCAACTGTTTTGCATTTTTGCTATTTATCTGAAATGCAAGAGATTTATTGTTGGGTTGTTTCTCTGAGATATTTTTTCATGTTTTATTGATATCTTTGGAGTCACATCGCATGGTAAGTGTTGGAGACTATTGTGAGACTGATGTAGGGCTTCTGGGGCATGTGCAAGGACAGCACTGTCATCAGTGAATTGTAACTCTAGGAAATGAGCAATTTCAGTCTTTGATTGTGCTTGAAGATATCTGAGATTTAATACGTTACTGACAAGACAGATCTGGATTTTAATTCCATCATCAGGGTTCATTTGCTGGTGACTTAACCCCTGCTGTGCTCACTGTCTCATATGGGGTGATATGCAGGCCATGCCCCTGGCCGCGCTGATCGCCTCACATAAGGTGATGGGTCTCCGCGCCATAATTTCAAGCATGAGGAAGCGTCAGTGGTTTCCATGGGAACGTTGAGTCTTCCTTTACACCATCTGAGCTGTTGCCAAACCCTGCCAGACCGCAGTTGCCAAATACCGCATATTTAGTAATTTAGATATGCAGGTCACCCCTGGCAGCACTGATCGCCTCATAAGAGGTGATAGGTCTCATTACCATAATTTCAAGCACGAGGAAGCGTCAGAGGTTTCCATGGGAACACTGAGTCTCCCTTTACACCATCAGAGCTGTTGCCAAGCCTTGCCAGACTGCAGTTGCTAGAGACCGCATATTAAGTAATTCAGTTCTCGTTTGTAGCCCAGGAATGGTGGATTCACACTCGTCAACCTCCTACGGTGCTGGCAGCTTATTGCCGCCCTCACACCCACCCAAGAGCCGTAAATTACAAAATGGAGAGGGTGATGAAGAGTTCAGGCTCAGAAACACTTGATCTGATGACAAGAAATCAACTAAATGTTAAAGAAAATGTCCGTAAACAATGACTCAGGGAAGGAAATCAAGTTGATAAGAATTAGCATGGCGGAGGATAAAAGGATGACTGCAGTGAGATAAGACTGAAAATGGTAGGAGCTTGACACACCCTTGTTTTACTTATACAATCACATTGGAGGGTTCGGATTTGTTCTCACCTATGAATACATGAGCATTCACATTGTCAAGCAGGCTCTTCTGGTTGTTAAGAAATTTGTCTGGAACTCCAAATTCTGGAAGAACATTCCATAAAAGTCTCTGTTGACAGTTCCTAATGCTTTTAGAAAGATTGATGAATGCAATAGCTATATAAATTATGAGTTTACTTGCATTTTTCTTGTATGTGTTGGACAACAAAGATTATATCACAAGTGCTTTGTTCCTTGTGAAATCCACATTGCCTTTCAGGAAGTGTTGACTCAGTCAAATGTGTTGTCAGTCGGATAACATTATAGTGGCTAGTACTTTGATAGCATTTACAAGGAGGGAGCTACTTCTGCTGCTGTCACAATTTGAGTGGTCCTCTTTCTTCATGTAGATGGTTACCATATCAAATATGAGCCATTCAGATGGAACCATTCTTGGTACCAGGTAGCCATTATGAGATCCTGGAGGTGCTGATGTTGTAATTGGCCACCTCTTTGATTAATTAAGATGGTGTGCCATCAGAGCCAGAACTTTTTTTTTTCTTTCTTAGAGAGAGATAGCACAGCCTGAATAGTGCCCGGAAATTAGGTGGGACATACAGTAGATATCTGCCGCTTTAGGAGCATTTGGAATGTTATCAAGGGTATTGTGCTCCACCAGGTTTCTTTCACTCTGTAACGTATTGAAATGTTCTGCCCATCTTTCTAGGATTGCTTGCATGTCTTTAAGGAGCTTTCCTTTAGCTGAGTGAATAGGGGTATGCTGTTTGGTTGGCCAAAGAGGGTTTTCGTGGACTTATAGAACCCAAGTTGGTCATTAATATCACCCAGTCTTTGCAGCTGTTTCGCTTCTCAAGTCCATCCTTTGTTTTCTGTGTTGTGCATTTTTCTCTGGGTTTCACTCCTGATATTCTGAAATCCAGCTTTTAAGGTTAAGGAGCTAAAATGAATCAACTAGTTGTTTTATGCTTCACTCATCATTGCAAAAATGTTATGTATGCCTTCAGTATTTTCTGCAAACCAATCCTCATGGTAGCGAGAGGAAAAGTCTAGGGTTTCTTGTGAAGTGCTTTGAAGCAGTGTCATAATGTTCAGCCACTCAGCACCTAGGTCTTTTACATAGTTGTCTAGTCAAATGGAGGGCATTAAGAGCGCTTGTCTGTAATGGTGCTGCAGAAAGTGTTACATATTGCCACATCCTTTGATATCTACAGTTTGGAAACTTGGAAGATGATCTAGGGCACATTTACAGACATATGATAAGTTGCAAGTTGGTGAGTATTAGGTTATGGTCTGTTCAGCCCTTAGCATCTCCCATAGCTCGAGTTATAACAACTTCTCTTAGGTCTCGCTGCCTTATAGTAACATAGTCAAATAGGTGCCAGTATTTAGGTCATGGGTGCATCCATGTGGTCTTGCATTTATTCTAATGTTGAAAAATGGTGTTGATGATGACCAGATGTTGGTCTGACCATACTAAAAGCACTCTAAGGTCACTGTTGTTCTTGTTACCAATATCATTGCAGCCAATAATGTCTTAGCAGAGGTAATCATTTTTTCCTACTCCGTCATTAAAGTATCCAGGCAGGATGGGTTTGTCATTAGGTGGTAATGAGTGAATGGTAGCATCTGGAGAGTCATAAACGGAATCTTTGATAGTGTCCTCAGAGTCAAGCACTGAGGCATGGGCACTGATGAGTTGCATACTGGCCTTTAGTGAGCAGTATGCACCATGATATCAGCCTCTCTGGTATAGCCACAGATGTTTCTTGGATTTTTTATAGGAGGTTGCTTCGTACTGCAAAACCAATACTGTACCGTGGTTTCTTCTTCCATTGTCTGAGTATCCCCTGCTTCTATTTGGCTGCTCCCTCATGAAAGGCGAGCCTCAAATGAGACAACATTTTCAGTGTTCTATATTCAGTTCACTGGCAATAAATGCAGTCCTATGGCGTGGTCATGTGTCCTGGTCAGTATCAAATAAGGTTCGTGTATTCTAAGCAGCAAGAGTCAGAGGGATTCTTTTGGTTTTTCGACAATAATGTGGGATGCCTTGACAGATACAGCTCTGCCCAGGTGGTGTGGAGCAAGAAATATTTAGGTTACCTTTTCAAAACTCCTCTCTGTCAGGGGTAAACAGCTGGGCATCCGTTTTCAATAGCTTAGTTGCAATGGATGCAGCTGAAGGCATGACCTGCTCCTGTGACATCATGCCAGTGACCACTGAGCCAGTGTCGCCTATGTGTAGGACTCGAGCTGGCAAGCCACGTCCCTGACCTGTCACCATCACCCTATCCTAACACCATAGGTCCAAGGATTTTGACGAATGGATCAATTGAAAGGTAAGTATAGCAGTGGGGTTGTGCAATGACTGGATTTGCTGTGTTGGTGAGGGTGTGCAGTCCTTACCACCACATGACTTGGACCTTTTCAGGCTGTGATGGTGGCATGAAGATTCACGACGACCATCTACTGAGCAGGATTGCAGGAGGCTGCTGGGAGCTCTATCTGTCAAGCCCCATCTTCTGTGGGACTCAGTTCATGGATTTCTCGTTCGCAGTTTACATCTGCAGTCTTAACCACAAGGTAGTGGGCCTGGGCGCACTCAGTGTGGCCTCTCACTGATGACCCCTCCAGCATGGGTAACCCTGTCTTCCTGCTGAGTCCAGGGGGGATATCCATCTGCTGGTATGACCCACCGAATTTACAGGGTATTCAAGCTCCCCACCATGACAAGGAGGTTCCCTTGGGGGGACACACACACACACACACAAGAGAGCAGCGAGATAAGACAGACCCACGCTGATTTGCCTACGCTTCAGGCCACTATTGCCTGCTCATGGCCACACCAAATAGTAGCTGAGTCAAGCTCTGTACTAGGCAACAATAACTGATGTTCTAACATTGTAGAGAAAGAATAGGCAAAGTGTTGTCCAAATAAAAGAATACATCAAAGTCAGTGTATCAAAGGAATCCATTGATGCGACAGCAGTCATTAGCTGGGTGTTGTCATATCACCAGACGGGTAGCAGGGAGATGCCAATTAGTAAGTAAGAGTTATCTTTCTGTAGGATGGAAAACTGTCTCTAGAAGCCGCGAAGAGGAGGGACAAAAGTAGAAACCAGAATGATCAATATGTAGAACTTCTTGAAATGAAAACGTATAATAAACTAGTGGAGAAGGTAAATGAACTGGAGAAAACGTTTCGTATGAAAATAGACGCTATCAAAAAGGCACTACGTCTGCAGAAAGAAAGAAATGAAGACTTAGTAAAGGAAATAAAAAGAAAAGGCACAACAAGAGATGAGCTGTCAGTTGAGGTAGATTCACTGAGAAAGAAAAGAAGTGTGATGAGGAGTACAGTAGTTAACCATGCGAATATTTTAGAGGAATTCATAAATGATACAGAGACAATTAAGCAAGTAAGCAGTCTGATAGACCAAAGCAGTGATACTGAAGAGAAGAAAACCCAAGCAAATGCAATGATGAGAGTTTGTACAGATGAAGTACAAACTACATATGCCGAAATGATTAACGTGAAGAAAGAGATAGGAACAGAGGTAAAGTCATAAGGAAAGAAGTGAAAATATAAGAAACAGCCCGCAGCTGATTAGAGAATCGGCAAAGATAAATAAATCTACAGAAATCACTGGTACAAATGAAGAAGAAGAAACACAATCTCTAGAGACCAAAAGGAGATGGTAAATAAAATAAACATATTGAAGGAATCACCAGAGGATGTCTGTGATAAAGTTATGGAGAAAAACAAAAGGCTAGGGAAATATTAGTGAAAAAAGTCAAGGCCCCTGAAAATAACCTTACAAAATGTGAACATTGTAGAAGAAATTATTTAAAAATGCCAACAAACTTAAGGAACAAGGGAAACTAAAACGAAGTATGAATAAAAAACTCAGGAGGAATGAGTATTATTAAAGGAAAAGAGGGAAGAAGCAAAAACAAAAGATGAGGAAAGATCAGTGGAAGATAGCAGTAAATTTATTTATACAAAATTGTAGGTTTACAAGTAAGAAAGTGGTACATACTGTAAACATTAAAAAAAAAGAAGAAAAAAAAAAAAAGGAAGGCAGTAGATTCAAACTATGTCAAATGTGTAAACAACATGATCAAGATGATGTACTCAAATGTAGATGGAATGATATCCAAATTATTTGAGATACAAGGCTACACCAAAGAAATGGAACCTCATATTATTTGCCTAACTGAAACAAAATTAATCCCAAAGATATCCAAAGGTGCCCTAAAATTTTTGAAATACAATATATGGAAAAATGACAGATTTTAGAAAAAAGTAGGCATTATGATATTAACAAAGAAAAATCTCCAAGTTGAAGAAATAGAACTAGATATACCCTTGCAAATAGAATTTATTGCCGCAGAGATCAATACATCTGAAGGAAAAATAATGTGGCTAATTTATACATGCCACCCAAAACAAACACCTGAGAAAGAAATGAATATGAAGACTTGGGAGAAAGTACAATACAGAGTTTAAGAGCCCTGCTACATAGAATGGAAGGGAAATCTGAAAGAATTATGCTAACTGGAGATTTCAACACAAATATAAATTGGAATAGCCTACTCTCGATGTAAGAAGCTATGAAAACTGTCGGGATCAAAAGCTCCTGGATCTTGTACAGGAGCTTTTCCTAACACAGCATGTAAAGAAAAACACCTGAAAAAGAGGACAAGAAGATCTATCATTATCAGATCTTATATTTACTAGGCCTGATAATGTCACTGGCAACACAAGGCATCACCCTCCAATTGGCAAAAGCGACCATGCAGTATTAAATTGCAACTTCAGGATTGCATATAAAATAGTTAGCAGTAATGAAAGTTACAAAAAGAGCCTAATCTACAAAAAATAACAACTATCATGACCTAAAGAAAACCTTTATAAGATTGGGGAAAGGAGCCTAGAGGACAAGATATACTGTAAACGTTATAAACAAAAAATTTTGTGAAACAGTCCAAAATTATATCCCTCATACAAAGGAACAGAATTGAGAACAAAGAAATGGTTTAATAAAGAAATATCTGACAAAAAATTCTAGTTAGTTTCTAGAGAAGAAAGTAGATTTGAGAAAGATGATGAGAAAGATGCATGCCCACATATATTAACAAATATGCTAATGAGCAAGAGCTACAGGAAGAGTTGTGCAAATTATATAAAGGAAAAGCAAATGGTCCTGACGAAATTTCAGGTTGGGTGCTAAATGAATATGCAAAAGAGTTAAGCAGAGCAATATATTTAATATTCAAGGAGTCCTCAAGTCAGCGTAAACTACCTGATGTCAGGAAGAAAGCAAACATTATTCCCCTTTTCAAGAATGGAAAAAGACAGAATTCACTCAACTACCAACCAGTAACTCTGACCAGTGTTGTAAGTAAGATTATTAGAAATTCTGATATGAAAAAAAATGGGTAAATCATCTGGAAAAATACAATCTGATAACAGAAAGACAGTTCTGTTATAAAGAGGGAAAATCTTATGTTATTAACTTTTAAGTTGACATAATAGTTGCAGAAACACTACAAGAAAAAAAAAAGAATGACGTTTAGACAATATGTATTTGGGTTTCAAAAAAGCATTTGATAGAGTACCGCATCAATGACTTTTATGGAAATCGTACCATCAAGGTGGAATCCAAGGTAATCTGTACTGTTGGATACAAAGTTTTCTCAGAAAAAGGGAAATGAGGACAGTACTAAGGGGAAACTACTCATCATGAAGAGAGGGACGAGAGGAGTTCCACAGGGCTCAGTGCTGACACCAGTTATGTCCTCAATATATATATAAATGACTTGGACAGCAACATTGGAAATGGAAGCTATCTAGAGTATGTATCAGTAGTCTGAAATGCACATCCTAAAAAACATATAGATGAAACTGAAACAAAAGAAGACACAACAATGGATACGCTGACAGCCGAGGTAGATTCACAGAGAAGGAAAACGAGTGAGTTGTGGAGTACAGTAGTTAATCATCAGAGATTTTTGAAGGAATTCAAAAATGATACAGAGATAATTAAGCAGGCAAGTAGTCTGATAGATCAAAACAATGATATTGAAGGGAAGATATGTGAGGCAAATGAAATGATGGGGAGGTGCACAGATGAAGTACAATCTACTTATGCTGAAATGTTTAAAGTGAGGAAAGAGATAGGAACAAAGGTTGAAGAAAAAAACATAAGGAAGGAAGTGAAAGAAATTATAAGTAACAGCCCAGAGCTGATTAAAAACTCAGCTGAGATAAATCAATCTTTAGAAATCATTGGTATAGATGAAGAGGAAATAAGAAACAGAATCTCTGAAGACCAAGAATGGATGGTAAATATAATGAACATATTGCAGGAATTATCAGAAGATATCTGTGATAAAGATGTAGAGGAACAAACATGGCTAGCGAAATTTGAGAGAAGTAAGTTAAGGCCCTTGCAAGGAACCTTCCAAAGTGCGAACACTGAAGAAGAAATATGAAAAAATGGTAACAAACTCAATGAAACAGAAGAATATTTTAAAAAGTATGATAAAAAGATGCCTAACTCAAGAGGAATGTGGATTACTAGAGGAAAAGAGGGAAGAAGCAAAAAACATATAATGAGGAGAGATCAAAGGAAGAGGGTAGTATTTTTTTTTTACAAAGTAGTAGGGTTATTGACAGTGATACTTCAACAACAGGGACTAAAAAAAAAGAAGGTAATAGCCTCAAGCTGTCAAATATGTAAACAACATGATTAAGATGATGTACTCAAATGTAGATGGAATGGTATCCAATTTATTAAAGATAAAAAAAAAACTATACTAAAGAAAAGGAACCTCATATTATTTGCCTAACTGAAACAAAATTAATCACAAGGATATACAAAGATGCCCTAAAATTTTAGGAATGCAATATATGGAGAAGAAAAAGCTTTATGAAAAAAGGAGGAGGAGTTATGATATTAACAAAGAAAAATCTCCAAGTCGAAGAGATAGAACTAGATATACTCTCACAAGCAGAATTAACTGGAGTAGAGATCAACACATCTGAATGGAAAATATTGGTGGCTAATTTATACATACCACCTAAAACAAACATTTGGGTAAAGGATGAATATGAAGACCTGGCAGAAAGTACAATACAGTACAGAGTTAAAGAGCCCTACTACGTAGAATGGAAGAGATATCTGAAAGAATTATATTAACTGGAGATTTCAATACAAATATTAATTGGAATTATGTAAGAATCTATGAAAGCTGATAGGATCAAAAGTTCCTGGATCTTGTACACGAGTTTTTCCTAATACAGCATGTAAAAGAAATCACCTAAAAAAGAAGACTAGAAGATCCATCATTATTAGATCATATATTTACTTGGCACGATAATGATATTGACAACATAATATATCACCCTCCATTTGGCAAAAGAGACCATGCAGTATTAAATTGCAACGTCAGGATTGTATATGAAATAGTTAGCAGTAATGAAAGTTACAAATAGAGCCTAAACTACAAAAAGGACAACATTCATGACCTAAAAAAATACTTCATAGGAATAGGTTGAGGAAAAAAGCTGAGAGAACAAGATATAATTTTTATGTACTGTGTACAAAATACTGTGACTTTTGTGGAACAGGAGTCCAAAGTTGTATCCCTCATCACAAAGAAAATGAAATAAGGATAAAGGAATGGTTTAATACAGTGTAAAAAATAGAGAAAAGAGATTTGCTGTGGAACAGATACAGAAAACACAGTAGCAGGAGGGCATATAACAACTATAAACAAGCAAGAAATGATTATACAAGGATAAGGTGGGAAGCTCAAAGTCAGTTTGAGGAACTTATTATAAATAATAGTAGTGATCAACCGAAGCTGTTTTACTGCTACGTCCGAAGCACAACGAAAGTTAAAGATAAAATACAGTCCGTCATGGACAAGGGGATAATCTAAATCCAAGAAAATTATATTTGTGAAGTAATTAACAAAAAATTCAAATCAGTTTTTAGAGAGAGAGTAAATTTGAGGGAGAATATGAGGAAGATGCATGCCCACACGTTTACAAATATACGAATATCGGAGCAAGAGGTACAGGAAGAGTTGTGCAAATTAGACAAAGGAAAAGCAAATGGTTCTGATGAAATATCAGGTTGGGTACTACATGAATGTGCAATGGAGTTAAGCACACCAATGTATTTATTATTCAAGGAATACTTAGGTCAATGTTAACTACCTGGTATTTGGAAGAAGGCAAACATTGTTCCCCTATTCAAAAAAGGAAATAGACAGAATCCACTCAACTACCGTCCAGTATCTCTGACCAGTGTTGTAAGGAAGATATTAGAAAAAGTTATAAGAAAAAAAAGTTAAACCATCTGGGAAAAAATACAATATGATTATAAAAGATAGTTCAGTTTTAAAAAGGGAAAATCATGTTCTGCTAACCTATCAAGTTACTATGATAGTTGCCGAAACTCTATTGAAAAGAGAACGATGTGTAGACAGTATCTATTTGGATTTCAAAAAAGCATTTGATAGATTACCACACGAAAGACTATGGAGACTGTACCATCTAGGAGGAATCCAAGGTAATCTGTATTGTTGGATGTAAGATTTTCTCAGAAAAAGGGAAATAAAAAGAGTACTAAATCAAAACTACTCATTATGGAAAGAAGTGACTAGTGGAGTTCCACAGGGCTCAGTGCTAGCACCAATTGCTTTTAGTATATATAAACTTCAATAACAGCAACGCTGGAAATTGAAGATATCTAAATGTGCTTCCTGATGATGCAAAGATACAAACATGAATTACAAACACAGACTTCTGCAGAGAGCTACTAGAAGAATTAAATAAGCTTCATGAATTGAACAATAGATGGCAAATGGAATTAAGTGCGGATAAATGCCATGTCATCAGGTTTGGTAAAAGTGGAAACAGACCAGACTGTGATTATAAGCTTGGAAGTTCAACGCTACACCCATCAGAAAAGGAGAACCACCTAGGAGTGATAATCAGTAACAGACTATCCCTTGTTGACCCCATCAGTGTGAAAGTACGGATCATGTATACATTGCTTGTTAATATGATAACAGCATTCACATAATAAATGATGACATGCTGAGAAAGACAATCACATCGTTCATTAGACCAACCCTAGGGAATGCATCAGTAGTCTGGAATCTATATCTCAAAACACACACACACACACACACACACACACACACACACACATATATATATATATATATATATATATATATATATATATATATATATATATATATATATATATATAAGACTGACAAGGTACAAATGGTTGCTACAAGATGGGTACCAAGCTTAAGAGATTTAAGCTATGAAGAAAGACTAGAAAAACTGAACCTACCAACATTGTAAGAGAGAAGGAAAAGATGAGACACGGTAATGCTATATAAATGCATCACAGAGAAAAAGAAAATAGACATAAAGGTACCGGAGCCAATCCACCCCTGAATCACATCATCTTTACGTTTCTGCCTGGAATCGTGCTAAGTTTGTTCTTCGCTCTGCTAAAAATAACTTCATCCGTACTAAATGCTCTCAACTCTCCAACTCGAATTCTTTCCGCTCCTTCTGGCACCTTGCCAAAAACCTTTCTTACAACTTTACCTCATCATCCTTCCCTCCTCTTTTCTACTCTGATGGTTCTGTAGCTATTTCTTCTACTGATAAAGCAGATCTCTTCGCACAGACTTTCTCCTCCAATTCTACCTTAGACTATTCCGGTGCTGTTCCTCCATCACTTCCCGCCTCTGACTTCCTCATGGCTGACATTAAAATTTCTTCAGCTGATGTATTTTCTGCCATCACTGGCCTCAATGCTAACAAGGCATATGAACCTGATGGAGTCCCTCCTGTTGTTCTCAAGAACTGTGCTTCTGTGCTTACACCCTGCCTAGGCAAACTCTTTCGCCTTTGTCTGTCAACTTGCACCTTTCCTTCTTGCTGGAAGTTTGCTCGCATTCAGCCAGTCCCAAAGAAGGGTGACCACTCCCAACCCTCTAACTATCGTCCAATTGCTTTAACGTCCTGTATTTCAAAAGTTTTCGAGTCAATTCTCAATAGAAAAATTTTAAGGTATCTTTCCTCTCACAACCTTCTTTCTGATCGTCAGTACGGGTTCCGTCAGGGACGCTCCACTGGTGATCTTCTCACCTACCTTTCAGACTCCTGGTCATCCTCCTTTCGGGACTTTGGCGAAATCTTTGCCATTGCACTTGACATCTCAAAGGCTTTCGATTGAGTCTGGCATAAATCTTTAATTTCCAAACTGCCCTCTTACGGTTTCTATCCCTCTATCTGTGCCTTCATCGCTAGCTTCCTTTCTGGTCGTTCTATAGCCGCTGTTGTAGACGGCCATCGTTCTTCTCCTAGATCTATCAACAGTGGTGTTCCTCAGGGCTCTGTCCTATCACCAACTCTCTTCCTTCTATTCATCAATGACCTTCTAAGCTGTACATCTAACCCTATCCACTCATATGCTGATGACTCCACCCTTCACCTTTCCATTTGGTTCCCGCAACGCCCATCTCAGCAGTTACTTCAACAAACAAGGGATGAGGCTATGGCACACCTAATGTCTGACTTGGCTCGTATCTCTGACTGGGGTAAAAATAATCTTGTTGTTTTTAATGCATCAAAGACTCAGTTCTTACACCTATCAACCCGTCAAAATCTTCCACAGGTATACCCACTAATGTTTAATAATATTCAGCTTAATCCTGCATCATCCTTGAACATATTTGGGGTTTCATTTACTCGGGACTTATCTTGGAAAGATCATATTACATCTCTTGTAAAATCTGCTTCCAAGAGATTGGGTGTGCTAAGCCGACTCCGTTCTTTCTTTACCCCTGCACAATTGTTGACTCTATACAAGGGTTTTATCCGCCCCTGTGTGGTGTACAACTCTCATGTGTGGGGAGGCTCCCCATATACAGCTCTTCTCAATAGAGTGGAGTCAAAGGCTTTTCGTCTCATTAACTCTCCTCCTCTTACTGACTCCCTTCAACCTCTGTCGTTTCGCCGCACTGTTGCATCTTTATCTCTTTTCTATCGCTACTTTAATGGTCACTGCTCCTCTGAACTGTCTGCATGCATTCCTCTACCTCTACGACGGGTGCGTAGCACCCGTCTGGCAGCAAACTCTCATCCCTTTTCTGTCCAACTCTCTAATGCAAGAGTTAACCGTTACTCCCAGTCCTTCATTTATGCAACAGGTCAACTCTGGAACTGTCTCCCTCTGTCTGTATTTCCTGCTGCCTATGATCTCCAGTCTATCAAACGCAGTGTGTCCAGCCATCTCGAAATGAATGGATCTTGAATTTGGCTATCTCTTGTATTTTGTTTTTCTCTTGGAGGGAACTTTTATTGCGGGGTCATGGCTTCTGGTTCCTTCTTCCTCGCATAAATATATATATATATATATATATATATATATATATATATATATATATATATATATATATATATATATATATATATATATATATATATATATATATATATATATATATAACCTTTAGGGAAGCATCAGCAAGAGGACTCTAAAAAAAAAAAAATTATAAAAAGAGAGGTGAGAAACACATAAGGAAATTCAGTTTCCCAAATAGGGCAATTGATCAGTGGAATGCATTACCGAATGAAACGGTATGTGCCAATACTTTTCATAAATTTAAGAATATGTATGATAAAAATGGTTTAATACACGGGACTACGAGTTTGACTCATTCATGTAAAGATACAATTAGGTAAGAACAATTAGGCTAGAACACACACACACACACACACACACACACACACACACACACACACACACACACACACACACACACATACAGATTTGCTTGCACCAAACCTTCCAAATATTCTCTGCACAATATGTTCATTTGATCAGGTTTTATCAGTCCTGCAAACCAGGATTAATTTCCGTCAATGTGCCCTTTACTGTAGGGCTATACTTAGTTTGTGTGTGTGGGGGGGGGCGATGTAGCAATACACAAATTCGGAGCGGGGTGATTCCCTTTATTCTGCAAAGTTTCGCCAATCACAACTGGGATCATCAGGCCAAAGGAAGAACAATCTAGCATAAGAGTAATATGAAATTTAAAAAATCTCTGGCAACTGGTTAACAATCACACATAGTTGGCCGTACTGTATTTTAGAAACAGGGAGATTAACAGGGTAATAATCTATGAATGAGGTTAATGAAAAAAAAAAGACGATGGTAAACTAACCCTTTAAAGTAAGCCCACAAACGAACGTACAACACCAAACAGTCCCTGCTATGTGTTTTCTGGTTTGAAATAAACAAGAAAAAAGAAAAGTTGAGAAAACTTTAAAATATATTTGTGTACATGAAAATAACAACCTGTGGAAGTGTGTACGTACCAAGCTCTGGCAGGGTAATGAACTCTGAGAGACAGGAAGAGAGTAAAGAAGAAGACGGGAGAAATAAACATGTGTTTGAGTTACTCTGAAATATCGGCGGGGATTTATTTACTTCAGTGTGTAAAGGTTGCATTAAGAAGTACTGAGTTTAGGAGAGAGGTGCTTTATATACAAGGATTCTAGCAGTTTAAGATCCGACGAACCTCTGACTTGTATAAGAAACTTGAAATTTTTGAAAGAAAGGGTTTGGTCAAAATGATGTGAGTGAGCAGAATAAAGGGAACTCCCTCTCCAAGTCAGTTTATTGCTGCCCTGTAGCATATACACATGCAACTATATATATATATATATATATATATATATATATATATATATATATATATATACTTTCTGTCAATTAATCAAGACAGATATAGATAGGTAGGCAGGTAGGTAGACAGACACACATTAATAACACACGATTGAACATTACAAGCCTCACGCGATCAAGTAGAAATTTAATTAGGAACGAGCACACGCACTCTGGTGAAAGAATACTATTATAGAAAGGAAAAAAAAAAAGAAATATTACTTCAATAAATGTATTTTTTAACAGGGCAAAGATGAAATATACAAAGATGTGATCACACTGAAAAAATTTAAAGTTTGAAGATGAAAAAGAAACAGAAGATGAAGGAGAGGAAGAAGAAGAAGAAGAAGGAGAGAGAGAGAGAGAGAAAGAGAATGAATGAAGTGGATGATAAAGAGAGAGATAGTACGACAGAAAAATAACCCGCCCACCTAACACACTTAGGGCAGGCAAAGTTTGGTTAGTCAACAGTGGTTCGTTTGAGGTAGCCGTAATGGCCAGAGAGAGAGAGAGAGAGAGAGAGAGAGAGAGAGAGAGAGAGAGAGAGAGAGAGAGAGAGAGATAGTATACACAGACCACACAGACCTTGCAATCCAAATGAAGTGATTCTTTAGTAATGTCATAATATTATCGGAAGAACTTATCCTCTGATCAGACGTACAAGAAAAGGATCGTAGAGCAGAGGGCTGTAGTAGGATTATTAGAAACTACAGTAGTTTGGGATAAATGTTCCTGTCTCTCTCCTTTACTGTCAAGACATTCTCTTTATCTTATTCGATACGCCTTCAGACAGGTTATTCAATGCTGAAAAACTTCCTGCCAGTAATAAACAGAACTTAGTGAATGTGAACCCGGTGGACTGCATGCTGAGGTTGCATTTTTCCTTCTGTCATCCATCCTCCTCAGAGGATGAGAAGGGAGAAGAAGGACGTTTGTTTAACCCCATATTGGAACCGCCCAGGTATCTCAGTGCCACCACATGAAGGCTTCTTTCCTAGCAGCCCCCTGTTGGTGTAAGGGTTAATAATGGCTAGAGTTAGTCCATAAGTTACTATAGAGCTAAATAAAACCATCTGGAGCAAATAAGAACAAAATATAACCTATGAAATCAGAGGAAAGGGGTTCAGTTGCCTGAAGAAATATTTTATGCGTGGTAGAGAGTAAAGCTAACCCTAAAAATACCATTATGAACCAGTAAGTAATGGAAAGTACATAGCGTGTCGGACATAAGGTGGATTCACACAATATCTCAAGATCCAAGATCCTTTGCCCCATTCTCAGATAAATTAAATCTTCCCACATTAACTAGAGCTTTGGTATAATACTAGAGTTATTCCGGTCATTAAAGGCTTACTGACACCATGTTTAATACTGTCAATCTCCTATGACTCATTCTTAACCGAATACAATTAATTATCTAACCTTAACAAGAACAGACAAATTCAGTATGAATGTTATTACAGAATTCTGGGGAGGAGGGAGGGAATGAAAAAGAAATTACAAATTATATGAAATAGTGCAAGCAACATAACCTATTGTCTCACTTGAAAAATGTTATTTGTTTCCTGTGTTACATCCCAGCAGTGCTGGGAACGCTACTAATAAAACGTAGCGGCGCTACCATTCCCGTTATTAGCTCGAAAAAGTAGTGGCGTTACTGGTCTCGCTACTTGATACGAAATATAGCGGCGCTCCCGCTACTCTGGATAAGAAAAAGGTACACGAAGGAAAGGTTAACAAAAATCTGTGATATAGCAATGCACTATATACTGTTTTGATAATATTAGTCAGTCTGAGTGGTTATGTTGTGTACCAGTAATATCAGTATATACTTACTGTATACTGAAAAAAAAAAATCATATACATGTCGGTGTCACTTTAATGAAGCTTAGAGCTGAAGGTACAGGAAGAAGCTATTTACTGTATATTGTAACAAATGTTCTTTTACATTTTTCCTAGTATACCTACTGAAAGTAACACACGTAAATAAAAGGAAAAAAAATGTGGCCTACCATTGATACATATTATATAGTTTTATTACATTTTCAGTGATACCTATTTAAGATATGTACGAAAACGAAAGTAAAATTGAACTGGGGCTTTCTTTTAAAGGCTATTTATACAATAGCAATGTTTTTTTTTTCCATTACTTTAAACTGAAAGTAACATACTGTTACGAAATAATAACGTAGTGAGTATTAGTCTGAAAGTGAGAGTGAGGGAGAGAGCGGGAGTTAGAGACGGGGATAGTTAGGTGTGTGTGTGTGTGTGTGTGTGTGTGTGTGTGTGTGTGTGTGTGTGTGTATGTGTGTGTGTGTTAGCATTGCCCACATGTAGCTGACATCTTAATTGACAAAACTGACAAAAGTATTATTTTTTGTCATTAATAAATACAACCAGACCGTCGGCATATCTGTATGTACTCACCGACTCCGGGCTTGTATTCGTCGCGTGAGTAGCGAGGAGCGCGGTAACGCGTGAGTACGGCCAAAAAGTAGTGGCGCTCTCAGTTCCGCTACTGGCTAAAAAAGTAATGGCGTTACCACCATCGCTATTAAAATAGTAGCGGAGCTATGTAGCGCCGCTACTAATAGCGGCGCTATTCCCAGCTTTGCATCCCAGTATGTCTCTTTCATTGTGATGACGCCTTTTCTCTATTGTCTTACCCATGTCTGATGCTTATACAGTTTGACGGGGATGCTGGAGAGGGATGCCTTTATGTGGCGGCACAAATACAACCAGACAGTTCCACTGCCTCGTCATACAAATGTCTTCAAAATACTTCAAAAGGAGGATGTTCAGTTGCATGGCGATAGGAACTTAAGCCTGCGGTCCCTCAGGCTCATATTTCAGATATACATGACTCCACAATAGTACAAGAACATCATCAACAACAACTTGTTACTTATAATGATTATGCAGCCACAATAATGAAGCCTCTCCATATGGTTCATAAGGTACATGTAATATAGAGAAGATCTGAATACCCTAAGGTAACTTCTTGTGTATCATCAACAAAGGCTCTGAAGACAAAAGTGTCGAAGAACGCATGTATAAATTTCACGTTTGTCTCAATAACTGGCTAACTGTCAGCTTAACTGCAACCTTAATCCTTTCAGATCATAAGAGGGACCACAACTATATATATGGAAAGTTACAGTTTTAAAGCTTTTGTGGCTTTCTCTAAAACGTGTAGCAAAGAAAAAACTGAATAGATTTGAATTCGGTACTTTCCACTAAGCTAAATGGCAAAATATTAAGCCCAAATTATCAGCAAGTTTATCATAGGGCTTTCATCCAAATAGCCGTAAGTCAATTAGTTTCTGAGATATTTCAATACGAAATATACAATTCTTAAAATAATATTATCACATTCTAAAATAGGTCAAGGTCATTTATATTGGGCACATGGACGTGGATTACTTTAGGGTAGCTTCATGTATATTATTATCAAGATAGAAGAAAAACAAGTGTAAAGAAAATAATAATAACTAGAATCCTGTAACTGACCTGCTGACAGTCACTAGTCTCCACCTACTGTTTCTTATTGTAACCTTGACCCCATTGAGGAGATTTGGTATTTCTAAAATGAAACGGAATAAACTCTTAGGAATCAGTCCGCCAAGTTTCATTTTCAGATTACTTGATCAGGTCTCGTTGAAATCTCCAGTAGTCACCACCGCCGTATCTCGTTCACAACATAATACTGATTTGGCATTGTTTTACGTGCCTTTCCACTACACATAAAGGATTTGGATTTAATTTTTCTATCAGTGATGGCTCATGCCAGGACACATACCCTGGGCCCTCCAGATTCCTAATGCAGGTTCTGGTTCTCCTGGAAATGTTGCATGATTTTGAGGCTGGAATAACAATTATACCAGCAAAAACAATAGTCACCACCTATGTAATAGGCAGAGACTACTAATACTAACGAAATCAAGAAGCTTATCCATTTATACGACGAAACTTAATTTAAAAAATACAGTTAAAAGGACACCTCTCAGTGATGAAATATATACGGAATGAAAAACATATTTTACTATATTCTTTTATTATTTCCAATCTCAGAGCTCCCGATCTGATGTTTTGCCGGGGATTTGAAGTCAATCTCCCTCATGTAAATCATTAATGAGGCACCTTTTGTATCTCTTGCTCTCCCAGGCGATTTTGTTCAGTTTAGGAATGATTTTTCGTAGCGAAGAAGGTTGTATCTACGTGTTCCGGTGTCAAAAAAACTCTTATTCTGAAGGAAATGGTCTGGTGGAAGCAGGAACGAAGCACAAAAACGTCATCGGACTTAAGAGCTTAATGGTCAAAGTACTATCTCTTAGCTCCATTGATTCACTCTCAGCTCATTAAATCGTTCGGCGTGCTGAAGTAGAGGATAGAGCTGCCCCACCCACGGAAGGTCAATATACTCGCCTCAGTGCTTAAATAAATTACTTCAGATTAGGAATGATGTAGTGTTTACGTCAGTCATTTCCTTCTTAGTGAAGGCTTTAGGCGCTTCCGCTACTAAAGGAACTTACGTCGTACCTTCTATAGTTTTGTTTTTTATCTTATCTCGGTCTACATGGTCCTTTTATATTTAACTGCACGTAACTCAGTGACTTAAAAATGGCAACGCTTCTGTTCCACATTGTTTCCATAGCACCTATTTGTGACTGGCACCGCATTCTGGTACAGTATTAATTTATTGTTAAAACTGAGCATTCAGAATGAGAGACGGCAATTTTATGTAAACTTAGAGTAAACAGAGCATAGCACTTTCCTACTGGGTGTCCTTTCTGACGTCAGCCAAAGGAAACTTCAATGGGATCGAAAGTTACAACCTTCCTTTGATGGCATACACTCTAACTCACTAGACCACGGATGACTTTGTTTGATGAATACTGGGGTGAGAGAGAGAGAGAGAGAGAGAGAGAGAGAGAGAGAGTCTGCTAAAGCTGCGGGTTGCTAAAGCTTTTGATTATTATCAAGCTGAAGCTTAAATCCCATTTCATTCCATGTTTTGCTAGAGATCAGAAGTCCAGCTTTCACGCACGGGTTTTTACGATGGCGATTTTCCTTTTCTCAATGAAAAAGTCTCTTATATTGTACTGGCATAGTGAATACTATAACTAACCGTTTTAAAAAAAAAAAAAAAAAATCTCTTGCGGTAAATACAATCGTCTGGGGCTGCTAGATAAAAAAAAAAAAAAACTCGAATTTCATGGTTAATCACTTCAGTGCTATGATTTAGTATACATATACATATATAACATATATACCTGTATATATATATATATATATATATATATATATATATATATATATATATATATATATATATATACGTACTTTTTCTTTATTCCCGTTCCTTCCATTTGAAAATTATTCTGCCCTGCAAGCTTTTCAAACAAAAGGAGTTTGATAATTTAAATCGTAATCTTCAAGCTATTGATTCACGCTTCTGGTTTGCCTTCGTTTTTCAGATTTAAAGTTTTCGCTCATGGCCTTGATATGCACCATCTTTACTGTGATAACTAACGATATTACAGTCAGATTTCTTGTCATGAATAAGAGTGTTGTTTTGACGTACTGTACTGGTAGGGCCATCTAGAGGAGCAGTGACTGGATCATATCGAAAAGCAATCCACTCCCTGTAGCCTGAAACAACCAGGAGTGAACTCGCGACTTGACAGCCCCCACTACACTGCTATCCATTACACTGTCACAGTATAGTTCTGGAATAGCCTACCTACAAAAGACGCGAGAATTGGACAAAAGTCACCCCACAGGTAAGAGATGGTGGATGTCGCCCCCCCCCCAAAAAAAAAAAAAAAAAAAAAGATATTCTAAATTCCAAGAAGGCTATTAATCACACACACACACACACACACACACACACACACACACACACACACACAGATCATACCCTTTTTACTATATTATATTTTTCTCTGGCTTTCATTTATTCTTTTCATTGTGCGACTTTCAAGCCACACAGTCTGGGACCGAAGTTTGCTGAATTTCACCTCGTTTTAATTCTCGTTCTTGCTTTCTCCTGTTGGATAATATTCCTGAGAAAAGATAGGCAAGGCTTGTGTTATCTCAAAGATGATTCTTTTATATATGGCCTGTTAGTGGGGTGGTAAAAAATATACCTCAAGTGGGAAACAGACGCAGTGTTAGAGTTCACATATTTTTTGTTCCCGGCTGTATGTCCATGGCTTTGAAACTGCAGACAGGAAATTAATCAACTTCACACCTGCCTGACATTTGTTGTTGATGAAGGTTAAATGTGTGAGTGTGTGTGTGTGTGTGTGTGTGTGTGTGTGTGTGTGTGTGTGTGTGTGTGTGTGTGTGTGTGTGTGTGTGTGTGTGTGTGTGTGTGTGTGTGTGTGTGTGTGTGTGTGTGTGTGTCAGACTCAGGTACACGTTGTCAATTGTTAAGACTCGAGTGTTAACTGTCAAGATGCATGTGAAGTTTCCAATCTCTTTACGGGAAAATGTTTGCTAGCTCAAGAAATAGCAGTAAAATGCTTTCGATCGTAATTTTCAGGAACAGTCTTAAGAATCAATCACCCTCCTAAGGTTAGCTGAACTGTCCTCAATTAGATCTCTCCTCACAATAAAAAAAGAAAAAAGCTGGAACAACCATTATATTGGAATTTAAAAGAGACCTAAATAAAATCCTTCATGGCTCAGTCTCTGTCTGTCACGGTCTTTTAATTTATCATTTTTTCCTCCACAGTAGAAAATTAATGTTTATATATTACATCTAAAAAAAAAAAAAAAATCTCTATCACTGAAAGGACTAATGAAGACTATATCTTACTTCTTTACTTCCGAGTCACTGTAAAGCTGAGTAGAGCAATGCAGTAAAAAATATGTTATAGAAATATGATTATTTCCGTCAATCTTGCGACGTACATATACTTTCCATCTACAGACAATGTTAGTCAGCTTAGGATAGAATTTAGGAGGGGTTAGTTATGGAAATCCTTTTCACTCTGTAACTCCTTCAACACGAGGGGGAATTTGATACTCGTATTTAAGCGAACAGATGATTTGGTACAGTTTAGGGAACACATCTTGTAACGAAAGGGTTATTGAAGGCTATATCGAACCACTACATTTCAAAAATTCTTTTCTAAGCTGAATAATAGAATCTAAAGGCAATAAGTAATAAAAAGTCTGAGTAAACGTTTATTTAAGGAAAACAGAAAATAAATAATCTGCTGATGGCTTAATTTGAAGGAAAATATAAATCATCCTAAATAAAGTACGTAAACTTGACTGAAAGGATTAATTAAAAATGAAATGTCTGGTGGTTTCACGATCTGCAGGCACACAACCGTCATCGTGCTGAAGTGGTTAAAAGGGGCTGGTTGTATATCCATTCATATACCTCCATAGGTTCACAACTGTCTGTTTATATCGATGACATTTACATACTCTGTCGCGCTAAATCATAACAGATGCCACAGCCCAATCTTCACACGCAGTACAGTAAAGACAGAAACCTCATCGTTATTCGTACATGGCCATCATAGTGATGGGCTGATTCTAGTTATCGCTCTACATCCCAAGAGGTTGGATCCTAAAGCTCTTAGACAAACTAATAAAAACAAAGAACATATGTATGACGTTCAAGCTTCTACGGTTCATTTTCAACGAAATTACAGTACATAGCCTACCTTTAGCTGGAATGGCATATATACTCAACGTGATGACACCATTACAAGGTTAAGGGCTTTGTTTCAGCATTTACACACTGGACTTCTATGATTTACTCCTACTGTAACCGAACCATTTATCTTTAGTTAGGTTACAGACAAAATTAATGTTAAAAAGCTTAAATGACATAAGAAATCTTATCAATGGGAAAATTGCAAATAAGGAGCATTATTAAAATAAGAAACGGAAGTACTATTCTAAACCAACGCGAGCAGGCAAACAGTTCAATTGTTTCATATTTAGAAACAGCTTGATGAAATCTGGAACGTGAACTGAAATATATTATCAGGAAAATTATTTGAAGTTAAAGTATATTCATAGCGTGAAACATAGGCCTACTTACTTTAAATTTACAAATCGCAAAATGTTCTGATATATATATATATATATATATATATATATATATATATATATATATATATATATATATATATATATATATATATATTATGTGAGGAAGAAGGAACCAAAGTCTATGAGCCCGCAATAACTGTTCCCTCCAAGAGAAAAACAAAGTACAGGAGAGAGAGAAAATTCAAAATCCGATCATTTCGAGATGCCTGGACACACTGCGTTTGAAAGACTGGAGATCACAGGAAGCAGGAAATACAGACAGAGGGAGACAGTTCCAGAGTTGACCTGTTGCATAAATGAAGGACTAGGAGTAACGGTTAACTCTTGCATTAGACAGTTGGAGAGAAAAGGGATGAGAGTTTGTTGCTAGACGGGTGTTATGTGCCCGTCGTAGAGGTGGAGGGATCTAAGCAGACAGTTCAGAGGAGCAATGACCATTGAAGTAGCGATAGAAAAGAGATAAAGATGCAACGGTGCGGCAAAGAGACAGAGGTTAAATGGAGCTAGAAAGAGGAGGAGAGTTAATGAGACGAAAAGTCTTTAAGAAGAACTGTATGTGGGGAACCTCCCCACACATGAGAGTTGTACTCCACACAGCGGCAGATAAAACCCGTGAATACTGTAGAGTCTACAATTGTGCAGGGGTAAAGAAGGAACGGGGTTGGCTTAGCATACCTAATCTCTTAGAAGCAGATTTTACATGATATGTAATATGTTCTTTCCAAGATAAGACACCGAGTGAATGAAACCCCAAGCATATTCAAGGATGATGCAGCATTAAGCTGAATATTATTAATCATTAGTGGGTACACCTGTGGAGGATTTTGTCGGGTTGATAAGTGTAAGAACTGAGTCTTTGATGCATTAAAAACAACAAGATTATTTTTACCTCAGTCGAAGATATGAGCCAAGTCAGACATTAGGTGTGTCATAGCCTCATCCCTTGTTTGTTGAAGTAACTGCTGAGATGGGCGTTGCGGGAACCGAATGGAAAGGTGAAGGGTGGAGTCATCACTGTATGAGTGCATAGGGTTAGATGAACAGCTTAGAAGGTCATTGATGAATAAAAGAAAGAGAGTTGGTGATAGGACAGAGCCCTGAGGAATACCACTGTTGATAGACCTAGGAGAAGAACGATGGCCTTCTACAACAGCGGCTATAGAACGACCAGAAAGGAAGCTAAAGATGAAGGCACAGATAGAAGGATAGAAACCATAAGAGGGCAGTTTGGAAATTATAGATTTTTGCCAGACTCTATCGAAAGCCTTTGAGATGTCAGGTGCAATAGCAAAGCTTTTGCCAAAGTCCCGAAAGGAGGATGACCAGGAGTCTGAAAGATAGGTGAGAAGATCACCAGTGGAGCGTCCCTGACGGGAACCATACTAATGATCAGAAAGAAGGTTGTGATGGGAAAGATGCTTTAAAAATTTTTTATTAAAAATTGACTCGAAAACTTTTGACATACAGGATGTTAAAGCAATTGGACAATAGTTAGAGGGTTTGAAATTGTCAACCTTCTTTGGGACTGGCTGAATAACAGCAAACTTCCAGCAAGAAGGAAAGGTACAAGTTGAAAGACAAAGGCGAAAGAGTTTACCTAGGCAGGGTGTAAGCACTGAAGCACAGTTCTTGAGGACAACAGGAGGGACCCCATCAGGCCCATATGTTTTCTTAGTATTGAGGCCAGTGATGGCAGAAAATACTTCAGCTGAAGAAATTTTAATGTCAGCCATGAGAAAGTCAGAGGGGGGAAGTGATGGAGGAACAGCACCGGAATCGTCTTAGGTGGAATTGGAGGAGAAAGTCTGAGCGAAGAGATCTGCTTTATTAGTAGAAGAAATAGCTACAGAGCCATCAGAGTAGAAAAGAGGAGGGAAGGATGATGAGGTAAAGTTGTTAGAAAGGTTTTTGGCAAGGTGCCAGAAGGAGAGAGAAGAATTCGAGCTGGAGAGTTGTGAGCATTTAGTATGGATGAAAATATTTTTTGCAGAGCGAAGAACAGACTTAGCACGATTCCGGGCAGAAACGTATAAAAGATGTGATTCAGGGGTGGGTTGGCTCCGGTACCTTTTATAGGCCCTCTCCTTGTTGCGGACAGCATTAGAACAAGGTTGATTAAACCAAGGCTTTCTTGCAATAGTCAAAGGATATGAGAAAGGAATGTATGCTTCCATGCCCGAGAGAATAACCTCTGTAATGCGCAAGGCACACTCAGATGGCTCCCGGCCATGAAACCAATAATCATTCCAGGGAAAATAAAAAAAGTACTGCTTGAGGGCCTCCCAGTCCGCAGCTCCAAAGTGCCACAGACGACGTTTCTTTGGAGGGTTCACAGGCCGTACCAGAGCAATAGGACAGATTAAGGTGATAAGGTTGTGATAGGAGAAGCCCGACGGAGAGAAAAGATTAAAAGTGTAAGCAGAAGGATTAGTTGTAAGGAAGAGTTCAAGTATATATATATATATATATAATGTCCAGGGGCAGAATCCCACTGCTACCTGGCACGTCCCCGGGTGGCGGATAGGACAAAACCTTGTAGATATAAGAAGTACTGTCTTAGATGCGCGAACCATGGGATCCCTCTATAGATATATAGGGCTCCACTGAATATAACGAATGAGGTGGCACAGAAATTACATCTCACCAGAAACTATGTGGCAGGGAGGTGAGATTATTTACCACAATCCTCCTAACCAAACATGAGTTCTATTGCAAATGATTTTATGGGCGTTCCTGTTGGATCATCATCTACCAAAGGTCCAACCGCACTGCCCCCTGTGCTAATGGACAGTGTGCCACCGAAAGTGACTAGGCACTGTGTTGGCAGGTTAGAGACTGGGATACTAAACAATCTGAAATCCATGAAGATCTATTCATACAATGTAAGAAGCCTCACAGAAAATTACAAACTTGATAACTTAATGACTGAACTGAAAAACATTAATTGAGGTACTGTACGTTTGAGTGAGACCCACAGAAAAGAAGAAAAAGTAATTCAGCTCGAAGCCACCAACTATCTATACTACTACAGAGGAAGGCAAATTGAAACAGTTAGTGGTGTAGGATTTGTAATTAATACAAATCTTTTAGGCAACATTGATAAATTCAGCAGTGTATCTGACAGAGCAGCATTAGTGGTAATTAGATTGTGCAAAATGTATACCTTGAAAGTAATACAAGAGTATGCACCAACTTCTCAAAGCTCAGATGAAGAAATTGAAATATTCTATGACGACATCTCCCAGATTATGGAAGATGAAAAGACCACATATACTATACTCATGGAAGACTTCAATGCAAAAGTTGGGAAATCAAAAAATGGAGAAGCATGTATGGGAAAATTTGGAATGGGAGAAAGGAACGAAAGAGGAGAAATGCTGGTAAACTTTCCTGAAATGTATAACATGAGAATAATGAACATATTCTTCCACAAAAGAACAGGAAGAAAGTGGACCTGGAGAAGCCCAAATGAAGAAACAAAGAATGAAATCGACTTCATTATAGCAGTTAAGAATAACTCGATCTCAAATGTCACAGTTATCAACAAAGTAAATATTGGAAGTGACCACAGAATGGTGGGTTTCACAGCAAGATTCATTTTCAGCGGTGAAAGAAAGAAGATGATTGAAGATAAAAAGATATGCCCATTAAATGTAAACGAAAAGAAAGCAGCCTTTCTATTGGAAATAAGGAACAGATTTCAGGCTTTTAGTAATGCTGAATGTGACACTGATGAGCTGAATGACAGACTAACAAAAGTGCCGACAGAATCAGCGGAAGTAGTAGGAAAACCTGATACAACCAAAGCCAAGAAGTATTCAGAAAAGACACTCGACCTTATGAAAAAAAAGAAAAGAAAAGAAATGAAAGTAAAAAACAATGAAAGATGAAACAGCCCGAGCGGAATTAAATAAGGTTATCAACAAATGACAAAGAGAAGAAAAAAAGAAAGAGAAACATGGATCAGATTAAAGAAACCATCAAAAAAAGAATAAGTCTGAAATAGGTCCAAAGTAAAATGGCATTAGGGAGCAAAAACGGTGGTAATTAAATGCAGAGATAAGATGGCGAAGAGAGTTGAAGAATTTTACAAAGAACTGTATGCATCAAACACCGTAGTACCAATAGCTAACTTTTCAATTGACACAAGTGAAATACCTGAGGTAACACCAGACGAAGTAAATATTTCTCTTAAAACTATGAAAAGAGGAAAGGCTCAAGGAGAAGATGGAGTAGTAGTAGATTTACTGTTCGAAGCAGCAGCAGTGGTACAAAACAGGCTTGCTCACTTATTTACTCAAAGTATAAAAAAGAAGAAAATTCCCCAAACATAGTGTAATGCAATAGTTATTCTACTTTACAAAAAAAGGTGACTCAAAAGATCTTAGTAACTATCGACCCATTAGCTTATTATGTCATTTACAAACTCTTCACTAAAGTCCCTATGAATAGAATAACTACATATTTGGAGGAAAGCCAACCTCGTGAACAGGCAGGATTCCGATGCGGGTATTCGACCACTGATCATCTGCACACAGTGAATCAGCTAATTGAGAAAACTACAGAATATAATAAACCACTGTGCTTAGGTTTTGTTGATTACGAAAAGGCTTTCGACTCAGTAGAGCACATAGTAATTACAAATTCATTGCGAGAACAAGGAGTGAATGAAAACATTGCAAAACTGCTAGAAAACATATATATAAAGAGGACACTGCTACAGTTAAATTACATAAGGACTCAGAAAAATATTAAGATTGCGTGTCTGTGACATACAGTTTCACCAAAATTCTTAACAACATGCCTAGAAAGTATTTTCAGAAAGTCAAACCGGGAAAACAAAGGACTGAACATGAAGAAAATCTAAACCACTTAAGATTTGCATATGAAATTGTCCTAATCTCAGAAACATCAGAGACACTGCAAGAAATGTTAAATGACCTGAACAGAGAAAGTCTCAAGGTAGGACTAAAGATGAACAGGAGTAAAACTAATGTTCAATCCACAAACACCAAAAAGCGTTTTCAGAATAAGCGAGGAAATTCTTGAAGAAGTCGAGGACAACAATTACTTCGGACAAATACTAAAATTAACGAAATATAATGATAGCGAAATTAAAATGCGCATTACAATTGGATGGAAAACTTTAGGAAAACATATAAACATTGTGAAATGTAGCTTGCCAGTTTGTATGAAACGAAATGTATATAACGAATGGTTGTGAGACTCGGAAACTGACACAATCGATGGAAAATAAATTAATTCGTTCTCGGACAGCAAAGGAAAGGTCAGTGTTGGGAGTATCTTTAGGAGACAGGAAGAGATCAACTTGGGTGAGAAAGCAGACTAAAGTCAAAGATATTATAATGTTATAAAAAAGCAGCAATGGAGGTGGGCAGGTCATGTAGCAAGTATAAGGGATAACCGATGGAGCAAGAGGTTGACTGACTGGACACCAAGAGATTGTAGGCGTAGCAGAAAAAGGCCAGACAGGTGGTGGAGAGACGAGACAGAGAAATTTGCAGGGAAAACATGGCAAAGATTGGCTCAGTCAAGGAATTCGTGGAGAAGGTTGGGAAAGGCGTTTGTTCAGCAGTGGACTTGTAATTGCTGATGATATATATATATATATATATATATATATATAATATCTATCTATCTATCTATATCTATCTATCTATCTGTATATATATATATATATATATATATATATATATATATATATATATATATATACACATAGAGAGAGAGAGAGAGAGAGTAAAAAAAAAATCATCGATCGCACGACCAACAGGAAAAAGTCAATGAGCGATGTGGAAAAATAACGGCCTTGGTGGGCAAAGGAATGAATGGGTCTGTCGGTGTGTTCTCGGCAGAAAATTAGAGCCTGTGAAATTAGTGTTGTAGGGTTTGGGGTTTGAATACAGGGAAGATATATTTCAGTACTATCCTATAGAAATGAATGTGCAAGCGTTCTAAAGATGTGGGCGTGGGTGACAAAGATATGAGTAAATGAGCTGTAGTTGAGGTAAGGCATGGGGAGGATTCTGAAAGTATACACTGTTTTAATGAACGTTGTATTGTACTCTACCTTCATTTCAGCCTTTTACCTAAAAAAGAAAGAAAAGAGGACAAGGTAAACGTTCTTTGCTCTTAAGTGCCTGCAGAGAGAGAGAGAGAGAGAGAGAGAGAGAGAGAGAGAGAGAGAATTCTTCTGTCTACTTCCTGCAGGCTGTTAAATCTTTTGATTATTTTCAAGCTCAAAATTAAATTCAGTTTGATCCTATGTTTTGTTGGATGATCAGAAGTGCAGCTTTCTCAGTGGGGATTTTACGATGACAATTTTGCTTTGCTCAACGAAGAAGTCCTGTATACTGTAGCGGTTAAAGAAGACTATAACTAATCCCTCCCGCTTGAAAAAAAAATGCGATGAATAAAATCGTCTGGGGACAGTAAGAAAAAAAAAAAAAAAAAAAAAGGCTCCCGCGGATTATATGGTTAATCATGTTAGTACGAAGACTCAGTATTTATACGGATTATTCCATTATTCCCGTTACCTTCATGTGAATTTTATTCAGTTTGACAATTTTTCTAACAGGTGGAGTTGGATAGTTTAATTCGTCATTCTTTCGCTACTTTTAAAGGCTGGGGGTTTTCTTCCCAGTTTAAAATTTAAGTTTTCCATCATGGCCTTCATATCCATCATCTTCCTTGTGGTACGCTAATTATATCACAGCAAGATTTTCTGTTATGGGTGGGAGAGTTGTTATGGCGTACTGGTAGGGCTATCTGGAGGAGCAGTGATTATCGATCATATCGAATAGCAGTCCACTTTATGTAACCTGAAAGAGCCCGGAGTGGAATTGCCATCTGACAGCCACAATTTCTCTGCTCTGCCCATTCCACTGTCACAATATAGCTCTGGATTACCTACAAAAGACGAGAGAAATGGACAAAAGACACCCCACAAGTTCAAGATTGATGTTGCACACAAAAAAAAAAAAAAGGAAACCAGATATTTTAAATTCCAGGAAGGCTATTATTAGAGAGAGAGAGAGAGACTTTCCGGGAAGTTGAAAGAGAGGTAATCAAATTCACACCATTTTTACTTTATTATATTTTTCTTTGGAATATATTTTTCCTGTTAACGACATTTAAGCCACATAGCCTGGAACAAGAATTCGCTGAAATTACCTTTTTAAAATTCTCATTCTTGCTTTTTTCTGTTGGCTAATATTCCGGTGATAAGATAAGCGTTGTATGTGTTATCTCAGAGATGATTCAGCTTTAGATGATGGGTAAGGGAGGATAGTTAAGGAAATGTATACGTGAAACAGACGCAGTGGGAGAGTTAACATATTTTTATCACCGACTGTATTTACATAACTTTGAAACTGCAGACAGGAAATTAATGAGCTTGACACCTGCCTGACATTTGTTGTTGGTAAAGGTTAAATGTGTGTGTGTGTGTGTGTGTGTGTGTGTGTGTGTGTGTGTGTGTGTGTGTGTGTGTGTGTGTGTGAATAAGACATAGCTACAAGTAATTTTCTTCGAGTCTCAAGACAAAACTCAATTCTTTCTTGCAAAGTCAAATGTCAAAACCCCAATTGTTACTGACAAGATACACGTAATGTTTCAAGTCTTTTTTATAGAATAATTTTTACGGATTCAAGGTATAGCAGTAAAATGTGTTAGATCGTAATTTTCAGGAACAGTTTTAAGAATCAATAACACCCGTAATAGTGAGCAGAGTTGTTCTGAAAAAGCTCTCCCCCCCCACACACACACACTAATAGAAAAGGCAAATGCTGGAACTACCATTACACGGGTCTATCATTGGAAACTTTAATTATTTACTTCATGTCTCCGTCTCTCTCTGTCGTAGCCCGTTCATTGAGTCATTTTTTTTCTTTTCTAGCTGCACTGCAGTATAAATGTTTAGCAAATGTGAAAACACACACACACACACACACACACACACACACACACACACACACACACACACACACACACACATTCTCTATCATGTAAAAGTTTAATGAAGAGTATATATCACTTCTTCACTTCGGAGTCTCTGTAAAGCTGAGTAATATCTCATCGTGGTAAAAAGAAATAAACATAAGATGTGGACAGGATGTGGCTAATGTGACGTACA
The DNA here is from genome assembly GCF_032717465.1 of Coenobita brevimanus. Lineage (NCBI taxonomy): Eukaryota > Metazoa > Arthropoda > Malacostraca > Decapoda > Coenobitidae > Coenobita > Coenobita brevimanus. The sequence goes on along the minus strand of NC_137021.1, from coordinate 41,354,753 downwards.
TTTACTTGCCATCTGCAGACAATTTTATTCAGCTTAGGATAGAGATTTTGGAAGAGCTAGATATGGAGATCCTCTTCACTCTGTAACCTCTTCAACATGAGGATGTGCTTTATACTGTTATTAAATACTACCAAACGAACGGACGATTTGGTAAAATTTAGGGCACACGCTCTGTAGGGAAAGGATTAATAAAGACAATATCTAACCACTGCATTAACAAAACAAAAAATCTAAGGTGAGTTAAAGCATCTAATATAGGGAAGTAATAACAAGTCAGCGTCAATAAAACGTTTATTTAATGAAAACAGGGGAAAAAATGGTTTTGGATATATCTGAAGGAAAATAAACGCCATTCTAAGAAAATTAAGTACGTAAACGTGACTGAAACGGTTAGTTAAAAAGGAAATATCTCACGTAGCTTCAACTGAAGGCTCATCAACGTCATCGTGCTGAAATGGCAGAAAGGTGTCTAGTTGTTTGTCCATTCATATACCTATTTACATCGATGGCATTTACAGACTGACTCACACAATCATATCAGACGCAACAGCCCTGCCTTACCATGCAATACCTTATAGCCAGACACCCCATCCTTATTCGTAAACCGCCACTATGGGGAAGAGTTGATTCTGGCTATCGCTGAACGTCCCAGGAGGTTGGGTCCCGGAGCTCTTAAACAGACCAGTACAAACAAAGCAGATATATGAAACGCTTAGGCTTCTGTGGCTCAGTTTCTACTAAATTACAGTACAGAGAGAGAGAGAGAGAGAGAGAGAGAGAGAGAGAGAGAGAGAGAGAGAGAGAGAGAGAGAGAGAGAGAGAGAGAGAGGTTCTTTTGCGTACTTCCTGCAGGATACTAAATCTTTTGAATATTTTACAGCTCAACGTAAATTAAACTTGATCCTATGCTTTGCTGGGGATCAGAAGTCCAGCCATCTCACACGGGTTTTTACAATGGCGATTTTGTTTTGCCCAACGAAGAACTCTAGTATACTGCAGCGGTTAATTAAGACTCTACTTAACCCCTCCCATTCGAAAAAATGAAATCTATTGCGCTGAAGGAGATCTGGAGTAGGTAAAAAGAAGGACAGCCTACCTCGGGTTATATGATTAATTACTTTACTGATATGACTTATTATACGAACGTACTGTTTATTTATTCCCGATACCTCTATTCGAATTATTTTCAGCTCTGCAAGCTTTTCAAACAGAAGGGGTTGGATATTTGATTACTGATTCTCTGGCTCTTTTCCAACGCTGAGGGTTTGATTTCCTCTTTGAGATATAAAGGTTTCATTCATTGACTTGGTTACCACCATCTTTACTGTGATAAGGATATCACGGTCAGATTTGGTGTTTTGAGCGGGGGTGTTGTTATGATGTACTGACAGGGCCATCTGGAAAGGCAGTGATTATGGATCGTATCTAGAAGCAATCCACTGCCTATAGTTTGAAACAGCCAGGAGTGAACTTGTGATGTGACAGCCCCCACTATGCTGCTCTGTCCGGTCCAGTCACAAAATAGCACTGGAAAACCTACAAAACACGTGACAAATTAAGAGAAGACCCAACAAGCACGAACTGGATGTCGCAAAAGAAGGAACCCAGTTATATAAATTCCAAGAAAGCTATTCTTACAAAGAGAGTGAGAGAGAGAGAGAGAGAGAGAGAGAGAGAGAGAGAGAGAGAGAGAGAGAGAGAGAGAGAGAGAGAGAGAGAGAGAGAGAGAGAGAGAGAGAGAGAGAGAGAGAGACTTTCCGGGAAGCTGAAAGAGCGGTCATCAAATTCATACCGTTTTTACTGTTTTATATTTTTCTAGATTATTTATTTTTTTCTGTTAGCGATATTTAAGCCACACAGCCTGGAACAAAAATTCGCTGAAATTCACCGTTTGTAAATTCTCATTCTTGCTTTTTTCTGATGGCTAATATTCCGGTGATAAGACAGGCGTTGAATGTGTTATCTCAGAGATGATTCAGTTTTAGATGATGGGTAAGTGAGCATAGTTACGGAAATTCCCTATGTGTGAAACAGACGCAGTGGGAGAGTTAGCATATTTTTATCACCGAATGTATATCTATGACTTCGAAACTGCAGACAGGAAATTAATCAGCTTGACACCTGCCTGCCATTTGTTGTTGGTAAAGGTTTAATGATGTGTGTGTGTGTGTGTGTGTGTGTGTGTGTGTGTGTGTGTGTGTGTGTGTGTGTGTGTGTGTGTGTGTGTGTGTGTGTGTGTGTGTGTGTGTGTGTGTGTGTGTGTGTGTGTGTGTGTGTGTGTGTGTGTGTGTGTGTGTGTGTGTGTGTGTGTGTGTGTGTGTGTGTGTGTGTGTGTGTCAGACAGCTACACGCCATTTTCCTCGTGTCTCAAGACAAAACTCAATTCTTTCCTGGAGAGTCAAATGTCAAAACTCTAGTCTTAATGGCAAGATGCACGTCATGTTACGAGTCTTTTATAGAAAAGTTCTTGCCGGTTCAAGAAATAGCAGTAAAAATGTTTTAGATCGTAAATTTCTGGAACAGTTTCAAGAATCAATGAAGCTCGGAAATGTTAGCAGAATTAGGAAGCCTTAATTATATTCTTCATGCTTCAATCTCTCCCTGTCTTAGTCCATTCACTGAGTTTTTTTTTTTTTTTTTCTAGCCACACTACAGTATCAATGTTAAGCAAACTATGAAAAAATTAAGGAAAAAAAAAAACATTATCATGTAAAGGGCTAATCAAGACTATATCTTACTTCCTCACTTCGGGGTCTCTTTAAAACTGAGTAAAATTTTCTCGCGATAAATGTAGTAAACGCAGGATGTGCCCAGGATGTGCTATGTGACGTACATTTACTTGCCATCTGTAGACAATTTTACTTAGCTTAGGATAGATATTTTGGAGGGGATAGATATGGAGATCCTTTTCAGTCTGCATCGCCTTCAACACAAGGAGGTGCTTTATTCTGGTATTTAATACTAGCAAGCGAACGAACGGTTTGGTAAAGTTTAGGAGACACGTAGGGAAAAGGTTATTAAAGGTAATAACCAACCACTGCATTAACAAGAAGAAAAAAAACTCTATTGTGAATTAACGCATCTAATATAAGGAAGTATTAAATGTCAGCGTAAATGAAACGTTTATTCAATGAAAACAGGGAAAAATCTACTTTTGGCTAGATTTGAGGGAAAATAAATGCTATTCTAAGAAAATTAAGTACATAAACGTGACTGAAAGGGTTAGTTAAAAAGGACACGTCTTGCGGTAGCTTCAACTGAAGGCTCATCAACGTCATTGTGCTGAAATGGTGAAACGATGTCTGGTTGTTTGTTCATTCATGTGCCTGTTTAAATCGATGACATTTACAGACTCTGAAACACGCAGTCATAGCAAATGCCACAGTCCAGTCTTCACATGCAATACAGTAAGGACAGACACCCCATCGCTGTTCGTACACGGCCACCATAGAGAAGGGTTGAGTCTGGATATGACTCAACATCCCAGGGGGTTGGTTCCCGGAGTTCTTAAACAGACTAGTACAAACAAAGAAGATGTATGAAACGTTCAGGGTTCTATGGTTCAGTTTCAGCTGAATTACAGTACATCACCTTCTTTCAGCTGGAATAGCATACTCCGCATAATACGACCATTACAGGGCGAAAGGTTTTGTTCCAGTATTAATACACTGGGCTTTTTATTTACTTCTACTTTAACTAAACAGATATTTTTTGAGATAGGTTGAACAGAAGATTAATAGTGAAGAATAAAAAATCCTAACAGCGGGAAGTCTAAGAAACAGAAGCAACAATCTATATCAACGCAAACAGACAACCAATTCAATCGCTTCATATTCAGAAATTCAGTTTGAAAAATCTGAAACGCAAAACTTAAAAGTATGACCCGGAAAATTTCTGAATGTTAGGGTATATTCAGAGCGGGAATGATACTTGCAGAGAAACGAGCGAGAGAACTCCAGCTGGGGTAAGGAATGGAGAGGGGTTCTGAAAGCATACACTATGTAAATGAACGCTGCAATGTACTGAACCTTTATATTAGTCTTTTCTTCAACAAGAAAAACAACGAGAACAAGATAAGCACTCGTCGCTCTCACGTGCCCGGCACCTCGGTGATTATTGTGTGAAATATATATCTGGTTTAAATGGTGACGCAGATAACGAAGCCAAAGACAGAGAGAGAGAGAGAGAGAGAGAGAGAGAGAGAGAGAGGAATACAATGTTAGGGGAAACAAAGAAAAAACTAAAAGCGGAGAGGAAGAGTAAGGCGTAGCAGTATATGTATGGAGGACGACAAGGTATTGTATGCCGGTGCCAATAATTATGTACAACCTTAAAAGTCAGTGCGTATGCTTTCCCTACAATATTACCCTTGGCCTGAATAAAGTGGTAGTCGGGCTTTCCTGCCAAACTAAGTCTTGTCAGTTTTTAAGTCGGTAAATTAGTATTTTTATTTATTTATTTATTTTTTTTGTCTACACAGGGCTCAAACCGCAATGACAGTTTTATCCGAGCAGTGTAAAATAAGCTGTGAACTACAAGCAACACATACGTATTTGATATAATGTGTTCGATATTTGGTGAACCCTTTGGCACTACGCGGAGACTTCTCTTGTATTGTCAGGACGAGTCACTCAGCGTTACCAGTGTCTCATCGTGCATCATGTGCTACTGTACTTTCTTATTATTTTTGAACATTTATAGTGAATGTTTTACTTAGGTTTGTGGTTTGCTTGGTTGATTACTAATGATGTGAAGTAGACAAGATGCTTACCTCCTTACGCTGGCAGATTGTTCCGTTCCCACAATACACGAGACAGCAGGTGCAATAAATAGATCATTAAACTTTGTGCTATTCATTCTGTCTGTGACATAGTTGAATAGTTGAATACATACTGGTGTTCCTTGAAATTATATCTTTCGACTAAAAAGAAACTTTATAAAAAAATCTAAATATAAAAGTCAAACTATGTATGTGAGTCTATGTCTGTGCATTTGTTTCTTTAATTCACGAGAGGGGTAATAGACATCAACTTACTTATTTCTGCATTATGTCGAGGTAAGTCTAGGAATTTTCAGAAATATAAATGCTAAATAAAATTGGCGAACCACGCTACAGCATGGCAGGAAAGTGTCGGAAATTGCCACACGCGAAAATAGGAAAAAACAAAAAAAAACTTTTCTCGTCAGAATTGGTCACTGTGGGCATAATAACGGTATGGAAACAAAGATAATGGTACTTGCAAAAATTTGTGATGGAACGGCTACTAGATATCCTGCAATTTTTTTGCGGGTAAACACCAGTGTTAAATATAGCCTTCAATACCTTCTTCACAACAAGAAGTCTCGCCTAAAATGGATGTAAACGGTTGAATATAGTAGAGAAAGAAAGAAAAAAAAAAAGAAAGGTCACAGGAACACGTGGGATATTTAATTTCCTCTTTTCCCTTTGTCTCCAATATTTCTTGCTCTCTCCCTTTCTTCGTCTCCATTTTTCCTCAATTAGGAATCAAAGAGAGATATGTGATAATCGTTTAAAACACCGGAAGCCAGGATAACTTAGCATTCTGTTGTCCATTGTCTCAGACGGCTTATTACAAAGACAGAGAGAGAGAGAGAGAGAGAGAGAGAGAGAGAGAGACAGACAGACAGACAGAGACAGAGAGAATTCTTTTGTTTAGTTCCTGGAGGATACTAAATCTTTTGATCATTTTAAAGCTCAAACGTAAATTACCCTACGTTTGATCCTATGCTTTGCGGGGGATAAGAAGTCCAGCTATCTCACACGGGTTTTTACGATGGCGATTTTTTCTAGGCCAATGAAGAACCCTAGTATACTACAGTGATTAATGAAAACGATAATCAACGCTTCCCATTCAAGAAAATAAAATCTCTTGCTCTGAAGAAATTCGTTTGGAGTCGGAAAAAAAAAAAAGTTCCTACCTCTGGTTATGTGGTAAAACACTTGACTAAGATGACTCAGTAAACGAACATACTATTTGTTTATTCCCGATACCTCCATTCACATTATTTTCAGCTCTGCAAGCTTTTTAAACAGAAGGGGCTGGATAGCTTATTTATTCTGTAACTAAATCTAAGCAGAGGGTTTGATTTCCTCTTTGAGATTCAATTTTTCGTTCATTTGCCTTGAGTTCCACCATCGTTACTGTGATAGGCGGAGGATATCATGGCCAGATTTTGTGTTATGAGAGGGGGTTATGACGTATTGCTAGGGCCTTCTGGAAAAGCAATGATTATGGATCGTATCTAGAAGCAATCTACTAACTGTAGACTGAAACAACCAAGAGTGAACATGTAACCTGACAGTACCCACTACGCTTCACTGTCCATTCCACTGTCATAATATAGCTCTGGAATACCTACAAAAGATGCGAGAAATGGACAGCGGCACCCCACAAGTACGAGATGGATGTCGTATAAAAAGGAAACCAGATATATAAATCCCATAGAGTTATTAGTACACAGAGAGAGAGAGAGAGAGAGAGAGAGAGAGAGAGAGAGAGAGAGAGAGAGAGAGAGAGAGAGACAGAGAGACAGAGAGACAGAGAGAGAGAGAATTCTGGGATGTTGAAGGAGAGGTCATAAAACTCATAATATTTTTTAATTTATATTTTTTCTGGACTTTTCTCTGTGGACAATATTTAAGCCACACAGTCTGGGACAAAAATTTGCTCTATTTCACCTCTTTCTTATCTCATTCTTGCGTACTTCTGCTGGATAATATTCCTGAGATAAGAGTGGTATGAGGTATCTCAGAGATAATTTTATTATAAATAATGAGTCAGGGAGGATGGTGAAGAATTTGCCTTAAGTGTAAAACAGATGCAATAGTAGAGTTCACATATTTTTGTCACAGGCTGTATATCCAAAGCTTTGAAATTGCAGACAGGAAATTAATCAACTTGACACGTGAGTGACATTTGCTATTGATAAAGGTTAAATGTGTGTGTGTGTGTGTGTGTGTGTGTGTGTGTGTGTGTGTGTGTGTGTGTGTGTGTGTGTGTGTGTGTGTGTGTGTGTGTGTGTGTGTGTGTGTATTGAGTCTCAAGGTAGGTTTCTCTTTTTTTTTTTTTTTTTTTTCGCCAAGTCAAATTTCAAGAGTCGAGTCTTTACTAGGAAGATGCAAGCCAATTTTCGAATCTTTTAATAAAAACAATATTTGCTGGTTCAAGAAATAACAGTAAAATATTTTAGATTGGAAATTTTAGGTACAGTTGCAGGAGTCGATGAAGATCGTAAAGGTGAGCAGAATTTTCTTGAATAAGCTCCCTCCTCCCAATTTACGTGTAAAAAAAAAAAAATGCTGAGACTACCACCACATGGGCCAGTAAAACGTGACATCACCTACATCCTTCATGCCTCAATTTCTGTCTGTTAGTCTTTTTATTTTTTTCCTCCGCACTAGAAAATTAATATTTTGAAATCGGGAAAAAAATAATAATCTCAATCATCGGAAGGGCTAATGAAGACTACATCTTATTTCTTCACTTCAGAATTTCTGTAAAGCTGAGTAAATTAATCTGTTAGTAAAGGCAAGGCAGTCTAAAATATTTCATGGAAATGACGTGGTTAATTCCTTCAATCCGGTGACGTGCATATATTTGCCATCTGCAGACAATTATATTTGGCTTAGAACTGAATTTTTGTAAGGGTTAGATATGGAGATCTTTTGCTGTAACCCCTTCAACACGAGGGGGTACTTGATATTCGTATTTAATGATGGCATGCGATCGGACGACTTGGTACAGTTTAGGGGGCACGTCTTGTAAGGAAAGGGTTAATGAAGGCTGTATCGAACCACTACATCTCAAAAATTTTCTTCTAAGGTGAGCAAAGGCATATAAAAGCAGTGATTAATGAAAATTCAGCGTAAATAAAACGTTAATTTATGGAAAACAGCAAAATTGTTTGCGGGTGGCTTAATTTTAAGGAAAATATACGTCATCTTAAGAAAATTAGGTACGTATTCGTCACTGAAACGGTTAATTAAAAAGGAAATATCTGAAAGTAGCTTGATCTGAAGGCACACAAACGTCATAGCGCTGAAGTGATTGAAGGGAGTCTGGTTGTATGTCCATTCACTTGCCTGAATAGGTAAACACTTGTCTTTTTATATCTATGGTATTTACAGACTCTGACGCACGCAATCACAGCAGACGCCATAGTCACATGTAATATATAAAGAACACACCCCATCCTTATTCGTATACGGCCATCATAGGGTCATAGGGATGGGTTGATTCTGGCTATCGCTTTACATCCCAGGAGTCTGGGTCCAAAGTTCTAGAAGAAGAAGAATAAAAACAAAGAACATATATAACACTTTCGTATTTCTGTGGCTTAGTTTCAGTTGAATTACAGTACATGGCCTGCCTTTAGCTGGAATAACATACTCAGCGTAGTGCGACCATTACAACGTTAAAGGTTTTGTTCTAGTATTAACACACTGGGCCACGATGATTTACTTTATTTTTGAGTTAGGTATAATAGAACGTTGATATGTAAGAGCTTAAATGACATAAGATCGCTGAACAATGGGAAAACTGCGAATAAAGAGCATAATAAAATGGGAAACAGAAGCAATATTTTAAATGAAATCATGCAGGCAACCAGTTCAATCGTTTCATTTTTAGAAACACAGCTTGATAAAATCTTAACGTGAAATCAAAATTATGATCTGGAAAATTATTGGAAGTTAGAGTATATTCAGAGGGGGAATGATACTTGTTTTAAGTTTACAAATCACAATATAATTTAGGATTCGTGTATATACATATACAGTATATATATATATATATATATATATATATATATATATATATATATACCAAAAACCACGGGCCTGCACCATGGTAGTAGACTGTAGCACCTGTCGAGCAGGGCAGTACTCCCAAAGTGGATGGAAAGCTAATGATAGGGAGAGCTGGAGCTCCCGTTTCATCAGCCCTCAGGACTAGTTCCTGACCATCCCCCTTTGCTGAACTTATTCAGTGTCTCAGTTTCACAGAGAGTAGGCCAGCATGCTTTCCAAGTTCCTCTAACTGTCAACACCAAACTACATGCACAGTACACACTACACTATCTTATCAAAATTAAAAAAAAAATATGAAAAATGACTTTAATAAATCAAGCCTCGAAGTCCTCGGGGGGGGGGGACATAAATTTCCCCACCATCCGCCCCTCTCCCGGTGACGACTCAGAGAGATGCTTAGAACCACTGTCTGACTCACTTCTTCTTCATTTCTGCAACATTCGCGGCCTTTCCTCTAACTTTCTCTCTGTCGAACACCACCTCTTCTCCTCTAAACCTCACCTTCTCATCTTGACAGAGACTCAACTGTCTGAGGTAACTAACAGCAAACCCTTTTCTGTTTCCTCCTACTTTCTCTATACTCATTTCAAAGCCAAAGGTCCCAATGTGTATATGTACGGAACGATATATCTTGCTCTCGTGTTCCTGAACTTGATTCTTCTGAATTCTCTACTCTCTGGCTTCGGCTTTCTTGTCATTCTTTGACTAAATACATCTGCACTCCTAATTCTACTGACTATGAAAAATTCTTCGACTTCTTACTTCTACGATGGAACACATTCTATCCATTTATCCCTTCTCTGAAATCTCCATTCTAGGAGATTTCAGTGTTCACTACCACCTTTGGCTCTCCTCTCCTTTCACTGATCCTCCCAGTGAACAAGCCTACATCTTTTCTATCCTTAATGACCTAGAACAGCATGTACAGCACCCCACCCATATCCCTAACCGCCTTGGAGAGAGCTCCAACATACTTGACCTCTTCCTTACAACTAATCCTTCTGCATACACTGTTAATCTCTCCTCTCCACTGGGCTCCTTCGATCACAACCTTATTACCTTAATCTGTCCTATTGCTCTGGTACGGCCTGTGGACCCTCCAAAGAAACGTTGTCTGTGGCACTTTGGAGCTGCGGATTGGGAGGCCCTCAGGCAGGACTTCTTTGATTTTCCCTTGGAATGATTATTGCTTCCATGGTCGTGAGTCATCTGACTGTGTCTTGCACATTACGGGGGTTATTCTCTTGGGCATGAAAACATACATTCCCTTCTCATATCCTTTGACTAATGCAAGAAAGCCTTGGTTTAATCACGCTTGTTCTAATGGTGTCCACAACAAGGAGAGGGCCTATAAAAGGTACCGGAGCCAACCCACCCCTGAATCACATCTTGCTTATGTTTCTGCCCGGAATCGTGCTAAGGCTGTTCTTCGCTCTGCTAAAAATAATTTCATCCGTACTAAATGCTCTCAACACTCCAACTCGAATTCTTCCCGCTCCTTCTGGCACCTTGCCAAAAACCTTTCTAACAACTTTACCTCATCATCCTTCCCTCTTCTTTTCTATTCTGATGGCTCTGTAGCTATTTCTCTTACTGATAAAGCAGATCTCTTCGCTCAGACTTTCTCCTCCAATTCCACCTTAGACGATTCCGGTGCTGTTCCTCCATCACTTCCCCCCTTAAACTTTCTCATGGCTGGCATTAAAATTTCTTCAGCTGATGTATTTTCTGCCATCACTGGCCTCAGTATTAATAAGGCATATGGGCCTGATGAAGTCCCTCCTGTTGTCCTCAAGAACTGTGCTTCTGTGCTCGCACCCTGCCTAGGTAAACTCTTTCGCCTTTGTCTGTCAACTTATACCTTTCCTTCTTGCTGGAAATTTGCTCTCATTCAGCCAGTCCCAAAGAAGGGTGACCATTCCCAACCCTCTAACTATCGTCCAATTGCTTTAACATCCTGTGTCTCAAAAGTTTCCGGGTCAATTCTTAGCAGAAAAATTTTAAAGCATCTTTCCTATCACAACCCTCTTTCTGATCATCAGTATGGGTTCCGTCAGGGATGCTCCACTGGTAATCTTCTCACCTACCTTGCAGACTTCTGGCCATCCTCCTTTTGGGACTTTGGAGAAAGCTTTGCCTTTACACTTGACATCTCTAAGGCTTTTGATCGAGTCTGGCATAAATCTTTAATTCCCAAATTACCCTCTTACAGTTTCTATCCTTCTACCTGTGCCTTCGTCTACAGATTCCTTTCTGGTCGTTTTATAGCCGCTGTTGTAGACGGCCATCGTTCTTCTCCTAGATCTATCAACAGTGGTATTCCTCAGGGCTCTGTCCTATAACCAACTCTCGTCTTTTTATTCATAAATGACCTTCTAAGCTGTACATCTAACCCTATCCACTTGTACGCTGATGATTCCACCCTTCACCTTTCCACTCGGTTCCCGTAACGTCCATCTCAGCAGTTACTTCAACAAATAAGGGATGAGGCTATGGCACACCTAATGTCTGACTTGGCTCGTATCTCTGACTGGGGCAAAAATAATCTTGTTGATTTTAATGCATCTCAAACTCAGTTTTTACACCTATCAACCCGACACAATCTTCCACAGGAATACCCACTGATGTTTAATAATATCCAGCTCAGTTCTGCATCATCCTTGAACTTGCTTGAGGTTTCATTCACTCGGGACTTATCTTGGAAAGATCATATTGCATCTCTTGCAAAATCTACTTCCAAGAGATTAGGTATGCTAAGCCGGCTGCATACCTTCTTTACTCCTGCACAGTTATTGAATTTATAGACGAGTTTTATTCGCCCCTGTTTAGAGTACAACTCTCACGTGTGGGGAGGTTCCCCACATACAGCTTTTCTCAACTGGTTGGAGTCAAAGGCTTTTCGTCTCATTAACTCTCCTCCTCTTACTGGTTCCCTTCAACCTCCGTCTCTTCGCCGCACTGTTGCATCTTTATCGCTTGTCTATCGTTACTTCCATGGTCACTGCTCCTCTGAGCTGTCTGCTTGCATCCCTCCACCTCTACGACGGGTGCGTAGCACCCGTCTAGCAACAAACTCTCATCTCTTTTCTGTCCAACTCTCTAATGCAAGAGTTAACCGTTACTTCCAGTCCTTTATTTAGGCAACAAGTCAATTCTGGAGCTGTTTCCCTCAGTCTGTATTTCCTACTTCCTATGATCTTCAGTCTTTCAGATGCAGTGGGTCCATGCATCTCGAAATGAACGGATCTTGAATTTGGCCCTCTTTTGTATTGTTTTTGTTTTTTCTTGGAAGGAACGGTCTGCGGGCTCCTGGCCTTTGGTTCCTTCTTTCTTGCATAAAAAAAATGTTCCCTCCAAGAAAAAAAAAAACAAGAACAAGATAAAAGAGAGCCAAATTCAAGATCCATTCATTTCGAGATGTCTGGACACACCGAGTTTGACGGACCAGAGATCATACGCAGTATGAAAATAGACACAGGGATTTGTTCCAGAGTTCACCTGTTACATACATGAAGGACTGGGAGTAGCGGGTTAACTTTTGCAATAGGGAGTTGGACAGAAAAAGGACGAGAGTTCGTTGCTAAACGGGTGCTGCGTGGCTGCCGTAATGGTGGAGGGATGCAAGCAAACATTTCAGAGAAGCAGTGACCATTTATGTAGCGATAGAAGAGATAAACATGGAACAGTGCAGTGAAAGGACAGAGGTTGAAGGGAGCCAGTAAGAGAAGAGTTAATGAAACAAAAAGCCTTTGACTCCACTCAGTTGAGTAGAGCTGTATGTGGGGAGCCTCCCCACACATGAGAGTTGTACTCTACACAAGGGAGAATAAAATCCGTGTATAAAGTCAACAACTCTGCTGGGGTGAAGAAGGTACGGAGTCGATTTAGCACACCCAATCTCTTTGAAGTAGATTCTACAAGAAAGGTAATATGTTCTTTATAAGATAAATCCCCTGAGAATGAAACCCCAAGTATGTTCAAAGCAGATGCAGGATTGAGCTGAATATTCTTAAAAACTAGAGGGCACTCCTTTGGAAGATTTTGTCTGGCTGATAGATGTAAGAACTCCGTTTTAGATGCATAAAAAACATCAAGGACATTTTTACCCCAATCAAATCTCTCTCTCTCTCTCTGTAATATATATATATATATATATATATATATATATATATATATATATATATATATATATATATATATATATAGACAGAGAGAGAGAGAGAGAGAGAGAGAGAGAGAGAGAATAAAAAAAAATACATGTTCTATCGCATGACCACCAGGAATCCGTCAAGGAGGGATGTGGGAATAATAATGAACGTGGTGGGCAAAGGAATATATGGATCTGACGGTGTGTTTCGGCAGAAGAGTAGAGCCTGTGAAATGAGTGTTGCAGGATTAGCGGTTTGAATGCAGCAAGATATATTTTAAGATTATCCTATAGGAATGAAAGTGCAAGCGTTCTAAAGAAATCGGCGTGGGGGACAGAGAAATGAGTCATTGACCTGCCGCTGAGGTAAGGAATGGGAAGAATTCTGAATATATACACCGTGAAAGTGAAAGATGTTGAGTTCTGAAGCAGTATTTCAGTCATTATTTCCTAATATAAAACGAACGAGAGGAAGACAAACTCGCGTTGCTCTCACGTGCCTGGCATCTGGGTAATTACTGTGTGAAATTTACACTGACAAATGGAGACACAGAAATAGATGTCAGAGAAGAGAGAGAGAGAGAGAGAGAGAGAGAGAGAGAGAGAGAGAGAGAGAGAGAGAGAGAGAGAGAGAGAGAGAGAGAGAGAGAGAGAGACCTGCCTCTTTAGGAAATATTATGTCCGTTAGCAAATATAATTATGAGAATAGTGGTCTTCTCTGTGAGCGTGACAGCGTACAGAGAGAGTGGAGGAGAGAGGGAAATGCACTGGTGGAGAAAATGAAGGAAAAATTAAACGCGGAGAAGTGAAAGACTCATATGGATGGGGGACGATAAGATGATGGATGCCACAGCTAATAATTATATACAATCTTATGGCGGTGATATGTTCACCCAACAGTCTTACCTTTGGCCTGAAAAGAGTAGTGGCTAGGCTTTCCTACCAATCGAAGTCTAATTCAGTTTTAAGTCGATAGTTTAATGCCTTTTTTTGTCTACACAAGGACGAGACTGCAATGACACTTTTACTCGAGCAGTGTAAAACAAGCACTGAACTACTAGCAACAAATAGGTATTTAATATAATGTGTTCGCTATGTGGTGCACTCCTTGCCACTACACGGAGACTTCTCTTGTGTTGGTGGGACGGGTCAGCCAGCGTTACCAGTATCTTATTCTCCATGTTTGCAGCCTCTTCAGTGCCTTATCAGCACCACCCTCCCTGCTAACGTGCCGATCTCTTCCTGCTTCCCTCCTAGTGCTCTCTCTCTCGCATAACGTGCCCATCTCTTCCTATTTCCCTCCAAGTGCTCTCTCTCTCTCTCTCTCTCTCTCTCTCTCTCTCTCTCTCTCTCTCTCTCTCTCTCTCTCTCATTTCTAATTCACTCTTACTTTCCTCACTCCTCTTCCCTCCCATTGTGTTTCTCCTCTCTCTCTCTCTCTCTCTCTCTCTATCTATCTATCTATCTCTATCTATCTATCTATCTCATTTCTGATTCACACGTACTCATCTCATTCCTCTTACCTCTCATCGTGTTTCTCAAATTCTCTCTCTCTCTCTCTCCCTCTCTCAATTCTAATTCACCGATACTCACTCTCCTCATTTCTGTGTTCCCTGTCCTCGTGTTTCTTCTTTAACTCTCTCTCTCTCTCTCTCTCTCTCTCTCTCTCTCTCTCATTTCTAATTCACCCTTGCTCTCCTCATTCCTCTTCCCTCTCATCGTTTTTCTCCTCCCTCTCTCTCTCTCTCTCTCTCTCTCTCTCTCTCTCATTCTAATTCACCGATACTCTCCTCATTTCTGTGTTCCCTGTCCTCGTGTTTCTCCTTTAACTCTGTCTCTCTCCCTCTCTCTGTCTCTCGTCTCTGTCTCTGTCTCTCTCTCTCTCTCTCTCTCTCTCTCTCATTTCCAACTCATCGTTACTAACTCACCTACTTTTTGTTCCCTCTTCTCCTGCCTCTCCCTTACTCCCTCTCTCACCTCTGTCTCTTACTTTCTCGTTTTCTCTTTGTCTCTCATAGTTCCCTGCTCTCTCCTTTCTTTGTTTCCTTTATTCCTGCTTTACCAATCAAACGGAAATTTGTTACCCGTCTAAAACACTCGGAGAGAGAAAGAGAGAGAGAAAGAAAGAGAGAGAGAGAGAGAGAGAGAGAGAGAGAGAGAGAGAGAGAGAGAGAGAGTTATTAGAGCCTGAGGAAGTTAATAGTGTCACCATTAACTCCATTTGTCGGTACAACTCACAGGCGCCTGAGGGATTTGGAGCCAGCCACTGCACCGGGTCACTGTAGATTTTGTTTTTCTTTTAGAATTTATGGCTCGTGTTTTCGTCGGATGAAGAGGCTTCCTAGGACATGTTACTTACCGATTTATTTTTTTATACGGCTAATTAATATCCTTCTGTTCGTTATTTATGCATAGTATGGTAATGTTTGAAGGCTTTATATAGCACAAAAGAGTACAATAACGTGTCACACACAAAGTAAATCGCTTAGGAAATGGTGTTAGGGAGCTTCCGTAATGGACGAGAAAATTCCCTATGTCTTTGACTTGTTGCCTCACAATAAATAAAGACTCTGACTCAGAATACGCTATTATTGGTATATGTTTATTACTTCCAGGCGGCTTTATTCAGCTAAGGAAAGGTAGATTATTGCGAGTTATTGAAGGCTATAACTACCTCTTCCAGCGAAAAAGTTTCGCTTAAGCTGAGTGAAATCATTTGTTGGCAGCAAGAATGAACCAGAAATGACGTCGTTGGGTTGAAGAGCTTGATGAGATCCATGAAATTATATGGAAATGATAGATGTACTGTATTAATTATGTGCAGAACTAGCTTGGAAAGGGAAAGAAAAGTATGCATTGTTATTAGCCAATGTTCTACATCTTTTTTTTTTCTTACTACATTGTTATTTTTTCCCCTGCTACTTTTCAATTGATTTTCTCTTGACTGCGAGAAAATATTCGATCTACTGGGGTTAGAATTAGCCTTTATTTACCATTTTTGAACAACCGAACTTTCCCAACCTGACTGAATTATCTGAGTTGCAAGAATAAGTTAAATTACTTGTCATCTGATTGAAGGAGATAATGGTGTGGAGTCCAACTTGCTGCCCGTGGCCAGTGGTGTCTCTCAGGGCTGTGTTAGGGTCACTTGTGTTTGTAATGTACTGTTGCGGAAATTGTTAATTCACATTCGTATGACAAATAACGAGACGGTGAGCACTGACTATCGTAAATCAATGACAGAGAAAAACAATGACTCGTACTCTCGTCCGGTAAGAAGGCTCCCTAACATCTTTTCCTTAAAGCTTTATTTTTGGTTGCGGCTGGCTAATATTCTTTTGCACGTTACTTAGCAGAGTATGATGACAGAAAGATTTACGTAACACAGAAGAGGGAGCCAAGGTGTAAGAAGCAATATAGATCGTTTAGGAATGGGGTGTTAGGGAGCTTCCTTAACTGACGAGAATACGGGTCCAGCTTTCCGAATAATCTGGCGATGCTTGAAACAGAATACAAAGTGTTAATGGGAAAATTATTAACACTCAGATGTTACTATGACTCGCTCGCAGCTCAGTAAAATCGCTGCACATAGAATACAGTACTAAATTTGCCCTGATGACGAGACTTCTTATGGTACCGGTATTAACTCAGGCTTCAATAACACTCTCAGGTGAGTAAACGTTTGAGGTTACCTGAATTACAATACAACGGTGGAATTCTCAAACTTAATTACGATCGATTTCCTGTCGTAAATTAGATTTATTTCTGCAGGAGGAACTAGACAAGGGAAGATTTTACAGATCTTCCAACAGTAAACATTTACGGTATAACCTGCAGTAATTTTCGTCCCACAACTAAGATTTATTAATGAAGTTAAAATACGAGACAGAGGAAGTTTGACGGTCTCCTTGTTCCTCCTGCAAATAAAAACCCGACTAACGGTAGGAAATTAATCGTAAATGAGTTTGTGTATCCCGGACCTAGCAGCTGTCCTAATCGTGGGAGGGTTAAAGTACCAGTATTTGGACATTCAAGGTCTTATGTGCTGTAGTGCTTAATAATGTTTCAGGATACCATAATTTTTAACACCTGAAAAGGCCCGTTTATGTGATATTTAATAATATTACAATTAAGATAAATAATTTCGTCTCCACTTTGGGGGGTGACACTAAAAAAGTAAAAAGTGACAACTTAAGAAACTGAAAATAGTAGGTAAAAATCATAATATAATTAAATAGTGGTCAGAGAACGGGAACGTACAACAATATGGATTAAAAATTTATAATTAAAAATACGAATACGTGATGGAACGCAAAAAACTTGGTAAGCCTTCTCGTGATAAGGATTAATGTATTCAACCTGAGATCGTATTTTCATTTTATATTTTGCGACAAGATAATTTTTTTTCCATGGCCGATAGGAGAATGTGAAAAGAAGGGATTCGGTATTTCCTTCATTCACCTTTTCACTGCTAGAGATCCATCCCAGGTTGAATAAAATCGCCTCTCAGTGGATTAAGATGAAAATTACGTCATTGGCCTGAATCGGTTTTGGCAGAGTAATTTCAGACAATAAAGTGTTCAAGAAGTCACTTTGCCTCCATGAAAACAAAGACAGAAATCGAGGTCTCAAAATGTACTTCACCTTTACAACCCATGACGACGTGCTGTGCTTTTATGCTCTTACCACCAGTTGATTTTATGCAGGGTGGGACTCTCAAAGTTATTTACAATGGGTTTCTCCTTGTATCTCAAATTAGTTTTGCAGGATGGTCAACGTCATCAGAACCTTCCCCTGTTTTGCGTTCTTTCGTCAAAAATAATAATAATAATAATAATAATAATAATAATAATAATAACAATAATAATAATAATAATGAAGAAAATAATAAAAACAACAACTATAATAATAATAATAATAATAATAATAATAATAATAACAATAACAATAATATCCTGGTTACAAAAGGAAAACTCAAATTTGCAGTTTGTTTTGGTTAGAAGTGCAATAGACAAATAAAATAGTAACTTTTGATGTCTCTAGTGCTTCTTGCATAAATATCACAGTTACGACAAAGATTCAATCGTAAACATGTTCGTGTATCCCACTCCAGATCAGGAAAGATTATTTAATAGTGTTGTGCATAGCTGTCTGTCATTCACTTACGATTGGTGTCTCTGCTCAGATGAAGTAGGTCGTCTAGCATTAGCAAAAACACAGTATTAATAACGTCAATATATGAAAAGGATTAAACGTATCTAATTAAGCAAAGTTAAAGAGTACTGGGCTACAAAGGAAATCACAGCACTGAAACATGAACCGTACCATGAGAGCATTCACTTACGATTGGGCCTTTACTAAGATGAAGTAGGTCGTTTAGCATTAGCAAAAACACAGTATTTATAACGTTAATATATGGAAAGAATTAAAAGTATCTAGTTAAGTTACGCAAAGTAAAGGAGTACTGGGTTAGAAAGGGAAACACAGCCTTGAAACATGAACCGTACCATGAAAGGATTAATTGGCTTAGTCTGTTCCCTTTGAAACTGCAGACTCGGGGGAGAACTCACTGACCATTTCTCACCGTTGGCCATGACTCACTCTCACCTGATAATGAGTATGATGTTAGCTGGAATAATGTTAGTGATGGCCAGATCACGAGATAGTAAAAGATACACAAAGGAATAATTATTACCATTTAGGTTTACTACAACTACAAACCCCACCTGGTGAAAATGGACTAAAGGTTTCAGGTACGAACAGCTCCTTATATAACCAATCATATTTTTACGTTTGCTACTCTTAATGAATAAACTGATAAATGAGGTGGAAAGCAGGGTGATTAAAACATTTACGATGCAAATGATATGGTCCTGCATGCGACTACCATTCTATGAACATAGTAGAACTGAGCTATATATATATATATATATATATATATATATATATATATATATATATATATATATATATATATATATATATATATATATATATATCCCATTGGCACCCAGTGTCCTCAATATAGGACGGAACTGGGCATTTTCGAAATTTAATAACGAAGGGAACCCCTGGGTATGGACCTACGAGCTTCACGACTACAAGCCGACAGCCGGAGGGCGGTATGCCTAGCACCCTTCCAGCAAAATCACTTGCACAGGTAATCTGGGAGTGCACCGCCTGTCGGCTCATAATCGCGAAGCTTGTATTCCCCCCCCCCCCCTCCCGGGTTCCCTTTGTTGTGGTGGATGGGGGCGCCCATCATCCACTCACTCAGTGTAGAGATGCCATATGATCTCTACACTGAGTGACAAGCCTAATGGTTTCCTGTACCCAGGAAACCATTTATTGTGCTGGGTGGTAACCATATAACCAGGGTTTTTGGCAGGGTTAAGTGTCCCCCAGATTCCCCTATCCAAAATCACTTAATCATGGCAGTTGTTTCAGAGAGCCTAGGAGGACCCAATACCTGCCCAGAGAGAGAGAGAGAGAGAGAGAGAGAAAGCGGGGGGGGGGGGGCTCCAACCAAATGGGCAGATTGGCATGGCCATGCAGAATGTGAGAGGTGTGAATGAGGAAAGCAAGAGGGTGGACGTGGTGTATGTGTTCAAGAGTGCGAGATATGGTGTGATGGTATTATGTGAAACGAAGATGAAAAGGGTGTGAAATGGAGAAGTGGGAGGGTGTGAAATGTGTAGGATCGGGCATGAATTGGCAAGACAGATGCAAGGAAAGACTTGCTTTGTTGATGAATGAGGTGTAGCAGAGTGGAATGAGAGACTGCAAATGTGTCAGCTTGAGGTTTATGTATGTCAGTTTCAAGTCTGAGAAGGAGAAAGTGGTGGTGATTGTAGCGTATGCACCGTGTGAGGACAGGAGTGAAAGAGAGAAAGACAGGGTTTGGGATGAGCTGGGTGAAGTAGTGGGAGAAACGCCTGGGAGCTATAAGGTCACCGTAACGGGTGATACGAAAGGAAAAGGAGGCACTGGTCCTGAGGATAACATAGTGGGTTGTAATAGAGTACCACGAGAAAATGATAATGGGAAGTAGCTAAAGGATATGTGTCAGGAAAGGAGGCTGTGCGTTTGTAACTCGTATTTCAAACACAAAGATGCACATAAATATACATGGTATAGAGAGAACAGGGATCGTGTTGAGAAGAGCCTGATCGATTATATGCTCGTAGAGAGGTCGATGATGGGAATGGTTGCCGATACGAGGGCCGTGAAAGGATGATGTGGAGGTCTGTCAGATCATTTGACTGTGGTATGCAAGATCAAGCTGAGAGGAGTGAGGTGGATCAGGAAAGGAGCAGCCAGGAAGAAAGACTGAAAGTTGAGAAGCTGAGGATCAAAGAAACGACAGATGATTACAGGACCAAAGTAGAGGAGGAGTTAGAATCAGTGAACTGGACTGAAATGAATTTGAACAGCCTGTGGAATGCATATAGGGATTGCTTAGTTAGGACTGCTAAAGCGTGTGTGGTGTGGCAGGAGGAAAACAAAGAAGAAAGGTATGGCATGGTGGGATGATGAAGTTAAGAGAGCAGTGGAGGAAAAGAGGAAGAAGTGGCTAAAGTGGTTACAGGACAGGGGTTCAATTGAAATAAGAACTGAATATATTGAGAGCAAGAAGCACATAAAAAGACTAGTGAAGAGGAAAAAAGAAGATAAATGATGACCTAGGAAGAAAAATGAATGCAAACTACTCTGAAAATGGGAAGTTATTCTGGAAAGAGGCGTGGAAATGTAGAAGTGAAAGCGGTAAGAAATGGGATGGTGTGAAGGATGTAGGTGGTAGATTATTAACCCATGGGGATGAAGTAAGGACCATATGGAAAGAATATTTTGAAAGCCTGATGAATGAAAACAGAGACAGCAGTGCGGCTGTAAACATGATTGGTTTGGGGAGGGTGCAGAAATGGAATGCAGTGCCAGGAGACGTGACACTAGCACAGGTGAAGAGTGCTGTGAAGCAACTGAAAAATGGGAAAGCAGCTGGGGTTGATGAGGTGTATGCAGAGATGATTAAGTGTAGTGGAGACAGTGGAAATGAAGTGTTTGTTGGAGATATGTAGGACGGCATGGATGAGTGAAACTGTGCCAGCAGAGTGGATAAAGGCTGTGATTGTATCCCTGTACAAAAATAAAGGTGAGCGAAGTGAGTGTAAGAATTATCATGGCATAAGTTTATTGAGTGTTGTAGGGAAGCTATGGAAGAATTATTATAGAGAAAGTAAGAGAGATATCAGAAGTCCTAGTGAGTGATGAACAGGGTGGCTTTAGGAATGGCAGAGGATGTGTGGATCAAATATTTGCAGTGAGACAGATGGCAGAGAAGGCTTGTGAGAGGGACCATAATGTGTTTATGGCATTCATGGATCTGGAAAAAGCATACGACAAAGCGGACAGAGAAGGATTGTGGAAAGTTTTGCGCATGTATGGTGTAGATGGCAAGCTGCTAGGTGCCGTCAAGAGGCTATATGATGGCAGTGAAGCATGTGTAATGGTTAATCGGGAGGTGGCTCAATCGGTAGAGAGGTGGCTTGTAGTCCAAACGGACCCGGGTTCAAATCCCGCTGGGGCAGGGAACAGTTTAAGGATTTGAATTTCATAAAAATCAGACTTTACTGATCTACCAGATGACCTGCCGGCATGTCATAAGAATACCCCCGCTAATACCAATACACCAGTCCTGTATGAGACAGCCCTAGCATGTATTCAGTATGGACGGTGGGTGTTATCGCCGAAGTGGTGACATGTAGAGATGTGCGGTACGTAGGAGGGCTACTGGGCCTTGAAAGCAGGCCGTGAAGCCCATGCCCAAAGTCGGACACATAAAAAAAAAAAAAAAAAAAATCTAAGTGTATGGTTCACGATCAGTGTGGGCGTGCGACAAGGTTGTGTGATGTCCACATGGTTGTTCAATACATATATGAATGGGGTGATGAGAGATGTAAAAACACGAGTAATGGAGACGGGGATGGAGTTGGTAATGAATGGTGATGGATGGAATATCTCAAATTTGTTGTATGCCAATGATGCAGTACTGCTTGCAAATAACGAACAAGAACTTGGTAAGCTAGTGCAGAGTTTTGCTGATGTCTGTGAGCGTCGTGCCTTGAGAGTAAATGTAGAAAAGACTAAAGTGATGGTTATGAAAGGGAAGGTGACTCCCAGTGCGATGTCACAGTGAGTGGCGAGAGACTGGAATTGGTGAGAGAGTTCAAATACCTGGGTACAGTGATTGACAAGAGAGGAAAATGTGCAAAAGAAGTTGAAAGTAGAGTGACACAAGGAAGAAAAGTAGCTGGTGCAATGAAAGCCTTGATAAGAAACAGAGGCTTGAGTGTTGCAGCTGCACGAGGCTTACATGAAGGAGTGTTAGTGCCAACTTTAACCCATGGGTATGAGACTATGGTGTGACATGAAAATGGAAAGTCAATGGAGATGGGATTGCTGAGGAATGTATGTAGAGTACAGAGGGTGGATAGGATACGAAATAATGTGATTCATGAAAGATGTGGTGTGAGGAAGTCTGTGGACACCAGAATCGAAGAGAGTGTACCGAGATGGTATGGTCATGTGGAGAGAATGGATAACAATAGAGTGGTGAAAAAGATATATCTGAGCGAATTTGAAGGAGGGAGGAGGCGTGGTAAGCCAAGGAGAAAGTGGAGAGATATGGTGGATGAGTGTGCGAGGAAGAAAGGTTTGGAAGTCGGTGAGGCTAGGGAACTGACAAGAGATCGAGCTGGTTGGATGATGTTGTGAGGAGAAGTACATGATCAGGGATTTGGCATACCTCTTTAACGTGGCAGCGTCTGGATCGACTCTATTGGGTACGTTCTGTGAAGCTACAGAACGTGGTGAATGTTTTTGGCGAATGTGATAGAGCCAGGATTCTGGGGGTTTGAATGATGAGTGAATGGAATCATGGCCCATTGGACTGGATAATACATATGTGCGTAATATTTTCCACCCAACCTGGCAATGTTGTCTATAGTTAGTTTTTTGGTACCATTAGACAGATCAGAAACTTTAATTTCAGAACCTATCAAATGACATCGTGCCATTCTAGGGCAACTCAAGATATTCAAGATGGTATCCAAGATGGCTGCAGAGTTACCAATTACCCAAATCTCAGCACCTAATTGACGTAGAAATATGAAATTTAGCTTTAATTTCATGTTTTTAGGTTAGGCAATGCAGTGAAAGTTTTTTTTTATATATATGATCAGAAATTAATATTTCCTCGAATAAAGCTTCCAAATATTGAATTTTCTGTAATTCAGCCACAAAAATGCAATTATAGTCAATGGTTGTTGGGATAACAATGAACATAGAAAGGTTCTTCTTAACTGGTTTGTCTACAGAAGTCAACACAGCTCTGAATGTAAACATAATGTAAATCTGAAAGTGTATCATATATCATTTTTAATTACGAGTCGTAATATACGTATTAATATGTCATAACACAATATGTATAGGCATGTATAGTAATAGGCATTAGTATATATGCTAGTACAATATGTCCCACTTGCACAACATGTAATGTCTAGGGTTCAGGTGGAGATGTACAATCAAAGACAAAAGTCGTGTCGTGAAATATGGTGAAAATATCTGCTGAAAGACTATAGTTCTGGAGCACTCTGCAGTGTGTCGAAGGATCGGTTGGTAGCACTGACTTGACTTGCCATTTGCTCCAGGTGACCAGCCTGTGGATGCCAACATATAATTTTTTGTAACAACGAAACTAATATACATATTAAATCTTTCTGACTGCTGTTTTTTATTTGGTATTATAAATGAAGTAGGTAAGGTGCCGGGAGGAATGAAAAAAGTGTTTAGATATCGTTCGCTTAGAATGGATGTAAAGAGAAGGTTGTATGAGGGTGCTGTGGTACCGACTGCGTTATATGGGGCTGAAACATGGAATATGGGTGTAGCAGAGAGGAAAAGTTTGAATGTGATGGAGATGAGGTGTCCGAGGAGTATATGTGGAGTGACGCGTATGGATCGAGTGAGAAATGATGAAGTGCGAAGAACTGGAGTTGTTCGGGAGATGGCTGGTAGAGCTGAGCAGAGGGTGTTGCGATGGTTTGGGCATATGAAGAGAATGGATAATGAGCGATTGGTGAAAAAGATAACTAGATCTGATGTGAGAGGTGTAAGGCTGAGAGGGAGACCACGAATAGGATGGATGGACAGTGTGAAGAGAGCGCTGGATGTGAGAGGGATATCTGTTGAGCAAGGAAGAGTGGCTGTGCGTGACAGAAATAAATGGAGAGAAATTGTGAATGAATAAATGATGACGCAGACCTGAGGGGATATTCTCCCGCATTCGGTCTGATCAGCCAGTCAGATCAGGTGCAGGTAAGGGGATGGGTCTGTTATGATATGGCAGGGATAAACCAGCTCTGCTGTCGGGCCCTGCTGCGGATGTCACTGATTGCACTGTGCAGTTGACCCTTGTGCGGTGTGGTGCGGTGAGGATCTGTCCGTTCTCCCCTTTGGGGCTAAGATGCGAATGAATGTGTTTGAATGGATGAGTAAATGGGGAGTGTGTCGTACTGTCTCGGCTACCTTCCTTTCCTTGGGGGAAGCAGCCTAGGTATATAGATAGATAGATAGATAGATTTATAGAGCATTTCTTATCTTTTATTTTTTTTATGACCACATTCGCAACGTTACAATTCAGTTAGCTAAATAGGTGTTCGGAAGTCGGTTCTCCATCTTTATTAACTGTAAATTAACTAATCACATTGATAATTATGACCTGGGTTATCATTTACCGGTGTTGTAAAACAAAATTCACTCTAGTATTCAACACATGAGAACAGAGTTATTCTATTACAATATATATATATATATATATATATATATATATATATATATATATATATATATATATATATTTTTTTCATTTAGAGTGGCTAGCAAACTGAATACCACAGATAATTTCGAACATATAAATCAGACAACAGAAGTCTACGCACAACTGTCCGGGTGTTTCATTGTAGGCGCACTTTGTTTCTTACGGCGTAAGCACTGCTTGCGGGTGCTGCTTCCATCGTTGTGATTATTTCCTGGTCGTATAGTGGTGTGGTAAGACGAGGACGACCTGAACGATGATGGTTCTCCTTTGTGCCCTACTCCTGAAATCCTAATCCACCTTTCTATGGTTATGCCTACACCAAATGTTTGAGCTTTCTGTTCACGCGTCACTTCCCGTAGATAAAGAAAGATCATGCCACCTCTCATATTCCCATCAGTTGGATGCATGTTGCTTAACCTCACCATACCATGGTATTGTAGGTCTGCTTGACGTTTTGTGGTAAGATGTAAGATGAAATGTCAGGTGATCATCGCCTAACCGTTGGCGTTTCGTCTCTCATACGATCTTCAGGCTCAGCAATTCTTACGAGTCGAAGTTAAGGCTTTGGAATTTCATGGGTTCATTCATACCGTCATCCCATGAGCAGCAGATATGAAGCTTGACAAAGTCAGGCTAGCCAACCACGAACATGTAACTGGAGTAGAGATTTTATAATGTTTCAAGTGTTGCACTGAATCTTCGGACAAAACCGCGACACGACTTTTGTCTGTGATTGTACACATCCTCTGACCAGACTGCAAAACATAGAACATTTTCCAGACTCCCATTATGCAGCAAACACATGGGGTAACTGCTGAAGGCCGGACATAAAACACTGAACAGTATGTATTCCCAGAAATCGAAAGGGATAGTCAGAGAGCCGGAGAGGATAGTCAGAGAGCCAGAGAGAACCAGAGACGACAAAAGAAAGCTTAGGAGATAAGATAGGAGGTTCTCCATCATGCTGACAATATGTGGGTCCGTCACTCTGTGCATCATACAGCAATATAACTGTGTCATAATAAACCCCGTAACCCAAGAGTGTCTATATCTCACCTTCACATATGATACAAGATAGACAGTGGGGCAAAAGAAACGGAGCAGCACCTACTTCAAGGGAAAAAATCCACAACGAGCTATCCACCACCTCACAACTTACATTGGTAGCAAGAAATCTCCATATTATTCACATTATCGACACTAGTTTTCACCTATACCCCCTCCCTGTCTATCCTACTGAAACTGGTGGCAGCCGGTAAAGATTAGCGGTAACGAAGTGGTAAAAGGAGCAGTGAAGCGGTGAAAGAAGAAAGTAGATAGGAGCCAAAATCTACAACGGTAGAGAAGGCGATTAGTACAAGTTTCTACAAAGCAACTGTACTATTTACAAGTCTACAATAAACTACAATCTACAACAACTATCTACCATGCAGCTCTACGATTCTACAAACAACTACAATAACTATCAATATCTTACAACTCTACAGCTCTAGAAAGAACTACAACGAGTAACAAGAAGAAAACAGAAGAACGAAGAAAGAAGTGAAGTGAGAAAGTGAAGTAACGAGGAAAAGCAAGAGAGTGGGGAATGAGGGAAGAGGGTGTTTTGAAGTAATCATGCTGAGGAGCCATAACACAAGAAGTGGCTGTTATAATTGAGAACTGGAAGCTAGAACAGTCTAAGTACATTATCTCAATATGATCCATGACATCCCATCACATGGGAGTGACACGATTAGGAAAACAAGCAACACCACAAATACAAATGTGGTTTGTTCGGTCTAGGTGGAGCAATTCTAGGTAACATTTTTGGATTGGCTACAGAAAATGATCTTGAAAAAATAAGTAACAAAATCTACAAGATTGCACAAATTCTCTCATATCAACATAAGCTAGCTTATACCCAGAAGTGTAATGATGACGATTGTAAAGAACCTATAAAAGACAGAGAAATCAACTTAAGTATTATTGTGGAGAAACTAAATGCACTAGACGGAAATGATAAACTATTAGAACACCTCTCAGTGATCATGGAACATACTGACGTAACAATACTTCAGTCAGACGACACTAGAGCTCATTATCAATCCTTCATGAAAGGCATTGCTAATGCTGGTAATAGTAAGATCAGCATTAACCAATTCACAGTCTACATCAAATAATCAATAAAGGTGTACATAAAAAAGCTTTGAAACTTTTGTTTAAAAAGAGGAATCTGATGTTATAATATACATACTTAGAAGCAACACTCACCCCAAATTCACTAGTAGTTCATGTACAATTCATAACAGATGATTCTTTCATGGTCTAATATCTATCTATCAATCTATCTATCTATGTACCCCTTTCCTTCTATAAAAAGATTACTCATTAGTTACCATCAACACCAAAACAGAAGTCATCATGGTCTCCATGAAATAGGATACCGTCACTTTCACTAGTGAAACAAGATTTGAACATAAATGTTGCACATCATTGTATGCATTTCACCATTGTCCTGTGAGCACCTTTGCATTGCAGCCAGCAGAGACAGTCCCTTGTGAAATGGCTGTCATAAAGAATCACGACATTCATCAACATTGCAACTTCACATTTGCTCCTGATAAATTCATCCATCAACACACTGGACATGCACAGTTCTTCTACATAGCTCAAAATACAGCAGTTTTTGTGACTTGCCTAGACACACCTTCAGCCCATAAATCAGCATCTGGTTTATATATATCATCAGATTACTGTGCAGTCCTGACACCCTCACTGTCCACCTTACCTGCCAAAAACCACTGTTATTCTCAACCACACACGTAAGTACTTCCAACCATTACCTAAGATGAATTTAAATATGAGTGCACACATTAAGTTGACTTCACCCAAGTTTGAAACCATGCAACTGATCAGTCAAACAATGCAGCCTTTGGAGGAAGTTAGTAAGATTAGGTTCAGTCTATATTATGTTTATAGTCCAGCACCAATTATCCTTGTAATTTTCTCCATCATACTTGCTATGTTACTATTGGCTATGCCCAGAATGCAAACTAGGATTGCGAACTTGGAATAAGTTTTCAAAGGCAAAGTCTTACAAGTGAGACCAGCTGGGTGAATAGTGTAACTATTGTCAATATATTTTATATAAAATAACAAAATATGGGGTTACATATAGTATTACTTTAGTAATAAACTGTGCAACATAATTCGACCAATATACATGTGTTCGTTTTTCTACTATGTAATTATGTCTCCTATACATAGATTGCAAATCCATGTTCCTACAATCATGTTATTATATTCAGCACCATGTACTGACGAGTTGATAAACAGCACTGTAACATCTTTCCATATGTCATTGATTGTAATATCAAAATACAGTAGGTCGTAGGTACGACAGTTTGGGGTGACCGAGCGATGTTTGGGCATTAATATGTCATAACACAATATGTATGGACATGAATAGTTATACCTGTAGGCATTAGTATATATCATAGCACAATATGTACCACATGTACACCATCCAATGTCTTGGGTTCAGGTGGAGATGTACAAATCCTCTGACCTGAAGGTAAAACATATAACATTTTCCAGACTCCTAATACGCAGCAAACACATGGGGCAGCTGCCAAAAGCCGATTAGCCCATGTGGCAGAAATGTACCAAACATTACACACTGAACAGTATATATTCCCGGAAATCGGAGGGGATAGTCAGACAGCCAGAGAGAACCAGAGGATACAGAAGGAAGTTTAGGAGACAGGATAGTGTAGGATATTCGCCGTCACGCTGACAATACGTGGGTCCATCACTCTGTCCTTCACACCACAATATGTCACAATAAACCCCATAACCCAGGAGTGTCTATATTTCACTTCCACTTATGATACGAGATAGACAGTGGGGCAAGTTGACAGAGCAGCACCTACCTCGAGATAAAAGCCCACAACGAGCTATCCAACACCTCACGACTTAAATTGGTAGCAACGATTCTCCACACCATCCACATTATCGACACTGGTTTTCACCTACATAGCTCCCTATCTATCCTACTGACAGGAACATATGTACAGATCCCAGTAAATACAGTAACTATATACGGGAAATAATTTATGACCTATTTGATGATCTTTGAATAATTTTATAAAATCCTTAACCTATTGTACTTCTTATAAACTTGTTATTGAAGTGTCTGTAAAATCTATCTATCTATCTATATACCTAGGCTGCTTCCCCCAAGGAAAGGGAGGTAGCCGAGACAGGACGACTCACTCTCCATTTACTCATCCATTCAAACACATTCATTTGCATCTTAGCCCCAAAGGGGAGAACGGACAGATCCTCACCGCACCACACCGCACAAGGGTCAACTGGGCAATGCAATCAGTGACATCCGCAGCAGGGCCCGACAGCAGAACTGGTTTACCCCTGCCACATCATAACAGACCCATCCCCTTACCCGCACCTGACCTGACTAGCTGATCAGACCAAATGCGGGAGAATATCCCCTCAGGGCTGCGTCATCACTTATTCATTCACAATTTCTCTCCATTTATTTCTGTCACGCACAGCCACTCTTCCTTGCTCAACAGACATCCCTCTCGCATCCAGCGCTCTCTTCACACTGTCCATCCATCCTATTCGTGGTCTTCCTCTCAGCCTTACACCTCTCACATCAGATCTAGTTATCTTTTTCACCAATCGCTCATTATCCATTCTCTCCATATGTCCAAACCATTGCAACACCCTCTGCTCAACTCTACCAGCCATCTCCCGAACAACTCCAGTTCTCCTTCGCACTTCATCATTTCGCACCCGATCCATACGCGTCACTCCACACATACTCCTCAGACATCTCATCTCCATTACATTCAAACTTTTCCTCTCTGCTACACCCATATTCCATGTTTCAGCCCCATATAATGCAGTCGGTACCACAACACCCTCATACAGCCTTCTCTTTACATCCATTCTAAGCGAACGACATTTAAACACTTTTTTCATTCCTCCCAGCACCTTTCCTACTTCATTTATTCTAAACTTCACTTCTGCATCTATTCTTCCATCCACAGCAACATGTGACCCTAGATATTTAAAACAATCTACCTCCTCAAGCAACTCACCATTCAAAACTATATTCATCCCCCTACCATCTATCAACCTCGTACACTTCATCACTTTACTCTTATTCTTATTTACTTTCAATTTCCTCCTTTCACACACCCTTCCAAACTCCTCTACCAACTGTCTCAATCTCTCCTCTGAATCAGTCACCAGTGCAGTATCATCTGCAAACAGCAGCTGCTTCAGATTCCACTCTCCTCCATCAACATTTACCAGACTCAGACCACCTAAAACTCTTGCATTCACCTCCCTTACAACACCATCCATGTAAATATTAAACAACCAAGGCGACATCACACATCCCTGTCGCAGCCCCACTCTCACGGGAAACCAATCACTCACAGCATTTCCCACTCTTACACACGCTCTACTATTTACGTAAAAACTTTTCACCCCTTTTAGTAACCTACCATCAAGTCCATACAATCTTAAAACAGTCCACAAAGCCTCCCTATCAAATCTATCATCTGTAAAATACTGTACATAAAAATATTATGTACATTCACTATGCTAATATACTGCAGAATATTATACTAAACATGACACCAATTGCCATGATGTGAAGTGCAAAAAATACATAAAAAAAAAAAAACAAAAAAACAAAAACAGGCTTTGGGAAACCTTCAAGTCTAATGATCAGTAGTGAATGACAGCAAGTTTGTTAAACTTTTGAGCAGTTCTTATTGTTTCATGCACAAAACCTGGTGCATGACAGTCTTGCATTTCTGCAAGTACATATTACTGTTTTGCAAGGATTTTCACTTCTGCAACCACACTTGATAAGTTGCAAGATTGATGCTGGTGCCAGAGACACACCTGCAGGGACAGTCTGTGACACTGGTGACTGTGTAGATGGGTCGTTTCTCCACCCATACATTTCAGGATCCAGTTTTGGAGGGGCAGGATCCTTCACATGTCTCCAGACACATGCCTGATGATGAGCACGTTTGACATTTTGCTCAAATGATTCTGTTGTGGGTGGCAGTGCAGAGAATTTTGGCATTGCAATGCAGCCACCACCTGTACTAAACCAGAATCACAGTCTGAGATACCAGTCTTGTTATTGTACTGTGCTGCAGTATGGGCAGCTGATTTCTTGAATCTTAAAATTACGTCATAGGAACATGTGACTTCAAAAGCATGCGTATTGTGAAGAAGTTGTTTGGAATCTCTGATAAGTACTCATAAGAGCTATTTCTAGATTTGTGAGATGGCTGTGCAGTGCAGCTGTTATCACAGATCCTATAAGGATTGCTGGTAAAGTACTGTCAAGTTTTGGAGATACCATAGCAAGCAAAGCCATGAAGAGCAGAATCAATGTCAGTTTCAGTGGTATATTTGGTTTTGTCATAGCGAATATCTTTCACCTCACGCTGAACCTATTTTGACACAGTAGACAGAGCAGCAGGGAAATCGCCACTAACTTCGTCTGTAACTTTAAAGACAGTGGAAATTTTCTTTATGATGGCAACCATACTTGAAATTCCAGGACTTGACAATACCAAAGGATCTTTACCAACGTATTCTGAGAGCTCTGTCACAGGCAATTTTTGGCTTAACCAGCAACCATCATAACTTTGGCAAGTCTGGTAAAGCTCTACTGACCTCCACATGATCAACCTGTCTGATGCTAAAAGTTCACACAGGCATATGAATGGCACATCATGAAGACTTTCATCTGATTTGATCCTGATGCTGCTGCCAAAGACCTGGGAGACATAAATCTAGATCTACAGTCAACAAGATATCTGGCATCCGTAGAATGCAAGTCGCTGATAGCTCCTGCAACATTTAGTCTTACTTCAGCAGCCCAGCCACCCCCGCTTTTCTCACAAGCCTCAAGCATGGTGTCCTTGAAACTTTTACCACCTTGGGCTTTTTCGCTCACCCCTAGGAGGTACAGTAAGTGGGCCTCCAGTGATCATGGTGCTTAGGATCTTTCACTACATCACATTCCTCACTGCCAAATGTGCAGGGCCTCTAGAAATCATTTTTTTTTTTTTTAACATATAGTCTAGTTCTCCTTAGGGGAATGTAAGGCAACATCTCTGGTTTCTCTTGCCTTTTGAGATTCTGCCCTATATGAAGGGAGGAAGTATATGTTGTCACACAACTTCTGTGACACTTCACTATACTATTTGGATTTTCATTTATCATTCGCTCCAATTGTAGGTGAAGTCCATCACATTGTGTCTTGTTGCACTTTACAAGTGTCTGTATCCTCTGGAGACCTGAAGTGATTAGCCATTCTGATTTGGCATCTCACTGATATTTCTGTGAAAAGTAGCACTATTCCCCAGCTATCATGATATACTGCTATGACTAGATCAATATACAACATCTCATACCTGAAAAACAAATGCTAAAGAACATTTGGGTTTCATGCTGACACTCCAAATGAAATTGCTATTGATGATGCCTGTACATTTAAGTATGGAAAGGTTGTTTTAACTGGATAATTATAAGTGCCTTTCCATCCATATGTCATTAGGAAAGATAGATGTAACTGGATAATTATAAATCCCTCTTCATCCATAAAGGTAGTTATAATGGGATGATAATAATAAATGCCCCTCCATCCATATTATAGCATTAACAATGAAGTATGTAAAAATGTGCTCACTGGCCATTTGTGCCTGCATTATTTATCAGAAATTACAAAAATTCAAAGTTTCATTTGATATAGGACTTTAGCAATTCTTAAATGAATTCCTTGACCCCCAAAACCTACAAAAACACTCCAGAATTGCATCTCTAATTGCTATAAAACCCATGCTATGCAATTTTAGATATTCAGTGGCCGTTCTAGATGCTATCTTGAGTATCTTGAGTTGTCCAAGGATGGCAAGATGTCATCCAGCAGATTATGAAACTAGAGATCCTGGGATATCCAACGGTACCAAGAACAGAACTATAGACCAATTTTCCAGGTTTGTCCCCTTGGCTGCCAGGCTATAGTGGTGTCTGGCAGTTCCCAGAAATATAAAATATTAGGGGTACTGCCAGCCAAGTAGCGCCAAGTACATAATCATATTTCATCATAACCCTGCCTACAAAGTAAATTATGTACATTATAGCCACTGTGCAGAATCTTGAACATATACAGAATTATATAGTGCATTACAGTACTGTTTATTTTTCAGCGAATTAGGAAAATTTGAAGTGTTTGCAATGCTGGTATGAGCTGGTATTTTCTTAAGATGCAAGATATTCATAAAAAAATGGTTGTAACTGCATTTGTATAATACCTGGGTGAATGAAATATGTACTGCATGTTCCTTGTAAGCGTTGGTAACCAGTTTAACCTCTAAATGCCAGGCTAGATTTGCTGCTGTTGTCCTCTCTGTACGAGCACTTTCCAAAAATTTCTTGTTTACAAACCTTAATATCTCAGAAAGTATAGCACTTAGGGGAACAAAATAGGAACCATTATTACTCAACAACTCTTTGTCT
The DNA here is from genome assembly GCF_032717465.1 of Coenobita brevimanus. Classification (NCBI taxonomy): domain Eukaryota; kingdom Metazoa; phylum Arthropoda; class Malacostraca; order Decapoda; family Coenobitidae; genus Coenobita; species Coenobita brevimanus. The sequence goes on along the minus strand of NC_137021.1, from coordinate 41,321,336 downwards.
TGCGAAAGAAAGCATCCTCAGGTCTGTATGTGGTCCCATTAATGAGTAGGATAGTGGAGAAGGTTGGTTACTTTCGGCGCTATAGGCGGGATGTGCCGACTCTCATCACACGGCCCAGGCTATGGTCTCTTTGTGCACTCTCCGCCCAGCGTTTGTAATGATGACTCCCCAGGGAAATGGTGTACTTGTAACACTGTCCAACCTCACGCCATGGAATTTTCCTTGTAGTAGCCAGTCTTCTCAACTTTCCATACTCACAGCTACGGGTATGAGTCATCAACCTGTACATATGGATCGTTTTTGGTTTTCCAGCTGTAACAAACTGGCTCTGTGCCCTGTTGGTGTGTGAGATAACTGATACAATAAAAGGTCCAGCAACTGATATTCTCTCATTTTCCAATTATGCACTTGGTGTTCACTGGGAGAGAAGATTTTCTTTTTCTCATGTTATTTCTGCTGCAGAAAGCATACACAACTTTTATGAATTTCTTATTTCTAACTTACGATAGGCATGGAGGTAGGCATCTGTATTAAGATTTATGTTGTTAGAGATATTTCATTGGCATGAGACTTATACTAACCATGCAACTTATGTATTATTGGACTTCTTCTACTGGCACTTTATATCACATTTGCAGTGCATATCTCACATTTTGCATAAAATAAATATCTTCCCAAGAAACATACAGAAGTCCTCACTAAAAAATTTTTCTTCAGGTGCATCTCGTGTTTTCTTCCCTTCTTGCAAGGGTTACTCAAGATATTTACAACACTAAACATATGAACTTTGCACTTCTTTTATTACGTACATAATACAAACAAAAAACACACAATTTGCACTGCACTGTCCACTGTTTACACTCTCCCACACACCCCTCTTTGTACTCTTTTGGTATTCTTGTTCATGGTGGAAATCAAAGAAGCAATCAGGACACAGAGCAACATTCCACTCAGTGCATTCACAGCACGTTTCATTTTGTGCTTTGGCCAAACGTTTTGTTGTGGTGCAGACACAAGAACACCTGTAGGACAGTCGGCCTGCATGTGTTTGGCTTAGACAGTTCCGTGACTGGTATTGTGCACTTGAAAGCCTGTCCGCCATAGTCACCTGATACATTGGTCTCCATGAACCAGCAGCCTGAACATTACTTAGCAAGGAACTTCCAAGCGAGTTCTTTCTCATACTCGTGTAGAGAGAGAGGCTTCTTGACAACCTCATTGTAAAGAATGAAATGGTTCAGGACACTGATACCTAGAATGAGTAAATAAAAAGGCCTTCTCATACCATTTGCATTATTTAGGTTTACAGAGGCAATCTATCTTGCTGGTCTGCATGTCTGACTCATTGACAAATAGCATGTTGATGTTGTAATCATTGACAGCATCTGGCCTGAACATGGGTTCCCTGGTTCTGTAGTCTGGTTTGCCTGTGTCCTCCATAATCCCCTTTTGAACTGTGGTCAACATGTTGACCTTCTGCTTTTTCTGCCAGTGAATGGCCAACATGTTCTCACATTTCCAGGCTAACAGGGCTCCTTTCTCAGTTTTCTCATGGAATTATGAAAAATTCCTTCTCTTAGCACAGACAGTTAAACATGTACCTGTGCCATGTTCAAGAAAATACTTTGCCAGTGCCAGGGATGTATAATAGTTATTCGTAAACTGAATGTAGTACCTGTTGAATTACCTGTCCATGAGCACCTTCACGACAGCAGCTGAAAACCCATGGGGATTGCCACTAGGTATATCAACATCCATATCTAAATAAAGTATCATATCCAGCACATATCCAGTCTTACAATCACGCAGGACAAAAACTTGAGTCCAAATGATGATATTTTTAAGGCACATAATGAATAAAAGCAAGACGTCCCCAGAACAGAACGAGCAACTCATCGATCACCACTTTTTGAAATAGCTGGAAAAATTGGTAAATGGCTCCTTGAGCATGGTAAGGATGAGCCTAATCTTCCACAATCTGTCACTGGGTGATGGGCCATAATTCTTTTTAAAATGTGGGAATCTGAGGATGGCGAGGTATTGCTCATGGGTCATATATTTCCCAAAGACAGGTGTGTGGACGATTTCATCCACTGACCACTAGCCATGGAGCACAGGTTTTCTGAAGTGGGCCATTATCATAGTCAGAGTGAGCCACACATATGTTTCTCCCACCTTCACTGGCACCCATTCTTTCATCTCAGAGCTTTTGCTCACAGATATCTCAAGCCACTGCACTGAGACAGCCTGGTGGAAGTTTATTCCCTGTATGAAGTACTGTACCACTGTGGTTGAAAATATGGCAAAAAAGGACAGGATAGATGCTGGTCCTGCCTCCAGGTGCTCCCTCTTTACACCTGCCTCTGTCTCATCAATGACAGGTACTGCTAGCTCAAAGCCTTCACCCTCCTCCCACACAAAAGAGTCCAGCCTCGTGATGGTGTGGTGTGATGACACTGTATATGCCTCCCGGGGCTTTGAGCATGCCCACGGGCATATGCACTGCCAGGGGCACCGGCACATGCACGGCAAGGGGCATGGAGGTTAGGGGAAGGAGAGGTGGAGGTTGAGGTGGAGGTGTGGGAGGGCAAGAGAGATGACTTACCTGAAGCTGGGACTCCCTGGGGTGATGCTGGCCGTCCAAGTTGACACTCCTTACTTCAACATCTCAATATCCCCACACATGAAGGGCCAGGTTGTAGTGAAATGGCCTTAGATATGGTTAGTTGTAGTAAGGATGGTCTAGGCGGAGAGGGAGTGTGGCACACTGGTTGCGAGAGTGATGGGGAGATGCAGCAGCGGCATTTATGTAGGAGAAGCCCGTCACTCTCACCACCATCTGCTGCACTTTTCTTAACTCCTCGCTCATCCACCTCTGCCTCAGAGCTGAAGGCATTGCTGTCATACACCATTCCTTCCCCTTGAAGCAGTGGGAGGGTCTCATCATTCGTTTCAGATCGGTCAGGGGTCGGTGCACATGAAACATCAATCTGCACTTGGTAACTTCCTTGTTTCTCAGAAGATGTTTTACCACTGTCAGACAAACTTGACACAGTCGTGTCCAAGGCACGCCCTATGGCACTATCACTAAGCCCTTTCCGTCTCCATCGGCAGATGTTTGACTGGGGTGGATGATGCAAGTGGGCCACAAGTGGCAGGGACGGAATCAGACACAGGCAGTTCAGATGACATGGCTGTACACCTAGCCAAGGAGCAGAGTAGACTGAGTCAAGTTAGGGTACTATGGCGGGGTGCTCAACCAGTGTTTTGGTGGCGAGAACAAATGGCGGAGATTTCAAAATGATGAGCAAAAACAATTACAGTTCCTACCGGCACCCGGCAGGAACCTGGTGACTGCCATCGGTCAATACCGACACCCCGCGGTTGGGGGCTATATTCCTGTACGAAAAAAAATACTGTTCATAAAGACAACTTTATCTACAACATATGATTTTGACTGTATGTCATATATTTTCTGAGCTTGATAAAGAAACTTCACTGCACGATGTACTTAGCGCAAACACACACACACACACACACACACACACACACACACACACACAAAGAATAAAGTGGCCATTTCATATTTTGGTGGAAAATGGGTACCAGACAAGAATCACTATGACGTCACTGGCACTACTTAGAGGGTCAGGTTTACACAACTGCTTGTCTGCCTGCCTATGTATTCATATTAAATTCTGTGCAACTATCTCTCAGTCTGTCTATGTATCTTCACAACTCTCTCTCTCTCTCTCTTACTTACACACACAACATTCACTCCCTGAACGCCCACCTTTCAATTTCTCACAGACTCCCACGTATTCAGTCCGTGTCAGTGATCCTATTCTTGCGCGAGGAATTATCTAGCCTGCAATCTCTCTCTCTCTCTCTCTCTCTCTCTCTCTCTCTCTCTCTCTCTCTCTCTCTCATTTTCTTTTATTTTACTCTAATACACATTCACTTTTCATCCAGCCTCCCTCGTTTTTCTTTTACTTACTCTATCAGTCATTTCTTCTTAACTAGTTCCAGCAATGTAATTTCCTATTCAGCATTTTCCTTGCTTCCACCGTCCATTTTCCAGGCAACTTAACTCTGCTTTTCCTCACTCCTTCCTTCTCTCCTCCCTCCTGCACTTTCTGTTTCCTTGTGCTTATCACCTCTCCCGTATCCTCTTCCAGCTATCCAGGCAATCTCTTTTTTTTTTCCTTCTTTTTTCTTCACTTTGTCCTTCCTTCCTCGCTTCTCCACAATCTCTTTCCTCTTTTATCACCTTTCCCTAACTGTCTCCTCACATTCCTGTCTATGTTTTCTCTCTACTCCATCCTTTCCTTTCCCTTCATCTTCTTTCTTCAGTCCGTCCTTTATTATTATCGTCTGCTCTCCTTTTTTGTATTTCCTAACATATTTATCTAATCTACCCCTCATCGTTCCACCCAGTCAATCTCTTTTCCTCCTTTCTTTAGTGAATCATTCCCTCCTTTCTCCACACTATCCACTATTTCTTAATTACAGTTCCCCCTTTCCCTCTTTTCCTTTCCACTAATATTTCCCATCTCCTCCGTTTACGTTGCCTTTTGTTTCTCTCTCTCTCTTATTCATTCCAAGTTTCATGTTTCCTTTCTCCACTTTCCCACCCCTTCCTTTATCACCTTCCTCTCGTGCCTCTTTCCCCTGCCTCCTCACTTTTTGTCTCTTATTCTTGCTTCATGTTCCATTCAGCGCCATCCATTTCCCTCCTCCACTTTCTCCCTCCACGTCATCTTTTATCACCATTTCCATTTTCTTACTTGTACAATACAGTTTACTATCTCCTTCATATTTCCCATATCCGATCTCTCCCCCTCCTCTCTCTCTCTCTCTCTCTCTTTCTCTCTCTCTCATGCAGTTCACCATTCTCTCCTCCCGTCTATTTTCTACCTCTCCTCCATGCTTTACTGCCCTTCCCTATCGTTCCAAATTGCCCCCTACATCTTCGGCTGCTCCTCCTGTGCATCCGGTCTCTGCTCTGATTATTCCCTCTATCATTCTCTCCTCCCATTTCCGTTTTCTCTCTCCACTCCCTCTCCTGATTTCCCCTATCTTTCCGTTTTTTTCATCGTCTCCTTTCTGCTGCTATATTACTTCTATAAAGCAAGATTTAGATCCACATATTTAAAAATTCAATAGTAGCAAATAAAGCAGTTTGGGCTGACTTGGGCCTTCTTCAAGTAGGGGTATACAATATATCTCACCAATTACGTATGAAGGACATGAGAGGAGCACCTTCACACGATGACACTGATGTAACTGGATGATGGAGCTGCGCAGTTCTACAAACGTCTCTTTCCTACTTTCCTACACCCAGAAAGAAGGATGGTGTTCTGCAGGAGGAGGGCAACCTCAGCTTGCAATCCATCGGGTTTACTTTTCAAATGAACCCAGGGCTACAGCAACGGAAATAATAGCAGCAACAACAACAACAACAGCAACAAGACCACCAGCAGAAGCCGGTGCCACTACAGGCACAGCAACCACCACCACAACAACAATTACTACTACTACTACTACTACTACTACTATTACTACTACTACTACTACTACTGCTACTACTATAACATCTGAAGGGGTTCCTTAACGAACTGACTCTACAATATGTACATTTTCTGAATACTTTTCCCCACAAGTTGGTGTAATCCTTTTTTTTCCTGAACAAATCACAGCATTGTAAAATCAATGCTCATTCATGATCTACCTCTTATTAACTCCACCACACAAATATTTTCTCTTTTCTCCTCATTTCTTCTTTTTTTTTTAATTCATCGCTAATTTTTATACGTCTCTATCTTTATCATCAATTTGTTTTTCTCAATCACGCTATTGTTCATTTACCTCCTTCATTACCGTCTCTCTTCTTTATCATTTTCTCCTCCATTCTCCATACGTTCTCTCTCCATTCCCTCTGTTCTCTCCTCCCCACAGTCATTTCCTCTAAACGTTGTCATCACTCTAATGCCTTAATCTTTTGATCTTTTAATTTCCTCCATTTTCGTTCTGTACTCATCATCACGCTCTCCTCCTTTCCTCTCTCCATTTGCTCCTTTATTACTCTCCCCTCCTACCCACTTCTGTCTCCATCCATCTTCTCCGTCATCTTACAGACATCTTTTTTTGCCTTGCTATATAATTCATATCGCAGTTTTCATCCTCTCTCTCCATTTTCTTTCATTCTTCTTTCCCTTCTCGAATATCTACATCCACTCCCTCCACCAGCATCATTACCTCACGTTTCGTTCTGTCCCTTGTCATGATAATTTCAGTGTGTGTGTGTGTGTGTGTGTGTGTGTGTGTGTGTGTGTGTGTGTGTGTGTGTGTGTGTGTGTGTGAGAGAGAGAGAGAGAGAGAGAGAGAGAGAGAGAGAGAGAGAGAATCCCATCTTGAAAGTGAATAAAATTTTATTCTACTTAATTCACTTCACTCTTCCTTTCTCCATGTTCTCTCTTCATTTCCTCTCTTCTCCACATCTCTCATCTCCCCCCTTCCCGTCTTCATTACCAATTCATTACTCCTTCATATTTGACTATACGTCTACCTATCTATCCATCCATCCATCCATCTATCTATATTGATGTAGGTATGTATGTATGGATTGACAGATAGATAGACAGACAGACAGACATATAATAGATAATAGATAGGTACACACATTTTATATACAGCATATCTATCTATCTGTGTATCTATCTATCATCTATCTATCTACAGTATATATATATATATATATATATATATATATATATATATATATATATATATATATATATATATATATATATATATATATATATATATATATATATATATATATATATATATATATATATATATATATATATATACAGTATATATATATATATATATATATATATATATATATATATATATATATATATATATATATATATATATATATATATATAAGGTGGTGGCACAAAAATGACATCTCACGAGAAACTATGTGGCAGGAAGGTGAGATTATTTGCCACAATCCTCCCAACCTACCATGAGTTCTGTTGCAAAGTATTTGACAGGCGTTCCTGTTGGATCATCGTCTATTAAAGGTCCAACCGCACTGCCTCCTGTGCTTACGGGCAGTGTGCCACCGAAAGTGACTAGGCACTGTGTTGACAAGTTAGAGACTGGGATATTAAACACTCTTAAATCCATGAAGATCTATGCATACAATGTAAGAAGCCTCGCTGAAGATTACAAACTTGATAACTTTATGGGTGAACTGGAAAACATTAGTTGGGATATTGTAGGTTTGAGTGAGACCCACAGAAAAGAAGAAAAAGTAATTCAGCTAAATGACAGTGACCACCTATTTTACCACAGAGGAAGGGAAAATGAAAGAGTTAGTGGTGCAGGATTTCTAATTAACAGAAATCTTGCAGACAACATTGTTAAATTCAGCAGTGCATCTGACAGAGCAGGAGTGGTTGTAATCAGACTGTGCAAAAAATATACCCTGAAAGTAATACAAGTATATGCACCAACTTCTCAAAGCTCAGATGAAGAAATTGAAACATTCTGTGACGACATCTCCCAGATTATGGAAGAGGAAAAGACCACATTTACTATACTCATGGGAGACTTCAATGCAAAAGTTGGAAAATCAAAAAATGGAGAAGCATGTATGGGAAAATCTGGAGTGGGAGAAAGGAACGAAAGAGGAGAAATGCTGGTCAACTTTGCAGAAATGTTTAACATGAGAATAATGAACACATTCTTCCACAAAAGAACAGGGAGAAAATGGACCTGGAGAAACCCAAATGAAGAAACAAAGAATGAAATCGATTTCATTATAGCAAATAAGAATAACACGATCACAAATGTCACAGTTATCAACAAAGTAAATATCGGAAGTGACCATAGAATGGTGGGTTGCACAGCAAGACTCAGCTTCAAAAGTGAAATAAAGAAGATGACCAAAGACAAAAAGATATGCCCAATAAAAGTCAATGAAAACAAAGCAACCTCTCAGTTGGAAATAAGGAACAAATTTCAGGCTCTCAGCAATGCTGAATGTGACACTGCTGAGCTGAATGACAGACTAACAAAAGTGCTAAAAGAATCAGCGGAGGTAGTAGGAAAACCTAATACAACCAAAGCCAAGAAGTATTCAGAAAAGACACTCGACCTTATGAAAAAAAGAAAGGAAATGAAAGTAAAAACTAAGAAAGATGAAACAGAAAGAGCGGAATTAATTAAGCTTATCAACAAAAGACAAAGAGTAGAAAAAAGAAAGAGAAACATGGATTTAAAAAAAAAAACATCAAAAAAGGAAAAAGTCTGAAACAGGTCCGAAGTAAAATGGCACTTGGAAAGTAACAAATTACATCACTGAAAGACAAAAACGGTGAAATAATTAAATGCAGAGATTAGATGTTGAAGAGAGTTGAAGAATTTTACAAAGAACTGTATGCATCAAAGACAGTAGCACCAATAGCTAACTTTTCTGTTGACACAAGTGAAATACTTGAGGTAACACCAGACGAAGTAAATATTTCTCTTAAAAATATGAAAAGAGGGAAGGCTCCGGAAGAAGATGGAATAGTAGCAGATTTACTGTTGGATGCAGGAGCAGAAGTACAAAATAGGCTTGCTCACTTATTTATCCAACGTATAGAACAGAAGAAAATTGCCAAAACATGGTGTAATGCAATAGTTATTTTACTTTATAAAAAAGGTGACTCAAAAGACACTGGTAACTATCGACCCATTAGCTTGCTATCAGTCATTTACAAACTGTTCACTAAAGTCCTTACAAACAGAATAACTACAAATCTGGAGGAAAACCAACCTCGTGAACAGGCAGGATTCCGAAGCGGGTACTCGACTACTGATCATCTACACACAATGAATCAATTAATTGAGAAAACTACAGAATATAATAAACCACTGTGCTTAGGTTTGATTCATTACGAAAAGGCTTTCGACTCAGTGGAGCACATAGCAATTATAAATTCATTGTGAGAACAAGGAGTGAATGAGAACATTGTAAAACTGCTCGAAAACATATATAAAGAGGACACTGCTACAACTAAATTACATAGGGACTCAGAGAAAAATAAGATCGAGAAGGGCGTGCGTCAGGGAGATACAATTTCAATCAATCAATCAATCAATCATTTCCTGTGGCACCCTCGGGGATGCATAGGGCCTCGATGAACTCACACCACCACATCCTATCTTGTGCTAACTCCTCAAGATCTCCCCAACACTCATCTCCAGCTTCCCGTCTCATTGTCCTCACCCACGTCTCTTTTGGCCTTCCTCTACCTCTCCTACCAAGTGCCAACCACCCTGGTGTACCTCGTACTATTCCCTGTCTCCTATACACATGTCCTAGCCACTTCCATCGTGAGAATCTAACATATTCATCGATCGGCTGCACTCCTGTTATTTCTCTAATTCTACTATTTGGTATCCTTTCCCACCACTTAACTCCTAATATTCTTCTAAGTGCTTTATTTTCAAACACCAAGAATTTATTTTCCATAGTCACTGTGCTGTACCAAGACTCGTGTCCATAAATTAAGATACTCCTAACCATTACCTTATAAAGTTTGATTTTTGTATGCACAGAGAAATTGTTATTATTCCAAATATTTTTAAGCATTCCCATTGCCTGATTAGCCTTCTTTAACCTTTCCTCGAATTCAAAGTTCAAAGAACCATCCTTGGCTAAATAAGTACCTAAATATTTAAGCCTATCAACTTGCTTTACAACCATACCTCCAATTACACATTCCTGCGCATTTTCCATATTCATATTGATTATTTCAGTTTTTCCACAATTAATAACCAAACCCACCTTGCGACCTTCACTCACCAAACAGTCCAACACTCTCTGCATCTCTTCTGGCCCATCACAAATCAAAACTATATCATCTGCATAATCTAAATCCAAAAGTTTCCTGTTCTCTCCCCAAAGTATACCTGCACCGGTTTCTGTTCCAACGCGTTTCATAATGTAATCAATGACCAATATAAATAGTAAAGGCGATAGAACACCACCTTGAATTACTCCGGACTTGACTTCAAACGAATCACTCAGACAACCATCAACCATCACTTTACAAAATGTGTCCTCATGCATGTTCATAATGACCCTCACAAACTCCTCTGGTATTCCATAATGTCTCATGATCTTCCCCATAGTCTCTCTCGAAACACTATCAAAAGCCTTTTCAAAATCAACAAAACAAAGACTTAACGGTACTCTCATTTCATTAACTTGCTGCATCAAATGCCTAACTATAAAGATCTGATCATTGCAACCACGTCCCTTTCTAAAACCAGCCTGTTCATCCCTCAGAATACCCTCAACCACCGGCTCCAACCTATTTAACAACACTCTACTGAAAACTTTCAAAGCTATCGGTGACATCAAAGTTATTTACACCATGCCTAGAAAGTATTTTCAGAAAGCTAGACTGGGAAAACAAAGGAGTGAACATAGATGGAGAAAAGCTAAACCATTTAAGATTTGCAGATGACATTGTCCTAATCTCAGAAACAGCAGAGACATTGCAAGAAATGTTAAATGACCTGAACAGAGAAAGTCTCAAAGTAAGGCTAAAGATGAACCGGAGTAAAACTAAAGTAATGTTTAATCCTCAAACACCAAAGACCGTCATCGGAATAAGCGGAGATATTCTTGACGAAGTCGAGGAATACAATTACCTGAGACAAATACTAAAATTAACGAAAGATAATTAAAAAGAAATAAAAAGACGCATTACAATTGGATGGAAAGCTTTCGGTAAACATAGTGACAATATGAAAAGTACCTTGCCAGTTTGTATGAAACGAAAAGTATATAACGAATGTATAATTCCAGCAGAGACTTGGAAACTGACAAAATCGATGGAAAATAAACTAATTAGTTCTCAGAGGGTAATGGAAAGGTCAATGTTAGGAATATCTTTAAGAGACAGGAAAAGATCAACTTGGGTGAAAGAGCAGACTAAAGTCAAAGATATTATAGAAGTTATAAAAGAACAGAAATGGAGGTGGGCAGGCCATCGAGCAAGAATAAGGGATAATCGATGGAGCAAGAGGTTGACTGACTGGGCACCAAGAGATTGTATGCGTAGCAGAAAAAGGCCAGACAGAAGGTGGAGGGATGAGATAGAGAAATTTGCAGGGAAAACGTGGCAAAGATTGGCTCAGTCAAGGAATTCGTGGAGAAGGTTGGGGGAGGCCTTTGTTCAGCAGTGGACATGTAATAGCTGATGATGATGATGATGATGATGATGATATATATATATATATATATATATATATATATATATATATATATATATATATATATATATATATATATATATATATATATATATATATATATATATATATATATATATATATATATATATATATATATATATATATATATATATATATATATATATATATATATATATATCCCATTAGAGTCAAATGTCGTCAGTATAGGACGGAACTGGGCATTTGTAAAATTCAGTAAAGAAGGGAACCTCGGGGTAGGGACCTATGAGCTTTGCGACTATGAGTCGACGGGCGGACGGCGGTTCGCTTAGCAGTTAGCACCCTTCCAGCAAAGTCCCTCGCACAGGACCTCTGGGAGGCAATGGGTTAAGCACTGGCAAATCTATCAGTTTCTTTAACCTATTAGTGCCCAGTGTCCTCAGTATTGGACGGAACTGGTCATTTTTAAAACTTAATAAAGAAGGGAACCCCGGGGTAGGGACCTATGAGCTTCACGACTATGAGCCGACGGGCGGAAGGCGGTACGCTTAGCACCTTTCCAGCAAAGTCCCTCCCAGAGGAACTCTGGGAGCATATATATATATATATATATATATATATATATATATATATATATATATAGATAGATAGAGAGAGAGAGAGAGAGAGAGAGAGAGAGAGAGAGAGAGAGAGAGAGAGAGAGAGAGAGAGAGAGAGAGAGAGAGAGACATTGATAGATATCATCTCATCAGCCGTTTGAGTGTCCACTGCAGGACCGGCCTATCCAAACCGAAGCAGGGACGATACAGCCAATTTATCTCTACCAAGTGGCTTAGGCTGTGGGGTATATATATATATATATATATATATATATATATATATATATATATATATATATATATATACCATATGCGAGAGGGATGTCTGTTGAGCAAGGAAGAGTGGCTGTGCGTGACAGAAATAAATGGAGAGAAATTGTGAATGAATAAATGATGACGCAGCCCTGAGGGGATATTCTCCCGCATTTGGTCTGATCAGCTAGTCAGGTCAGGTGCGGGTAAGGGGATGGGTCTGTTATGATGTGGCAGGGGTAAACCAGTTCTGCTGTCGGGCCCTGCTGCGGATGTCACTGATTGCATCGCGCAGTTGACCCTTGTGCGGTGTGGTGCGGTGAGGATCTGTCCGTTCTCCCCTTTGGGGCTAAGATGCGAATGAATGTGTTTGAATGGATGAGTAAATGGGGAGTGTGTCGTCCTGTCTCGGCTACCTCCCTTTCCTTGGGGGAAACAGCCCAGGTATATATATATATATCTCTCTCTCTCTATATATATATATGTGTGTGTGTGTGTGTGTGTGTGTGTGTGTGTGTGTGTGTGTGTGTGTGTGTGTGTGTGTGTGTGTGTGTGTGTGTGTGTGTGTGTGTGTGTGTGTGTGTGTGGTTTAGGAGGTTTAGCGGGTAGTTAATGCGCTGTATTCTGACTGAGCCTGTGCAGGTTTATATCCAAGGGATGGCTGGGGTTTACTGCTCACGTAATGCCACTCGGGGTTGTGTGAGGCTGGTAACTCTCACCTAAAATGTCAGAAGCAACTTGCCTAGCCCACGGCTCCTACACCCTTCTCGGGGCAATACTGGATTAGATGATGATGATGGTTATGATGATGATGATTATATATATATATATATATATATTTAGAGAGAGAGAGAGAGAGAGAGAGAGAGAGAGATTGATAGATAGGGAGATAATATTATATATGCGAATGTATGTAGGTTATATGCTTGCATGTAAATATTTTCTCATTTCATCCAACTTCTCTTCCCATCTTTTCTCAGTTACTCATTCTATATTTTCTCCTGCCTTATAACTTCTCTCTTCCTTCCTTGGTTTATCACCTCTTTCTTCTTCCCTCCTCGATGCAAAGGCCACGCACAAAAGGGTCGATGAAGGAGAAATACTGTGTCTGCGATGCGAATTCTGAGTAGTTTCCCCTTGAACGGTGCCTTTGGATGAACGGAGGAGAGAGAGAGAGAGAGAGAGAGAGAGAGAGAGTTACACATTTACACAGACCACACAAAATGTACGAGCCCTACGAGGAAGGTTGGCCTTGACTTAATGGTATTGCCTATTTCCGTGTAGTACAGGAAAAAGACATAGCATTAAAGTAAATCTCCCTCACCTTCTATTCCCAGCATTAATGAGCCGTAGAAAAATAAAATATAAATAGTATCTTCCATGATCAATAAAGAAATAAATAAAACTAAAGAAATTTCCATAGGGCTGGTAGGAAGCAGCAATATAAAGAAAGAGCTAGTCAGAATTACCCTTTATCTCCTTACCTTATCCTCCGCCCTCCCCACACTCCAGTCCTCCTAGCTTCCACACACTCTCACCATCCCCATTTTCGCCGCCATCTCCGTGACATGAAGACTAGTTATATCAAATACCCATAAGTGATCCATAAATTACTGTCAGATATCAGTCTTGCCTCACTTATCATGAAATATTTATGGTTACTGACACTGGCTGGAAGACTGCAAAATCTGTTACTTTTAAGAGAAACCCATGTCCAGCAAAGCCAATATAATCTTTCCTTTAGAGATTTCTCGACACCTGCGTTTTGAGACTGCAGCCGTAGGTGTAGAAATGAGTGACTGGGCAAAACATTTCTGGGTTTATTAGTTTGGTCAAGAAGAACATACCAGTATCAATTAGGTGTTGCAGTAGATAGCTGTACAAAACTGCGATTGAGAGTGTGTAGCTAGACGGGTGCTGCTTGCCCGCCGTAATAGGAAGGTCACGGTGTCTCGCTCATCGCTTATTCGTCCAATGATCTGCTTAAGTCCGAATCAGTGAATCGCAACCTATGTCGTAGCAGACGAAATATACGCAGATAATACAACTTTGCCCTCAAAATGAACATAATCGTCTAAAGACAGCAAGAATATAGTTGACAAGATATTATTATAATAGAAAAAAGTAAGTGGAAATAATGTAAAATAATCAGTGCAAAAGATCCATAAAAATCCGTTATAAGGCTAATTAGGGTAGACAGCTGACGTATATGGAAATGTTCCTGATTCGTCTGGTTCCCTTTCATATATTGATGTCCCCTATATTAGGTTGTGCCTCGACTGACAGTCGCCAGGTGATGAGTGCAGGTATGTAGTGTAGAAAGGCATTTCATATCTGCAGTCGATGGTGTTCTCTTAGTCGAGGCTTATTTACCATTAGTGTAGGTCTAGTTATTTGTCTCTTAGGATTTAGTATAGGTTAGCGATTTGTCTGTCAGGTGATTAGTTTTAGGGTCTTTAGATTAGGCATTTTAGTTTATACGTAATATAAGGTTAAAAATAAAAAAAAATAAAAATAAAAATAAAAAAAATAAAATAAAAATTATTATATATATATGTACGTGTGCATGAAAGTGTGTATGTTCATATGCATGGATGTGTGTATGTATGTATGTATATATATATATATATATATATGTTCGTATATATATATGTATATATGCATCAGTGTATATACATATATATATTTTTGCCTTAATGACCAGGGGCTCCGGCCTCAATGGTCGATAGGAAAAAAAAAAAAAAATGTTATGAGGCTGTTTCTACCTCCTTGGCTATGGGATGTCTCACTAAAGTATATTATAATACGTCTGGAGTTAGCCAGAAGATAGATAAGGAATACCAGGCTGCTGGGAGTGGTGTTGTAAAACCCAAAGCCCCAAATATAGCTATATTTGATACAGAAAAAAAAAAAAGCTGGAATGTAGCAAAATACAGTAATCTCCAGAAAATCGATAAAAATTGCCTATAATCACTTAAATATTGTTAACAATTTGCGTAAATCTACAGAAAATGGTTAGACATCTTGCCACTAAACATTGAAATTTGTCGCGAAATACAATACCTCGAGATCTAGCAGAAAAAGCTCCAAATTCACGAAAGCAGGTAGAGAGCTGCGATCGGCATCAGGAAGCAATATCATCGTATCAGAAAGGATGCGGATATTGTCAGCTAGGGCCTTTTCCAGAAGACGATACTTTATGCAGAGCGACTGCAGTCATACTGTATATACGCACGAACCATCAACCGCACTGTTTCAATTTACGACTATGGTTAATTCCTATCTGATTTTTTTTTAAATTCAGACTACCACCAGACGACTTTGTTCAGTTTGTTAGGGATCTCTTGCGGTGAAGGGGGTAATTGGGATAAAGATAACCATTCAATTTAGAAGTCTCCCTTAAACTAAATATAATAGCCTGTTGGAGTTCAGGATGGAGAAGAAAAGGTGTCATCGGCAGGAACCGATTAAACTTAAACTGCGACGTAAAAATGAAGCCCCCCAAACTTTTGACAATGATTTTTAAAGAACGTGAGAAAGTATACAGTGTGTACGGTCACTGCATCACAGCTGACTGTATTCTGTACTGTGGGATATAGGCTGATCAAACCCAGCAGTCACAAATGCATCCTCCTCCATATATGTTAAGCATATGGCAAACCTGTGATAGATGACTGTCAAGTTAAACACGTGAGGATAACAAATGATTACTTTGCATCACTCTGCACCAACGAGACAATTTGCTCATCATTAGTTTTACAAACTGAACTGATGTCTAGTCAGTATTGCATTCCCTTTTTTTGTCCTTACTCATCCATTCATCCCACACATAGTTCTCCTTACATTATCAAACTTTACTTCTTATCATTCCACTTCTTTTGAATCTGAGTCTTCGCATGTAGTTTTCTTTCATGATGTCTTCCACTAAGGTTGCGGCTCTCAGGTTCATATTCAAGTTACCATCAGAAAATTGTGTTCAAAAGAGAGAATATGCAACAGTCAAGACCTTGAAGCACTATCTAGAGTAACCATTTCTCTGATGCTGGTAATCTTGGAACTGTACTTAGGCTACCATCTGACAGCTTTACTCAATCGAGATAAAGCCTAGCAGTCACCTAACTTACCAGCCTCACACTCCTCCCATCACCATTACAGCGACGCACGTTAACGAACCCCAGTATGAGCCTCAGCGAATTTGTCCTCTGGTTCACGCTTCCACATTCTATTTGGAAAGCTCACAGTACATAGAGGGGAGGGCTTCCGGCAAATCGCTCCCGCCTATTTTCCTCTATTCTCAGGGAACAGATTGCAGCTGTATAGAAGAGATATGTCTGTGCAGAATTATCAGCCTGGACTTTCACTGTGAACCTGCTGTTGACTCTCCCGCCAGTGAGTGTAGTGAAAGACCAGTTTCATGGTTTATCCGGTGGTTGTATCTTCCAGGGACGACTGAATTTGCTTTTTTTCCTCTAACTTGGCATAAAACTGACACATCTCCACCTTGAGTGCTGAATTGTAACAGTACAGTAACATTTATAAAACGATTCTAGCCATAATGAAGTGGAATGGAAAGAATGTAGAGCCATCATATTGTCTTATACTGCCACTGAACTGCCTGAATTAGGCTGCAAAGGCATGAAAATATGAACCACGTTAAGATGAATCGAGTGTTGTTGATGATACACACTGCATAAAACGGATATGTAACTTCAGCCTATTCATAAAATGGAGTAATTCACCTATTATGTAAACTACGGTCACCCGACAACCACACTGAAACTATACCCATTTTACCATAACCTTGGCCCACATTTTCGTCCGTTTGTTGCTCATTTCACGTTCTCGATAGGAAAACAAGACAATACTACGGCTCTACATCCTTTCTAAGGCACTTCTTTGTGATTAGCATCATATTCAAGTTTTAATCTATTGTTACAAATGAGCAATCACGATGGAAAGATGGCAATTTTAGATCAAGTTAGAGTAAAGATACTAGGTTTGTTTTCATCTGACAGAGATCTCTAACCTCTTTATGCTCAGTTGCTGGCAAGGCAAAGACTGGAGGGTGGATGTGACTAGTAACCAAGGGGACTCATTCTTAAGTCATAACTAAGGTTCATCGAATTTTACACAGCCGCGACTTAGAATTAAATACGAGTGATCCAGTTCCCTCGTACGAAAATAAAACGGCTGTAGTGTGTTGACGGATCAAAAGTGAAGGACTGTGCCACCATTACTAAGCAAAAAGGACACTTTTAAGTTTCATTACTGACCGGGAAACTTCATCTACTGCTACTACTACTACTACAACTACTACTACTACTACTACTACTACTACTACTACTACTACTACTACTAATAACAATAATACAAGTACTATTACTATTACTACTACTACTACTACTACTACTTTTTGCCTGAGAACGTATTTTGCATTTCATTCTCGCTAACTGCAGAATATTATATTCAGTATTAAAAGTTATTCAGTGTTAAGGCAAAAAGCGTATCTAACTCCTTTTCGAAAATTTCCTTTAAAATGAAAAATGAATAGCTTGTGATAGCATAATAGAACAATAAATGACGTCCTCGCAATGAACAAGGCTATGAAAAAACTGAAAAATCAACAAAAATACAAGCACGGTCTCTTTTGCCACACCAGCCACAACGTTATTTTTCATGGCGCAATTTCCGTAATGCACTGTGATGACCCAAGCGTGCTATTGATACTATGTTTCCACGCTGTCATTACACCCACAGGCGCAACATCACCTGGTTGAGCAGTTAGTCTGGTTTGCTTGGTATCTGTCTGCAGCTTTATGGTAAACTATTTGGCAAAGTTGCACTACACACACACACACACACACACACAAACACACACACACACAAACACACATAATATATATATATATATATATATATATATATATATATATATATATATATATATATATATATATATATATCTTATGCATTCGATTCTAGACATAGGCTTTAGAAGGCCGTTACCTAAGTGTGCGTCCACACATGTACTCGAATATGTGTTGGCAACACAGCTGGCAACATGTTTGTGTACGTGTTTGCAGCAGTCTTTGGACAGATGTGTGCAAACATGTTTCAGTGCAGCTTCGAACACTGGCAGCAGAGGCGATGGGATAGGTGTGTCTATACCAGGCAGCTGAGACTTTATCATGATGTTGCCAACATGATCTGATCGCTGCTGTTCCCAACATGTCTGCAGCGTGTTTGTTACTGTGTTGCTTACATGTTGTCAACACTTGTTCGAGCAAACGAGTGGACGCGCATTAAAGTCTAACAGTCTTTCTAAGTACCATATCTTCCACATGTCACCATTCGACGCTAGCATCCACGGTTCATTTTGAACTCATGTAGGAAGAAAACGAAAATGAAGGCAGTGGAAAGGGAAGAAGGGATTGAAGTGAGCAGGGGAAGGGAAGAGGCGATGAAAAGGGCAAGAGAGCAAGGGAAAGGGAAAAGAGGAATTGGCCTGAACAGAAAAGGAGAGGGTGAAAATAGAGATGCAAGACTAAGTGGTGTGAGGGAGAGAGATAGAAGGGAGGTAGAGAGAGGGAAACGGGAGGGAAGAAGGGAGAGAAACAGTTGGAAAAAAAGGAAAAATAAAGGAAGGAGAAAACGAGGCTGACTTTTCGTTGAGAGACGTACAAACTCTCGTATTAAATTTCCTTGGTTACAGGAAGAAAAATTACGTAAAGTGATTCATAAATACACTGTTTAAGGGTGCTCCAAACATCCCCACCCCCTGGGTCTGGTCCGTATTCTCGTATGTTGAAAAAGCTCCCTAACGCCTTTTCCTAAGCGGTTTATTTTTTTTTTATTACACCTTACTGTCCTCTTCTGTGTTACATAAACCCTTCCAATATCGCCATACTCTGAATAAATAACGTACAAAGGGATGTTAACACGCCATATCCAAAAATAAATCGCTATGGAAAGGGTGTTTGGGAGCTTCTTTAACCGACAAGAATACCAGTCTCTTTCTCTCTGCTCATGGCTGTACCTGCATACGCGTTCCGACCTCACTTATTTCTGTGTTCCCAAGCATGACACTTGTGACTTGTCTGTACATTGGCTTCATCTGTCGTGCCAAGAGTTGACTGGCGTTTACAGTTCACGTTCTGTTGAATTTATAAATCTAGGATACAGTGACTGGGTGGCAGAATGTAAAGCATATAACAAAAGTAAATCAACTTACAGTCGATAAACGAATAAATAAATAAATAAAAGTATCGCGCAGGTGTGGTACGGTGATATCCAAAGTTATCAGTACAGCCTGTGAAGTCCCAGGCAGGTTAATCTATTATGATTATCTGAATATGCATGACAATACCAATTAACTAATGTCACAGGTATTAGATATAGTGCATCTTAGAGCAATATCATCGGACAATCCCAAGCACCCATCGTTATTAGTCTCAGATTGTTTTGCGCCAAGTGAGCACCGATACTTACGTGATCGACTATACATTTAGGTATATGGCTTGAACTAAACTCGATATTGTGGTCAGCCTATACTATCATTTTAAATATTCGTATCGTACCTATAGGGGTTCGTAATTTCAGCCTCTGTACTAAGAACTTCGGAACTAATCTGTACATAACACTTAAACTCTTCAGAGGTATGTATTTTGGCTTCCTAATGCTCTGAAGAGGAAAGTTTACAGGATCCTCCTCCCCCTCCTCCTCTTCCTCCTCCTCCTCCTCTTTCTCCTTCCTTCTTCTTTCTGGGGATGCACGAACTACACTTAAAAATCTTGGAAATTTAAAAGAAAGATAAAACCTTGAAGGAGTGAGCCATAACCTCTTTACAACCCCGTAATCTTTCGGCGATTAGAGAAGATTTGAGAGAGGCGGGGCAGAGATACGGAGTGAAAATACTGTAATGGGAAACCGATGTTATCCTGAAGGTGTGAGGGTTGCGTTGGGGAGGAGAGCAGGAGGAGGGAGAAAGGGGAGAGGAAAAGAGAAAGCGTGTAGTGCAGGAAGGGGGAAAGAGGGGAGAGGGGAGAGAGAAAGAGGAGACGTGAGATACAGAACAATGAGGAACTGAGAGGGATAACAGAAAATGAAAGGGAGAAAGGGTAAGAAAACGAAGGAAGCGGACAAGAAGGAAAAGAGAGGAGATGAGGGGGAAAAGAAAGAAGGGAGATGGGAAAGAGGAGAGAGTAAGAAGAGAGGGGAAAAAGAAATCTCTGTAATGGTAAACTGATGATACCCAGGTGTGATGACTGAGGTGGGAGAGAGAGAGAGAGAGAGAGAGAGAGAGAGAGAGAGAGAGAGAGAGAGAGAGAGAGAGAGAGAGGAGGGGGGGGGAAATAGATGTGAAGACAAGAGGAAATATGAGCAGAAGAAAGAGAGGAAAACAAAGAGAAGCGTGAAAGGAATAGGAAATGAGAGAAAGGGGAGCTATAGTGAAAAGATATATACTGTACGTGCGGAGAGAGAGAGAGAGAGAGAGAGAGAGAGAGAGAGAGAGAGAGAGAGAGAGAGAGAGAGAGAGAGATGGTGTGTGAGGAACGGAGAAAAGCAGAGAAGGGTGAGAGAGAAAAAGAATATGAGACACAACAATAGAAAAAAATTAATGTATCCTTCAATAACATACAACTTTATTCTACTGCAAAAGACAGCATCGTCCTGTAAAAATAGACAACTGTATCCTCCAACAGAAGACACACGTATCTTGCAACGACAGAGTAAAATAGACAAGCGCATCCTGAAAAAACTGTATCCTGAACTAAAAGTCAATATTAGTCAGGTGTACCCTGCACGAAAAGATAGAATGGAAAACTAAAGATAACTCTATTCTGCAGCAAGGAACAGCTATATCTTTCAGCAACTGTCGATCATCCTGGAATAACAAGTAACAATAGACAAAAGTTTCATGCATGAAAAGGCAATCAAACTGAAAGAAATAAACAACCGCAAGAAAATACACCAACTGCATAAATTACAGACATTAAATATTTCTACCGCAACACTAGAAATATTTGTCCCGTAAAAAAAAAAAAAAAAAGAGAAAAAAAAAAAAAGAGAGAGAGAGAGAGAGAGAGAGAGAGAGAGAGAGAGAGAGAGAGAGAGAGAGAGAGAGAGAGAGAAAACATCATTTAACAATGAACATCTACACTACATCCTGCACTAATGGGCATCTGTATGCTGCAGTACTAGGCAAAAACAACCTGCAATATTAGGTACTGGTATCATGAAATAATAGCCATCTGTATCCTGTAATAATAGGAACTGATATCCTGCCATAATATGCATTTGTATCCTACAAAAAGAGACAATAATATCCTGCAATATTAAGCAACTTCATCCTTCAATAAGAGTCGTATATACACTGCAATAGGCTACTATATCATGTAATAATAGGCAGCACTATCCTGCAGTAACAGGGAACAGTATCCTGCAATATATTCTTTTCTTATGTGAGGAAGAAGGAACCAAAGGCAACGAGCCCGCAAAACTGTTCCTTCCAAGAGAAAAACAAAATACAAGAGAGAGCCAAATTCAAGATCCATTCATTTTGAGATGCATGGACACACTGCGTTTGAAAGACTGGAGATCATAGGAAGCAGGAAATACAGACAGAGGGAGACAGTTCCAGAGTTGACCTAT
This sequence comes from Coenobita brevimanus, assembly GCF_032717465.1. Classification (NCBI taxonomy): domain Eukaryota; kingdom Metazoa; phylum Arthropoda; class Malacostraca; order Decapoda; family Coenobitidae; genus Coenobita; species Coenobita brevimanus. The sequence goes on along the minus strand of NC_137021.1, from coordinate 41,299,563 downwards.
TGCGTAAATGAAGGACTGGGAGTAACGGTTAACTCTTGCATTAGAGAGTTGGACAGAAAAGGGGTGAGAGTTTGCTGCTAGACGGGTGCTACACGCCCGTCGTAGAGGTGGAGGAATGCATGCAGACAGTTCAGAGGAACAGTGACCATTAAAGTAGCGACAGAAAAGAGATAAAGATGCAACAGTGCGGCGAAGAGACAGAGGTTGAAGGGAGTCAGTAAGAGGGGGAAAGTTAATGAGACGAAAAGGCTTTGACTCCACTCTATTGAGAAGAGCTGTATGTGGGAAGCCTCCCCTCACATGAGAGTTGTATTGCGCGCAGGGGCGGATAAAACCCCTGTATAGAGTCAACAATTGTGCAGGGGTAAAGAAGGAATGGAGTCGGCATAGCACACCCAATCTCTTAGAAGCAGATTTTACATGAGATGTAATATGATCTTTCCAAGATAAGTCCCGAGTAAATGAAACCCCAAGCATGTTCAACGATGATGCAGGATTAAGGTGAATATTATTAAACATTACTGAGTATACCTGTTGAAGATTTTGTCGGATTGATAGGTGCAAAAACTGAGTCTTTGATGCATTAAAAAAAATATATATATATTTTTACCCATCAGAGATACGAGCAACTGCTTCCTGCAATAATAGGTAACTGTTCTTCAAAAATATGCATCTCTATCCTCCAATAATAGGCAACTGTATTCTGCATCAATATGTATCAGTAACTGTAACAATAGACATCTGTTCCCTACAATAATGGGCAACAATATTCTGCAGTACCAGGAAACTTTATCGTTCAATATGAAGCATCTGTACCCTGCAACAGGCAACTGTATCCTGCAATAATATACACAGGTACCCTGCAATAATAAGAACTGTATCCTGCAATAATAGACAACTGTACCTTGCAATTAAGGCAACATTATCCTGCAATAAAAGGCAAGTGTATCCTGCAATGATAGGTAACTATACTTTGCAATAGTAAACTACTGTATCTTGCAGTAATAGGCAACCATCCGGCAATAATAGGAAACTGTGTCCTGAAATAATAGAAACTGTATCTTGCAATAATAGACATCAATCCTGCAGTAAGAGGCAATATATTCTCAATAATAGGCAACTATCCTGGAACAATAAGCACATGTATCCTATAGGAACAGGCAACACTATCCTGCAGTAATAGACGACTTTATCCAGAAACAGTAGATATCTGTCTTACAACAATAGACAACCTCATTTGGCAACAATAGGCAATCATCTTGGAGTAATACATAACTATCCTGTAAAAATAGGTAGTTGTATCTTGCAATGATATGTATCTGTATCTTGCAACGAGTAATTTTAGAAGGCAATAATACATAACTATCCTTCAATATCAGACAGTCAGAGAGAACACAAGAAAAAGACTGCACTAACGTCAAGGGATTGCCAGAAACCACTATGTACAGTACCTGAATCGAGTCACTTCACCTTTGCAGCTGGAAACAGAAAGCAACAAAAACAGGCATCTGTATTTTGTAACAACAGAGAACTCTATCTTGCAACCAAACTCCTCTGTGTTGGTTTGTGCTCGTGCTACTTTAAACGTTGCAGCTCTCTGTTCCTCTAGTAGCAAATTACTCTGAGCTTGGGTACCATGCGTGCGCGAGTGTGTGTGTGTGTGTGTGTGTGTGTGTGTGTGTGTGTGTGTGTGTGTGTGTGTGTGTGTGTGTGTGTGTGATGGACAGAAGTTCAGATCCAGACAAATGAGACAGAATGGGTCAGCTCCCACACAGACGCGGTGTGTCATTTCTAGCTGACGTGTCAGTGTGTGGAAATGGGGCAGGGGTCGACGGAGAGGTGGAGGGATGTGGTGATGTGAGCCAAAAAGCGTAATAAAGGATGAGCTGTTGCTATTTGTGTTGCTGCTTCTGATTCACATATTCATGAACCTTATTGATGAGTGGAGGCGATAGAGAAAGCAACGATGTCATTCAACAAGGGGTGTAGGATAGTAGCTTAGTGTTTCATCAGTTAGAATGAATAATGATACGTGGGTCCTTATCTGAGCCGGTTGCGTGAGACGTAAATAGGAAAAAGCTCGTGTAATTGTGAATCATATTGATTTTCGCCAACAGTACCTAGTGCACTCACCGTCCTCACCCAATCAACTCCACCCTATCCTCTCACCGCTGCCCTCTACTCCAGCCACCATCGTGCCCCCTACCCTCCTCCCCCAAACTACTGTCTCCTACCCGCTTTCCTTAATGTCAGCTAGAAACGATCCAACACTTCTGTGTAGGGGCGGCTTGTTAATAATGAACATGATCGGGCAGTTCAACTACACATGTTCAAGACATGTTTTGAGGGTCCTAAAGGGAACCTGGATCGTAATGCCGAGGAACACCATTATCTGTTACTGGAGAAGTAATCTGTCCCACTCAGTGTTTCATGCACAGGTATACAGTAGGTGACAACGCTGATGGAGTGCAGAGTGAAAGGTGCAGTTTTTTTTTTTTTCTCTCTCTCTAATGTTGGATAGCCTCTTTCTGTGAGGGAGAGACTGGACAGAGTAACAGCATGTGAGTAAGTAATAAACGGACAAGAGTAAACTAATGTCGTCGTGAAGTAGATACACGTACACTAAAATCATTCCCTTTCGAACAAAGAAACATAGCATGAGTATTCTGTACCCACCATTCACCAAGCGTTTCTCTTGACCTGGAAGCAAATTAAGATATACTGAAGGTCCACTAGAACCGGTTTTGTCCCTCTGTCTGAATTATTGAAGGCTATGCAGGCAGGCAGGCAGGAATACGCTGATGGGCAAGATTGGTAGGCAGGAGGGGAGAAGCAGGACTCAACAGGAAAGTAAACAGTAAAAGACCCATTGGTCCTTTCGAAGCTGTATTGTCTACTGCACTTTATAACTAAGATACTTATCAGAAGACTAACAAATAAGGATAAAGCAGAAAGACTCCCTCCACCCACCATTCCCTCCAGTCGAGGTTGGCTGAAAAGAACAGCAACTATGCAGGACTGGAAATCTGTTAAGGTAAAACTTCCAAAGGGAAGAGTGGATGGAAATCATGTTCTATATTTAACATGTAAAGGAAATTAACTACACATTGAAATGAGTTAATTTATGATGTTTTTATGCAGTTTTGTCTTACCCGCTTTGTGCTGGAGAAAAAAATTATACTTCAGACTTGTATTATTCAGGAATGAATATACCTGGCTGGGGAATCGGAAGCCAAATATTTATCTTGCAGTTTTTGAAGGTGTTTTTAACAGTTTACCTCAGTAAAACAAAAATGTGACATACGATTACAGTTCCACATATTAATAAATACTTAATTTCACGCGACTGGAAACATGTGTACAACAAAATTGAGCACCCAGAGAGTGCGACATCGGCGTCCACTATTTGGTCTAGGGAACGAAAAACATTTGACATTATCCTGTGACACTGAAATCTGATTATTTGCTCTCAAGACCTAATTACTTCCTTTAACTTTCCACCAAGTTCGGCTACAGTCAGATAAAAGCTGTTTGAGTTGACCTTGTCCAGTGACCTTGAATTTTGGTTCTTCTGAACCCGTCTTCAATGTTTCGTACAAATCAGAAAAAATCTGTTAAGTTCATTTTGTTATATGACCTTAGTCTTTGACCTATTGCTATCAGAAATACTAGGCGAACCCTTTAAATGATCCTCACCCTTTCCACCTAGTTTGGTCCAGATCAAATAAAAACGGTTTTAGCTATGTTCACAGACACATGGTTCGAAACATGGCCTCGCCCTGTGACCTTGACCTTTCAACTATTGTTGTCAAAAGTGACCCCAATCGTTCTTGCACACCCCTCAACCACTGTCCCACATTTGGTCTGTATCGGATGAAAGATCTTTAATTAGACCTTGCTAGATTAACCTTTGACCTAGATCTGTGACCTTGACCTTTGACCTATTGCTCTAGAAAGCAATATGTCAACCCCTTCACATTCTCTCTACCTCTCAAACTAGTTTACTTAAAATAGGACAAAAACTGTTCATTCTGTTCACGCATAGAGTACTGTATATAGAGACAGATACACACACGCTGAGCAAGCAGAAACACACTCTCGCTTGCGACGTGTGTAATAATTTTTTTAGCAGTTACCTCGAGAATGAATCGATAAATCTATTCTCAGGTATATTTCCACTACCATATTAACATATCCTTAGAAAGTTTTGTAAAGTTTACTTGGATTAAGTCACAGTATAGAGGTTAATATTTTCAAATATTATTATATTTCCAGAGGGAGAGAGAGAGAGAGAGAGAGAGAGAGAGAGAGAGATTAAGAATAAAAGAGAAAGAAAATTAAACAAGGATAAGGAACTGGATACAAGTTGATATTTTGGCAAGGAGAATGAGGAGGAGGAGGGGCGACAGGGGGAAAGGAAATGAAAATGGAAGGAGAGGAAATAGATCATATGAAGTCTACATTTGCTGAAGGAAGATGTTAACCCCTTTATTTACATCTATCTACCTATCTATCTATCTATAGCCCGACGCCCTAATCCAGCAAAGGGTGGCCGCAGACAAAACGCCTCCAAGTCGCTCTGTCACCCACCATTTGACTACCCTCCCCCAAACTCACCCCCCTCCCTCATATACCTCTCAACTCCATCCCTCCACCTCATCCTCGGTCTACCCCTCCCTCTCCCTTCCTCCACCTCACCTACATACACCCTCTTAGTCAGTCTTTCATTCTCCATTCTCTCCACATGTCCAAACCTCCTCAGTGTATTTCTCCTAATCTTCTCAATCACATCCACATCCACCCCACAAAGTTCCTTCACTCATTCATTCGTCAACCTGTCCCTCCATGTCACTCCACATGCTCCTCTCAAGTAACTCATTTCCACTGCTCTCACTCTTGACTTGTTCCCCTCTTGCAAGGTCCACGCCTCGCTTCCATACGTCAGGGTAGGGATCACAATACCATCATGCAGTGGTTTCTTAACTTCCATACTCACCTCCCTAATTCTCATCACTGCTTTCAGTGAACCAACAACCTTCCTTTCCTGCTGTACACTTTCACGCACTTCATCCCCCAAAGTTCCATCCTTACTCATCACACTACCCAAGTACTTGAATGCACTCACATTCTCCATATTCTCACCATCCAACCTCACTGTACATTCTGTGACTTAATTCCTCTCAAACACCATAAAATTACTTTTGTTTACATTACCTTTCAGCTTCCTCCTCCTACACACTGTCCCAAATTCATTCACCAAACCTTGCAACTCCCATTCATCTTCACTCAACAATACTGTATCATCAGCAAACACCAACACCGGAATCTCCCAAATCTCACCCTCATTCATTAGAGCCACTCCCACATCCACTGCCCTACCTTGCAAGTCCTTTACAACCCCATCCATGTATATATTAAACAGCCATGGAGACATCACACAACCCTGTTTCAGTCCCACATTGAGATCAAAGAACTCACTCAGCTCACCATCCACTCGCACCGTTGCCCTAGCTCCTTCGTACATACTCATCACAGCATTCAACAATTTTCCATCCACTCCATATATTCTTAATACCTTCCTTGCCTATCTATTCTGTCATAAGCTTTCTCCAAGTCCATGAAGGCAGCATACACTTTCTTTCCCTTCTCTAGATACTTCTCCACTAAACATCTTATAACAAATATCTGATCTACACACCCTTTTCCCTTCCTAAATCCCCCTTGTTCTTCTCCAACTAGCTCCTCAGTCATATGCCTAACTCTATCAATGAGTATTCTACCATATATTTTACCTCTCACACTAAGAAGATAAATACCCGTATGGTTACCACATACTTCTCTCTCTCCTTTTCTTTTGTATAAAGGAACAATTATACCTGATTTCCAGTCCTCTGGAACCCTTCCCTCTTCCCAAGCCAATCTACACAACTTCCATATCCACTCCACAACAATCTCACCCCCATACCTCAGCATTTCACCACACACTCCATCAATTCCTGGGGCCTTTCCCAACTTGATCTTCTTCATTGCTTCCACTACTTCCGTCCTACTGATCTCTTCCTCCTTCCTCTATCTCTTCTTCTCCCAGCAATTCCCCAACCACTTATACTCGCACTGCTGTCACTCTCTACATTCAACAAATCCTCAAAGTGCTCCTTCCATCTCCTCAATTTCTCTCTCTTTTCCACCAACAATCTATTATTCCTATCTTTCACTCCCCTACTATTTCTCCTTTCGCACTGCCTTACTTTCTTTACCTCCTTCCAAAACAATTTCTTACTCTCCCTCCATTTCACACTCATATTCCGCCCAAACTCTTCATCCGCTTTCTTCTTACTCTCCTTCACCAGTCTCTTCACCTCCCTCCTCCTGCTCACATATACCTCTCTCTTCTCTCTCTCATCTTCTCCCCTACCTCTACTCGCTAACAGTTCACTATATGCCTTCTTCTTTTGTTCCACAGCTTGTTTCACCTCATCATTCCACCATGCTGTCCCTTGCACACCCTTGCATCTCCTCCTCACTCCACAAACCACCTCACACTCTCCGCCTATCTGCGCCTTTATTTGCATGATCTTTAATATTGTATTCGCGCTACAGCCAGAAGATTTTACTCGGTTTAATGGAAGCTTTTCCAGCTGGAAATGTACGATGCACACCTATAGCCCTAAAGTTCTTCCTAAATTCTAGGAAATAGTTTGTTGGTAGCCTGATCACAGTAAAAGAGAGAGAGAGAGAGAGAGAGAGAGAAAAGAAAGCCTTGAGAGTGATCCCGGATAAGATGACTTTTACTTGTCAACATAGTTCTGAGAAAATGTAGGTAAGCTGATCAGACAGGACAGATATCAAGATTAAGAATGTAAAAAGTTTTGCCACACAAGAAGTAATAAAAGACTGCAACCAAGCCCACCTTACTCACAAGAACCCGAGCGGCCAACGGATGCAGGTGGCAGGGGCTTCCCATTATTCTTCCAAATACCTGTACATGGTAACGACATTTCCCTGCAGATCCACAAAAACTTAACTCGAGATGAAAGCAGGCGATAGTAGAGGAAGGAAAAATATAGTTGGAACTCTGAAACCCAAGCTTCACAGGAAAGCAGGTATTCGTGCGTCGGAAAAAGTGCAGCTACTGTGACACAAAGCCTGATGGTGGCCCGGTATTTGCTCGAATCAAAACAAATAGCAGCGACGTGGAAACAAGGTCTAAGATAAAAATGACAAAGTAAGCTCCCTCACCCACCAACAACCGTAGCAGAAGCCGACAGGAAAGAGGACAACTTCTCAAAGGTAAACCGTCAAGGAAATTTCATGGAGAAAGGGTGGATGTAAAGCATATCCTACCAAATCTTATTGTAGGAGAATACAATAATAAAATGCTTACCAAAGTTGCGCTGCAGCTGCTGTACTCTTGGTGACCTGGAACGTGGAGAAACAATGGTAAATCAGAATGATGTAATATAGAGTAGTGAATATTATGCATAGGAGTAGGTTAAAAATAAACAAGAAGGAAGAGAGACATACTATATACGAAAACAAAATTAGAAGCCTGAGAGGAGGGGCAACGTGACACACACACACACACACACACACACACACACTGTATATATATATAGATAGATAGATGGATAGATAGATAGATGGATAGATGGATAGATAGGTAGACTGACAGATGAATAGATATAGATATAGACAGATAGATAGATACAGATACAGACAGGTAAATAGAACGATACACACAATACTGAAATGAGAGGGTGAACAGACGTGACGGCAACATATGAGAAGGGAATTTTATAAATGAAAGTTAAGGAAGAAAAACAGTAGAAAGAAAGAAGAATTTGAAGCAAGTGAGTGGATGGAGATACAGAAAAAAAAAATAGAGTGACAAACGAGGAATAATAATGATTACCAGTAACACAGAACTGTCTCCAACAATGGTTTTGAACTATAAGTAAGTAGACCATCCATATACACTAAACCTTTCTCAAGCCCTGCATCCCTCCCTCCATCTTTATCTCTGCCTCCCTCACCCCACCCCTTGCTTGAATCTTCCTCAATCCGCCCTCGTCCTACTTTCCTCACCCTATCTCCTCTGCAAACCTCACGCCATCAATCTCCTTGCAGTCCAGTGAATATAGAAACAGGCAGCACTACCTGATTTCGACTTATAAAAAATCGTAGTTGCAAACTTTTACTTGGCCACGTCCCAGAGAACCAGCGGATTTATGTTAATTCAGTGCATTGTTACCTCGCCAAGACGAAATCAGGCGAAGAATTATTTTTGGTCCTTTGTTTGTGTGTTTGTTTATTTGTCTCTTTGTTTGTTAGCAACATTACGGAAAAACGGCTGTGTGAAATTACATGTAACTTTCAGGACATATGGGCGGTGGTCCCAAAAGGAAGCGATTAAATTTTGGAGGGAATTGAGTGACCCTGAGAGGTCAAAATGAAGTCACGGTTTTTCCAAAGACTGTAACTTGAAACCGGTTGAAAATAAATATTTTTACAATTACCAGTATATAGGAACTCGTAATACGGGCTTCATAAGGCACCAAGACCTTTGACCTTGACTGACCTTGAAAGGTCAAATGCAATATCACTGATTTTCAGAGGGCGTAACATGGAAACATTTACGACATTAGGCCTACCTTAGACTTTAATGGTGTCCTGACACTGAATGGCAGTAAGGATTCAGTATTTAACAGCTATAAAATAACTGTTGTTGGGAGACGTTTGTTGTGCCAAACAGCACAATGGTTTGACATGAATTTTTATGTAATGAACATCTAATTACAATACTCACTGAAAAGTAGTATGCATGAAAAAAGTCAGGATAATGATCAAATAGAGACAGAGAGCAGTGAAGTAGGTTACATAGTCTCGCATGTTACAGGCTGCACGAGCAATACACTTTTTCCTCATTACCTCGCCCGGGACGAAGTCCGGCTAGGTATTGTTTTTGGTCGAGTTTCTTTGTTAGTTTGTGTCTTTGGTTCTTTGTTTGTTTCTTTGTTTGTTAGCAACATTGCAGAAAATCGGCTGAATGAAAGTACTGTACATGAAACTTTCAGGATATGTGGGCTCTGGTCCCAAAAGGAAGTGATTAAATCTTGGAGGTAATCGAGTGACCTTGAAAGGTCACAATCAAGGTCACGGATTTTCAGATGGCTATAACTTGAAGCCGGTTGAAGATAAATTTACGATAATTAGTGCGCAGGAACTCATAATAATGGCTTTGATTTGGCATCAAGATCTTTGACCTTGAGTGACCTTTAAAGGTTAAACTCATGGTCATGGTGTAGTGCCCGGAAGTGATAATGAGTTGTATCTAGTTTATTTTATATGACCAAAAGTTCGGTTAAGTGAGAGAGAGTGGCCGAGGCATGGCTGTTACCATGCGGACGTGTCCAGAACATAGATTAATTACCTAGTTGCTAAGTCACTTTTTTTTTTCCTACTGTAATTCACTAGTATTAAGTCTCTTTATAATATAATATCTCGAGTCGATGGGAACATGTGCCTTTGTTCACATAATCCAGCATAATGTACGCGTGCGCAAAGTGATGTAAAGCACGATAATTTTCATTATTTTTCGATGTAAGGGTATAAAGTGAGAGGTGTTGTTGAGTAATTATTGTAACTAGAGAATGTCATTTTTGGGGGGTAATCGATTGTAAGGGGAAAGACATCACACTGAGTCTATCTCGAGTCTGTAATAATTAAAATCTTAAATTAGGTATGCCGTCATCCCCCCCACTCTTGCACCAAGCAATTTTGGCGTGTCTCGCTCACCGGCCGTGATAGATGGCAGTTGGTCGGTACGGTCGTCATCCTCACTTCCCCCCCTCCCCTCCAAGGAATTCTGTAAGTAATTTGATATTAATGATGTCTGATGTTGAAGCGCGAACAGTGATATCTCACGAGTGATAATAGTGACGAAATAGAGAAACAGACTCGGGTAGAGTCATGTGTTGTCATTCCTCAGGAAGTGTGTAACGCTGACGCCGTTAGCCTTTGGACAAGCGAGTCCTGTGTTCCCGCTCACCTCCCCTACATTTTTGAGCTGGATAGTGAGGTATTTCCCATATATTTGTGTACTGTACTGTATAGTATTATTATTTAGCAACTGGAATACGAGAATGCTAACTAGTTCTGTCTGAGCCTCAGATAACTGTGTGAGTTTTGTAGGCCAAGTATCAGGTGCCTTGGGACTGTGAATTATTTATTATTGTGTTTAAATGACTTTGTAATTCAGTACTTATTAGGGCTATGTTGTGAGTAAATGCTCACATAGTTACTTTGTGAGGCACAATGATATTGATGCAGTGATGATTTTCATGGAGTTATTTATGCTTACTGTGTATGTTAGTTTTTTTTTTCTTCCATGTTATCCCTACAATAAGTATTATTTTGAGCAGACCTATGTGTCTGTAGTGCAATGTGTTATTCTGTTATTACTTGAGATGCCGAGTGTTGTAACTCATGTTTCTTTATTATGAGACCTTCCTGATCATGTGAAGGGATTACTTGCATTTGGGGGAATAGCTATTCATTATTCATATTAACTTTTAGCGGGTCCAAGTGTGGAGGTCTAAATACCAGTGAGAATCCAAGTCCAGGCGTGGAGGTCGAAGTCCCAGTGAGTCAAGGTCCCAGTGTGGAAGTTAAGGTCGGGAGTGGCAGAGGACTGGACCAGTGAACTAGGTGTTCAGAGGGACGATTATGAAGAAACACTTTGGACCAGGACAGAGGAGCTAAGTTTTGTGCATTTGATATTAGGACCATATAGAGATATATTTTTCGAACAATGTGCCAACTGATTCAGGTTTAATCTGTAAAGCAAGTAGCTGGGGAAGATTTCTACTTTTTGGTCTTGTTAATACACATTCCCTCCCACTCGAACTTTATTGTTTGTATAACCCTTGAGAACTGGTCGTATAGAGCTTACCTAGTAGTTTATTAATGTATAACCTAGAAGCATTCTGGGAAATTGCAAAGGTTGGGCTTGGGTTGGCCTAGTTGGAGACTGGCCCCGTCATTTTGGCATGATACCACTCTTAACTTAGCCACTTGAAATGTAATAAACGCAACCGAAGAGGCCGCTAATGGGAGAGAGTCTTCATCAATCTGAGTTCCTGACCGTTCCAGCACATATTGGTCATCAATAGTGGCTTGTTTTCTACCCCTTTTGACTATGTAAAAGTCTGGATCGCAGAGGTGACAGTACAATGGATATTCAGGGGGCTATAACTCGAAACTGGTTCCATGTAAAGATTTACTATTATCAAGAAATAGGATGTCTCATATTACTATTATCAAGAAAGAGGATGTCTAATATTACTACTATCAAGAAATAGGATGTCTCAGATGCGTTTTTAATTGGTACCATGATTTATGACCTGAAGTGACCTTGCAATAAAAGTCAAGTGTATCCTGCAATAATCGGTAACTGTATATTTCAGTAATAGACAACTGTATCCTGTAGTACTAGGCAACTATCCTGTAATAAAAGGCAACTATCCTGGAATAAAGAGCTCTTGTATCCTCTAGAAATAGGTAACACTACCTTGCAGTAATAGAAGACTGTATCCGGAAACAGTAGGTAACCGTCTTACATCAATAGACAAACTTATGTTATAATAGGTAATCATCTTGGAATAATATGCAACTGTATCCTCTTGGAAACGGTAGTTGTATCTTGCAATAATATGTAGCTGTAATTTGTAGAGAGTAATTTTAAACGGCAACAGTACATAACTGTATCCTCCAGTAACGAACAGTGAGAAAGAACACAACAAAGAGGCGTCAATAACGTCAAAGGATTGCCAGAAACCTCGGTGGACCTGGATCGAGTCACTTCACCTTTGTCACTGGAAACACAAAGCAACAAAAACAGGCAACTGTATATGTAACAACAGAGAACTCAATCTTGCAACCAAACTCCTCTGTGTTGCTTTGTGCTCGTACTAGCATAGGCTTTGCAGCTCTGCTCCTCTAGTAGCAAATTTCTCTGAGCTTGCGTATCGTGCGTGTGTGTGTGTGTGTGTGTGTGTGTGTGTGTGTGTGTGTGCTCGCGCGCGCTTGTGCGTGGGTGCGTGTGATGGACAGATGTTCATATCCAGACAAATGAGACAGAATGAGTCAGTCCCCGCACAGACTTGGAGGGTCAATTCCAGCTGACGTGTCTGTGTGTTGGAAATGGGAGGGGGGGGGGGTCGACGGAGATTTGGAGGCATGTGGAGATGTGAACCAAAAGGAGTAACAGAGAGTGAGCTATTGCTGTTTGTATTGCTGCTTCAGATTCACGTATTCATGAACCTTATTGATGAGTGGAGGCGACAGAGAAAGCAAAAGTGTTATTAAACAAGGGGTGTACAATATTAGCGTTGTGTTTCATCAGTTAGAATGAAAAATGATACGTGGGTGCTCTGTGCTGGTTGCGTGAGACGTAAATAGGAAAAGGCTCGTCTAATTGTGAATCATATTGATTTCTGCCAACAGTACCTAGTGCACTCACCGTCCTCACCCAACCAACTCCACCCTATCCTCTGACCGCTGCCCTCTACTCCAGCCACCATCGTGCCTCCTACCCTCCTCCCCCACACCACTGTCTCCTACCCACTTTCCTAAATGTAAGCTAGAAACGATCCAACACTTCTGTGTAGGGGCAGCTTGTTACTAATGAACATGATCGGGTAATTCTACCACACATGTTTAAGAAATGTTTTGCGGGTTCTAAAGGGAACATGAATCGTAAAGTCGAGGAACACCATTATCTCTCACTGGAGAAGTAATCCGTACCACTCAGTATTTCATGCACAGGTATACAGTAGCCGACAAAGCTGATGGAGTGCAGAGTGAAAGCTGCACTTTTTTTTTTTTTTTTTCTAATGTTGGATAGCCTCTTTCTGTGAGGTAGAGACTGTCATCGAGGGAGCTTGGACAGAGTAACAGCATGTAACTAATAAAAAGACAAGAGTAAACTAACGTCGTCGTGAAAATACTACATACAGTATAACCATTCTCTTTCGAACATAGAAAAACACCATGTGTAATCTGTATCCACCCTTCACCAAGTCTCTCTTGACCTGGAAGCAGACTAAGGTATAATGAAGGTCTGCTGGAACCGGTTTTGTCCCTCTGTCTGAATTAGTGATGGCCAAGCAGGCAGGCAGGTATACACTGATGGGCAAGATTGGTAAGCAGGAAGGGAGTAGCAGGATTGAAGAGGAAAGTAAACAGTAAAAGATCAATTGGCCCTTTCGAAGCTGTTTTGTCTCGAGCACTTTATACAATTGGCCCTTTCGAAGCTGTTTTGTCTCGGGCACTTGATAACCAAGATACTTATCAGAAAAGTAACAAATAAGGATAAAGCAGAAAGGCTCCCTCCACCCACCATTCCCTCCACACGAGATTGGCTGGAAATAAGAACAGCAACTATGAAGGACTGAAAAACTGTTCAGGTAAAACTTCCAAGAGGAAGAGTGGATGGATATCACGTTCTTCATATATTAACCTGTAAAGGAAATGAACCACAAGTTGAAATGGGTAAATTTATGATGTTCTTATAGTTTTGTATTACCCACTTTGTACTGGAGAAAACATTATACTTCAGACTTGTATTATTCAGGAATGAATGTACTTAACTGAGAATCAAATGCCAAATACTTATCCTGCAGTTTTTGAAGGTGATTATAGTAGTTTATCTCAGTAAAATAAAAGTGTTTCATACAATTACAGTTCCACTGATTAACAGATACTTAGTTTCAAGTGACTGGAAATATCTGTACAACAAAATGGAGCACCCAGAGAGTGCGACATCGGCGTCGACATTTTGGTCTAGGGAATGAAAAACATTTGACAGTATCCTGTGACACTGACTTCTGATTATTTGCTCTCAAGACCTAATTACTTCATTTTTGATTGACCTTTAACATTCCACCAAGTTCGGGTACAGTCAGACCAAAACTGTTTGAGTTGACCTTGTGCAGTGACCTTGAATTTTGGTTCTGCCGAACCAGTCTTCATTGTTTCGTAGAAATCAGACAAAATCTGTTAAGTTGATTTTGTCATGTGACCTTAGTCTTTGACCTATTGCTATCAGAAACACTAGGTCAACCCTTTAACTGATCCTCACCCTCTCCACCAAGTTTGGTGCAAATGAAATCAAAACGGTTTTAGTTATGTTCACAGACACGTGGTTCGAAACATGAACTCTCCCTATGACCTTGACCTTTCAATTACTGTTTTCAAAAATGACCCCAATCTTTCTTGCACATCCCTCAACCACTCTCCCAAATTTGGTCTGTAACGGATGAAAGATCTTTAATTAGACCTTGCTATAGATTAAACTCTGACATAGATCTGTGACTCTGACCTTTGACCTATTGCTCTAGAAAGCAATATGTCAACCCCTTATCAATCTCTCTACCTCTCAAACAAGTTTAGTTGAAATGGGACAAAAACTGTTTATTTTGTTCACGCATAAAGTACACACACACACACACACACACACACACACACACACACACACGCTGAGCAAGAAGAAATAATAATTTTTAACAGTTGCCTCAAGAATGAATCGATAAATCTATTCTCAGGTATCTTTCCACTACCATATTATCATATCCTTAGAAAGTTTTGTAAAGTTTACTTGGATTAAGTCACAGTAAAGAGGTTAATATATTCAAACATTATTTTATTTCCAGAGAGAGAGAGAGAGAGAGAGAGAGAGAGAGAGAGAGATTAAGAATAAAAGAGAAAGAAAATTAAACAAGGATAAGGAACTGGATACGAGTTGATATTTTGGTAAGGAGAATGAGGAGGAGAAGGGGCGACAGGGGGAAAGGAAAGGAAAATGGAAGGAGAGGAAATAGATCAGATGAACTTTACAGAAGAGTAAATTACAATGCAGTATGTTGGTTGGCCTTTTGTATAGCACTACACTGAGAAATTTCATTAATGGATCCATTTGTGCAGCTTGAGCATAATTAATTAACGACCTAAACGTTTTAGTCAGCCGCCCGTATCCTCGTCTGGTAAGAAGGCTCCCTTGAACTCTTACTTAATGATTTATTTTTGATTGTCTGGTTAATATCCTTTTGCACGTTATTTATGCAGAGTATGGCAATGTCTGAAGGATTTGTATAACACAGAGTAGGAGATCAAGGTGTAATAAGCAGAATAAATTGCTTACGAAGAGGTGTTAAGGAGCTTCCCCGATCGACGAGAATATGGGTCATAAGTTGTAAGCCATCCTTTGTCTGTCAGCTTCGGTTAGTTCCTGACTGAAGCCCTGAATATATGAAAACTTACTCAGTTACATTATTTTGTGGTGATATTATTTACTAGATATTTCTTTATATGATCTAATTCGGCAAACCTTTCAGGACTATAATGAGACTAAACTGACACATATAACAACTTATTCATAAGCTAATGTGCAAATTTTATATATAGATGAATTGTTTTTAAAGGATGGAATTGTTTGACCTTCACCACGTGGCTTCTTGGAAAATTAGTTCTATCGCTGTATGATTTGCAGAAGGAAGATGTTAACCCCTTTATTTACATGATATTTAATACTGTATTCGCGCTACAGCCAAAGAGATTTTACTCAGCTTAATGGAAGCTTTTCCAGCTGGAAATGTACGATGCACACCTATAGCACTAAAGTCCTTCCTAAATTCTAGGAAATAGTTTGTTGGAAGCCTGACCACATTAAAAAAAAAAAAAAAAAAAAAAAAGAGAGAGAGAAAGAAAAGAAAGGCTTGAGAGTGATCCCGGAGAAGATGACTTTTACTTGTGAACATAGTTATGAGAAAAATTAGGTAAGCTGTTCTGACAAGAGAGATATTAAGATTAAACATGTAAAAACTTTTGCTATACAAGAAGCAACAAAAGATTGCAACCAAGGCCACCTTACTCACAAGAACCCGAACGGCCAACGGATGCAGGTGGCAGGGGCTTCCCATCATTCTTCCAAATACATGGTAACGACATTTCCCTGCAGATCCACAAAAACTTAACTCGAGATGAAAGCAGGCGATAGTAGAGGAAGGAAAAAATATAGTTGGAACTCTGAAACCCAAGCTTCACAGGAAAGCAGGTATTCGTCCGTCGGAAAAAAGTGCATCTACTGTGACACAAAGCTTGATGGTGGCCCGATATTTGCTCGAGTCAAAACAAATAGCAGCGACCTGGAAACTAAGTCTACGATAAAAATGACAAAGTAAGCTCTCTCACCTACCAAAAACCGTAGCAGAAGCCAGCAGGAAACAGGAGAACTTCTCAAGGGTAAACCGTCAAAGAAATTTCATGGAGAAAGGGTGAATGGAAAGCATATCCTACCAAACCTTATTGTAGGAGAAAACATAAAATGCTTACCAATGTTGCGTTGCAGCTGTTGTACCCTACGTGACCTGGACGGAGGAGAAACAATGGTAAACCAGAATGCTGTAATATAGAGTAGTGAATATTATGCATAGGAGTAGATTAAAAGTAAATAAGAAGGAAGAGAGACATACTATATACGGAAACACAACTAGAAGCCTGAGAGGAGTGGCAACGTGACACACACACACACACACACACACACACACACACACACTGTATAGATAGACAGATAGATAGATAGATAGATGGATAGATAGGTAGATTGACAGATGAATAGGTATAGATATAGACAGATAAATAGATATAGAGACAGACAGATAAAGAGAACGATACACACAGTACTGAAATGAGAGGGTGAACAGACGTGACGGCAACATATGAGAAGGGAATTTTATAAATGAAAGTTATGGAAAAAAAAACAGTAGAAGGAAAGAAGAATTTAAAACAAATGAGTTTATGGCGATACAGAAAAAAAAAAAAAAAAAACAGTGACAAACGAGGAATAATAATGATTACCAGTAACACAGAACTGTCTCCAACAATGGTTTTGAACTATAAGTATGTAGACCATCCATATACACTAAACCTTTCTCAAGCCCTGCATCCCTCCCTCCATCTTTCTCTCTGCCTCCCTCACCCCATCCCTTGCTTGAATCTCCCTCAACCCACCCTCGCCCTACTTTCCTCACCCTATCTCCTCTGCAAACCTCACGCCATCAATCTCCTTGCAGTCCAATGAATATAGAAACAGGCAGCACAACCTGATTTCGACTTATAAAAAATCGTAGTTGCAAACTTTTACTTGGCCACGTCCCAGAGAACCAGCGGATTTATGTTAATTCAGTGCATTGTTACCTAGCCAAAGACGAAATCAGGCGAAGAATTATTTTTGGTCGTTAGTTTGTGTGTTTGTTTATTTGTCTCTTTGTTTGTTAGCAACATTACGGAAAAACGGCTGTGTGAAATTACATGTAACTTTCAGGACATATGGGCAGTGGTCCCAAAAGGAAGCGATTAAATTTTGGAGGGAATTGAGTGACCCTGAGAGGTCAAAATGAAGTCACGGTTTTTCCAAAGACTGTAACTTGAAACCGGTTGAAAATAGATATTTTTATAATTACCAATATATAGGAACTCGTAATATGGGCTTCATATGGCACCAAGACCTTTGACAGTGATTGACCTTGAAAGGTCAAATGCAAGATCACTGATTTTCAGAGGGCGTAACATGGAAACATTTACGACATTAGGCCTACCTTAGACTTTAATGGTGTTCTGACATTGAATGGCAGTAAGGATTCAGTATTTAACAGCTATAAAATAACTGTTGTTGGGAGACGTTTGTTGTGCCAAACAGCACTTGTTTTTATATGACTCAAGTTAACAGAATATATAAATGTAATGTTTTGACATGAATATTTATATAATGAACATCTAATTACAATACTCACTGAAAAATAGTATGCATGAAAAAAATCAGGATAATGATCAAATAGAGACAGAGAGTAGTGAAGTACATTACATAGTCTCGCATGTTACAGGCTGCACGAGCAATACACTTTTTCCTCATTACCTCGCCCGGGACGAAGTCCGGCTAGGTATTGTTTTTGGTCGAGTTTCTTTGTTAGTTTGTGTCTTTGGTTCTTGTTTGTTTCTTTGTTAGCAACATTGCAGAAAACCGGCTGAATGAAAGTACCGGTACTGTACATGAAACTTTCAGGATTTGTAGGCTCTGGTCCCAAAAGGAAGTGATTAAATCTTGGAGGTAATCGAGTGACCTTGAAAGGTCACAATCAAGGTCACGGAGTTTCAGAGGGCTATAACTTGAAACCGGTTGAAGATAAATTTACGATAATTAGTGCACAGGAACTCATAATATGGGCTTTGATTTGGCATCAAGACCTTTGACCTTGAGTGACCTTTAAAGGTTAAACTCATGGTTATGGATATTCAGGAGGCTATAACTCGAAACTGGTTGCATGTAGAAATTTACTATTATCAAGAAATAGGATGTCTCATATGCGTTTTTAATTGGTACCATGATTTATAACCTGAAGTGATCTTGCAATAAAAGTCAAGAGAATCCTGCAATAATCGGTAACTGTATATTTCAATAATAGACAACTGTATCCTGTAGTACTAGGCAACTATCCTGTAATAAAAGGCAACTATCCTGGAATAAAGAGCTCTTGTATCCTCTAGAAATAGGTAACACTACCTTGCAGTAATAGAAGACTGTATCCGGAAACAGTAGGTAACCGTCTTACATCAATAGACAAACTTATGTTATAATAGGTAATCATCTTGGAATAAAATGCAACTGTATCCTCTTGGAAACGGTAGTTGTATCTTGCAATAATATGTAGCTGTAATTTGTAGAGAGTAATTTTAAACGGCAACAGTACATAACTGTATCCTCCAGTAACGAACAGTGAGAAAGAACACAACAAAAAGGCGTCAATAACGTCAAAGGATTGTCAGAAACCTCGGTGGACCTGGATCGAATCACTTCACCTTTGTCACTGGAAAGAGAAAGCAACAAAAACATGCAACGGTATTTGTATCAACAGAGAACTCTACTTTGCAACCAAACTCCTCTGTGTTGCTTTGTGCTCGTACTAGCATAGGCTTTGCAGCTCTGCTCCTCTAGTAGCAAATTTCTCCGAACTTGCGTATCGCGCGCGCGCGCGCGCGTGCGTGCGTGTGTGTGTGTGTGTGTGTGTGTGTGTGTGTGTGTGTGTGCGTGCGTGCGTGCACGCGCGCTTGTGCGTGGGTGGGTGCGATGGACAGATGTTCATATCCAGACAAATGAGACAGAATGAGTCAGCCCTCGCTCAGACGTGGAGGGTCAATTCCAGCTGACGTGTCTGTGTGTTGGAAATGGGGCGGGGGTCGACGGAGAGGTGGAGGCATGTGGAGATGTGAACCAAAAGGAGTAACAGAGAGTGAGCTGTTGTTGTTTGTGCTGCTGCTTCAGATTCACGTATTCATGAACCTTATTGATGAGTGAAGGCGATAGAGAAAGCAAAAGTGTCATTAAACAAGGGGTGTACGATATTAGCGTTGTGTTTCACCAGTTAGAATGAAAAATGATACGTGGGTGCTCTGTTCTGGTTGCGTGAGACGTAAATAGGAAATGGCTCGTGTAATTGTGAATCATATTGATTTCCGCCAACAGTACCTAGTGCACTTACCGTTCTCACCCAACCAACTCCACCCTATCCTCTCACCGCTGCCTTCTACTCCAGCCACCATCGTGCCCCCTACCCTCCTCCCCCACACCATTGTCTCCTACCTGCTTTCCTAAATGTAAGCTAGAAACGTTCCACCACTTCTGTGAAGGGGCGGCTTATTACTAATGAACATGATCGGGCAGTTCTACCACACATGTTTAAGAAATGTTTTGCAGGTTCTAAAGGGAACATGAATCGTAAAGTCGAGGAACACCATTATCTCTCACTGGAGAAGTAATCCGTACCACTCAGTGTTTCATGCACAGGTATACGGTAGCCGACAAAGCTGATGGAGTGCAGAGTGAAAGCTGCACTTTGTTTTTTTTTTTTTCTAATGTTGGATAGCCTCTTTCTGTGAGGTAGAGACTGTCATCGAGGGAGCTTGGACAGAGTAACAGCATGTAACTAATAAAAAGACAAGAGTAAACTAACGTCGTCGTGAAGATACTACATACAGTATAACGATTCCCTTTCGAACATAGAAAAACACCATGTGTAATCTGTATCCACCCTTCACCAAGTCTCTCTTGACCTGGAAGCAGACTAAGATATAATGAAGGTCTGCTGGAACCGGTTTTGTCCCTCTGTCTGAATTAGTGATGACCATGCAGTCAGGCAGGTATACACTGATGGGTAAGATTGGTAAGCAGGAAGGGAGTAGCAGGATTGAAGAGGAAAGTAAACAGTATAAGACCAATTGGCCCTTTCGAAGCTGTTTTGTCTCGAGCACTTTATACAATTGGCCCTGTCGAAGCTGTTTTGTCTCGGGCACTTGATAACCAAGATACTTATCAGAAGAGTAACAAATAAGGATAAAGCAGAAAGGCTCCCTCCACCCACCATTCCCTCCACACGAGATTGGCTGGAAATAAGAACAGCAACTATGAAGGACTGAAAAACTGATGAGGTTAAACTTCCAAGGGGAAGAGTGGATGGAAATCACGTTCTACATATATTAACCTATAAAGGAAATGAACCACAAAC
This sequence comes from Coenobita brevimanus, assembly GCF_032717465.1. Taxonomy (NCBI): domain Eukaryota; kingdom Metazoa; phylum Arthropoda; class Malacostraca; order Decapoda; family Coenobitidae; genus Coenobita; species Coenobita brevimanus. The sequence continues at coordinate 41,278,948 of NC_137021.1, read as the reverse complement.
TGAAATGAGTAAATTTATGATGTTTTTATAGTCTTGTATTACCCACTTTGTACTGGAGAAAACATTATACTTCAGACTTGTATTATTCAGGAATGAATGTACCTAACTGGGAATCAAATGCCAAATACTTATCCTGCAGTTTTTGAAGGTGTTTATAGTAGTTTATCTCAGTAAAATAAAAGTGTTTCATACAATTACAGTTCCACTGATTAACAGATACTTAGTTTCAAGTGACTGGAAATATCTGTACAACAAAATGGAGCACCCAGAGAGTGCGACATCGGCGTCGACATTTTGGTCTAGGGAATGAAAAACATTTGACAGTATCCTGTGACACTGACTTCTGATTATTTGCTCTCAAGACCTAATTACTTCATTTTTGATTGACCTTTAACATTCCACCAAGTTCGGGTACAGTCAGACCAAAACTGTTTGAGTTGACCTTGTGCAGTGATCTTGAATTTTGGTTCTGCCGAACCAGTCTTCATTGTTTCGTAGAAATCAGACATAATCTGTTAAGTTGTTTTTGTCATATGACCTTAGTCTTTGACCTATTGCTATCAGAAACACTAGGTCAACCCTTTAACTGATCCTCACCCTCTCCACCAAGTTTGGTGCAAATGAAATCAAAACGGTTTTAGTTATGTTCACAGACACGTGGTTCGAAACATGAACTCTCCCTATGACCTTGACCTTTCAATTACTGTTTTCAAAAATGACCCCAATCTTTCTTGCACATCCCTCAACCACTCTCCCAAATTTGGTCTGTAACGGATGAAAGATCTTTAATTAGACCTTGCTATAGATTAAACTCTGACATAGATCTGTGACTTTGACCTTTGACCTATTGCTCTAGAAAGCAATATGTCAACCAATTATCACTCTCTCTATCTCTCAAACAAGTTTAGTTGAAATGGGACAAAAAACTGTTTATTTTGTTCACTCATAAAGTACACACACACACACACACACACACACACGCTGAGCAAGCAGAAATAATAATTTTTAACAGTTGCCTCAAGAATGAATCGATAAATCTATTCTCAGGTATCTTTCCACTACCATATTATCATATCCTTAGAAAGTTTTGTAAAGTTTACTTGGATTAAGTCACAGTAAAGAGGTTAATATATTCAAACATTATTTTATTTCCAGAGAGAGAGAGAGAGAGAGAGAGAGAGAGAGATTAAGAATAAAAGAGAAAGAAAATTAAACAAGGATAAGGAACTGGATACAAGTTGATATTTTGGCAAGGAGAATGAGAAGGAGAAGGGGCGACAGGGGGAAAGGAAAGGAAAATGGAAGGAGAGGAAATAGATCAGATGAACTTTACAGAAGAGTAAATAAAAATGCAGTATGTTAGTTGGTCTTTTGTATAGCACTACACTGAGAAATTTCATCATGCCTCCATCTGTGCAGCTTGAGCATAATTAATTGACGACCTAAATGTAATAGTCAGCCGCCCGTATCCTCGTCTGGTAAGAAGGCTCCCTTGCAACTCTTACTTAACGATTTATTTTTGAATATGTCTGGTTAATATCCTTTTGCACGTTATTTATGCCGAGTATGGCAATGTCTAACGGATTTGTATAACACAGAGTAGGAGATCATGGTATAATAAGCGGAATAAATCGCTTAGGAAGAGGTATTAAGGTGCTTCTCCAATCGACGAGAATACGGGTCATCAGTTGTAAGGCATCCGTTGTCCGTCAGCTTTGGTTAAGCTAGAGGATACAAGAGCTTTTTATTCCAGGATAGTTGCCTTGTATTGCAGGATAGTTGCCTATTACTACAGGATACAGTTGTCTATTACTGAAATATACAGTTACCGATTATTGCAGGATACACTTGACTTTTATTGCAAGGTCACTTAAGGTCTAAAATCATGGTACCAATTAAAAACCCATATGAGACATCCTTTTTCTTGATAATAGTAAATCTCTACCTGCAACCAGTTTCGAGTTATAGTCCCCTGAATATCCATGACCATGAGTTTAACCTTTAAAGGTCACTCAAGGTCAAAGGTCTTGGTGCCAAATGAAAGCCCATATTATGGGTTCCTGTACACTGATAATCGTAAATTTATCTTCAACCGGCTTGAAGTTATAGCCCTCTGAAAATCCGTGACATTGATTGTGACCTTTCAAGGTCACTTCCTTTAGGGACCAGAGCCCACATATCCTGAAAGTTTCATGTACAGTGCTTTCATTCAGCCGGTTTTCTGCAATGTTACTAACAAACAAAGAAACAAAGAACCAAAGACACAAACTAACAAAGAAACTCGATCAAAAACAATACCTAGCCGGACTTCGTCCCGGGCGAGGTAATGAGGAAACAGTGTATTGCTCGTGCAGCCTGTAACATGCGAGACTATGTAATCTACTTCACTACTCTCTGTCTCTATTTGATCATTATCCTGACTTTTTTCATGCATACTATTTTTCAGTGAGTATTGTAATTAGATGTTCATTATATAAAAAATCGTGTCAAACCATTACATTTTATATAGCTTTCTGTTAACTTGAGTCATATAAAAACAAGTGCTGCTGGGCACAACAAACCTCTCCCAACAACAGTTATTTTATAGCTGTTCAATACTGAATCCTTACTGCCATTCAGTGTCAGGACAAAGTCTAATGTAGGCCTAATGTCATAAATGTTTCCATGTTACGCCCTCTGAAAATCAGTGATCTTGCATTTGACCTTTCAAGGTCAATCAAGGTCAAAGGTCTTGGTGCCATATGAAGCCCATATTACGAGTTCCTATATACTGGTAATTGTAAAAATATCTATTTTCAACCGGTTTCAAGTTACAGTCTTTGGAAAAACCGTGACTTCATTTTGACCTCTCAGGGTCACTCAATTCCCTCCAAAATTTAATCGCTTCCTTTTGCGACCACTGCCCTTATGTCCTGAAAGTTACATGTAATTTCACACAGCCGTTTTTCCATAATGTTGCTAACAAACAAAAAGACAAATAAACAAACACTCAAACAAAGGACCAAAAATAATTCTTGGCCTAACTTCGTCCCTGGCTAGGTAACAATGCACTGAATTAACATAAATCCTCTGGTTCTCTGGGACGTGGCCAAGTAAAAGTTTGCAACTACGATTTTTTATAAGTCGAAATCAGGTAGTGCTGCCTGTTTCTATATTCATTGGACTGCAAGGAGATTGATGGCGTGAGGTTTGCAGAGGAGATAGGGTGAGGAAAGTAGGACGAGGGCGGATTGAGGGAGATTCAAGCAAGGGATGGGGTGTGGGAGGCAGAGATAAAGATGGAGGGAGGGATGCAGGGCTTGAGAAAGGTTAAATGTACATGGATGGTCTACTTACTTATAGATCAAAACCATTGTTGGAGACAGTTCTGTGTTACTGGTAATCATTATTATTCCTCGTTTGACACTCTATTTTTTTTTTTCTGTATCTCCATCCACTCATTTACTTCAAATTCTTCTTTCTACTGTTTTTTTTTTCCTAAACTTTCATTTATAAAATTCCCTTCACACATGTTGCCGTCACGTCTGTTCACCCTCTCATTTCAGTATTGTGTGTATCGTTCTATTTATCTGTCTGTATCTGTATCTATCTATCTGTCTGTATCTATATCTATTCATCTATCAATCTACCTATCTATCCATCTATCTATCTATCTATCTATCTATCTATCTATCTATCTATCTATCTATCTAAATATATATATATATATATATATATATATATATATATATATATATATATATATATATATATATATATATATATATACAGTGTGTGTGTGTGTCTGTGTGTGTGTGTGTCAAGTTGCCCCTCCTCTCAGGCTTCTAATTTTGTTTCCGTATATAGTATGTCTCTCTTCCTTTATGTTTACTTTTAACCTACTCCTATGCGTAATATTCACTGCTCGATATTACAACATTCCGATTTACCATTGTTTCTCCACGTTCCAGGTCACGTAGAGTACAGCAGCTGCAACGCAACATTGGTAAGCATTTTATTTTTGTATTCTCCTACAATAAGATTTGGTAGGATATGCTTTACATCCACCCTTTCTCCATGAAATTTCCTTGACGGTTTACCTTTGAGAAGTTGTCCTGTTTCCTGTCGGCTTCTGCTACGGTTGTTGGTAGGTGAGGGAGCTTACTTTGTCATTTTTATCTTAGACCTTGTTTCCACGTCGCTGCTATTTGTTTTGACTCGAGCAAATACCGGGCCACCATCAGGCTTTGTGTCACAGTAGATGCACTTTTTTCCGACGCACGAATACCTGCTTTCCTGTGAAGCTTGGGTTTCAGAGTTCCAACTATATTTTTCCTTCCTCTACTATCGCCTGCTTTCATCTCGAGTTAAGTTTTTGTGGATCCGCAGGGAAATGTCGTTACCATGTATTTGGAAGGATGATGTGAAGCCCCAGCCACCTGCATCCGTTGGCCGCTCGGGTTCTTGTAAGGTGGGCTTGGTTGCAGTCTTTTATTACTTCTTGTGTGGCAAAACTTTTTACATTCTTAATCTTGATATCTGTCCTGTCTGATCAGCTTACCTACATTTTCTCAGAACTATGTTGACAAGTAAAAGTCATCTTATCCGGGATCACTCTCAAGACTTTCTTCTCTCTCTCTCTCTCTCTCTCTCTCTCTCTTTTACTGTGATCAGGCTACCAACAAACCATTTCCTTGAATTTAGGAATGACTTTAGTGCTATAGGTGTGCATCGTACATTTCCAGCTGGAAAAACTTCCATTAAACTGAGGAAAATCTTCTGGCTGTAGCGCGAATACAATATTAAATATCATGTAAAATTAGGAAGAGGTGTTAAGGATCTTCCCCAAGCGACGAGACTACGGGTCACCATCTGTAAGCCATCCGTTGTCGGTCAGCTGACTGAAGCCCTGAATATATGAAAACTTACTCAGTTACATTAATTTGTGGTGATATTATTTACTAGTTATTTCTTTATATGATCTAATTCGGGAAACCTTTCAGGACTATAATAAGACTAAACTGACACATATAACAACTTATTCATAAGCTAATGTGCAAAAAATGTATATAGATGAAATGTTTTTAAAGGATGGAATTGTTTGTCTTTCACCACGTAGCTTCTTTGAAAATTAGTTATGTCGCTATATGATTTGCTGAAGAAAGATGTTAACCCGTATGTTTACATGATATTTAATACTGTATTCGCGCTACAGCCAGAAATTTGTACTCAGTTTAATGGAAGCTTTTCGAGCTGGAAATGTACGATGCACACCTATAGCACTAAAACTCCTCCTTAAATTCAACGAAATAGTTTGTTGGGAGCCTGATCACAGCAAAAAAAGGAAAAAAAAAGAAAAGAAAAGAAAGTCTTGAGAGTGATCCCGGATAAGATGACTTTTACTTGTCAACATAGTTCTGAGAAAAAGTAGGTAAGCTGCTCAGACAGGACAGATATCAAAATTAAGAATGTAAAAAGTTTTGCCACACAAGAAGCAATAAAAGATTGCAACCAAGCCCGCCTTACGCACAAGAACCCGAGCGGCCAAAGAATGCAGGAGGCAGGGGCTTCACATCATTCTTCCAAATACATGGTAACGACATTTCCCTGCAGATCCACAAAAACTTAACTCGAGATGAAAACAGGCGATAGTAGAGGAAGGAAAAAATATAGTTGGAACTCTGAAACCCAAGCTTCACAGGAAAGCAGGTATTCGTCCGTCGGAAAAAAGTGCATCTACTGTGACACAAAGCCTGATGGTGGCCCGGTATTTGCTCGAATCAAAACAAACAGTAGCGACGTGGAAACAAGGTCTAAGATAAAAATGACAAAGTAAGTTTCCTCACCTACTAACCACCCTAGCAGAAATCGACAGGAAACAGGACAACTTCTCAAAGGTAAACGTCAAGGAAATTTCATGGAGAAAGGGTGAATGGAAAACATATCCTACTAAACTTTACCGTGGCAGAATACAAAAATAAAATGCTTACCAATGTTGCATTGCTGCTGCTGTACTCTACGTGACCTGGAACGTGCAGAAACAATGGTAAATCAGAATGTTGTACAGTATTATAGAGTAGTGAATATTATGCATAGGAGTAGCTTAAAAATAAACAAGAAGGAAGAGAGACATACTGTACACTATACGGAAACAAAAGTAGAAGCCTGAGAGGAGGGGCAACGTGACACACACACACACACACACACACACACACACACACACACACACACACACACACACACACGGTATAGGGAGAGAGAGAGACAGACAGATAGATAGATAGATCGATAGATACACAGATAGACAGATAGATAGGTGGATAGATAGACAGATAGACTGATAGTTGGATAGATATAGATATTGATAGGAAGAGAGATAGATACAGATATAGACAGATAGACTGAAAGATATACACAATATGGAAATGTGAGAGGGTGAACAGACGTGACGGCTACATATGAGAAGGAAATTTTATAAATGAAAGTTATGGAAGAAAAACAGTAGAAGGAAAGAAGAATTTGAAGCAAGTGAGTGGATGGAGATACAGAAAAAAAAACAGAGTGACAAACGAGGAATAATAATGATTACCAGTAACACAGAACTGTCTCCAACAATTGTTTTGATCTATAAGTAAGTAGACCATCCATGTACATTTAACCTTTCTCAAGCCCTGCATCCCTCCCTCCATCTTTCTCTCTGCCTCCCTCACCCCATCCCTTGCTTGAATCTCCCTCAACCCGCCCTCGTCCTACTTCCCTCACCCTATCTCCTCTGCAAACCTCACGCCATCAATCCCCATGCAGTCCAGTATACATAGAAATAGGCAGCACTACTTGGTTTCGACTTACAAAAAATAGTAAAAAATCGTAGTTGCTGACTATTACTTGACCACACCCCAGAGCAGCAGCGGATTTATGTTAAGTGTATTGTTACCTCGGCCGCGACGAAGTTCGGCGAGGCATTATTTTTGGTTTAGTTTGTTTTTGGTCGAGTTTGTTTATTTGTTTGTTTCTTTGCTAGCACAATTACGGAAAAAAACGTCTGAATGAAATTACGTGAAAATATCAGGATGTGAGGAAAATGGTCCCAAAAAGGAAGTTATTAAATTTGGGAGGTAATCGAATGACCTAGAAAGGTCAAATTCAAGGTCACGGATTCTCAGAGGGCTATAACTTGAAATCGGTTGAAGATAGAGACGCTTTCTATTATCAATATACAGGAATTCGTAATATGGGCTTTCATTTGGTCTCAAGACAGTCGACCTTGATTGACATTGGAAGGTCAAACTCAAGGTCACGGATATTCAGTGGGCTATAACTCGAAACTCGTTGAAGATATATTTTCTATTATCAAGTTATAGGAATTCTCAAATGGGCTTTCATTTGGCACTAGGACCTTTGACCTTGAAAGGCTTTGAAAGGTTAAACGCAAGAACACTGATTTTCAGGGGATGTAATTTGAAAATATTTGCTCCATTACCTTAGACTTTAATTGTGTACTGACACTGGGGAGGCGGTGGCTCAATCAGTAGAGAGTTGGCCTGCAGCCCTAGCGGACCAGGGTTCAAATCCTGCTGGGGCAGGGAACAGTTTAAGGATTTGAATTTCATAAATATCAGACTTTACTGATCTACCAGAAGAACCGCCGACATGTCGTAAAAAATACCCCCGCTAATGCCAATACACCAGTCCTGTATGAGACAGCCCTAGCATTTATTCAGTAAGGACGGTGGGTGTTAGCGCCGAAGTGGTGACATGTAGAGGTGTACGGTACGTGGGAGGACTACTGGGCCTTGAAAGCAGGCTGTGTGAAGCCTATGCCCAAAATCGGTTGCATAACAAAAAAAAAAAGAAAGAAAAAAAAAAAGGCAGTACTAATTCAGTATTTAACAGCAATAAAATAACTGCTGTCGGGCGAGGTTTGCTGAGTCTAGCACCACTTTTTTATTTTTTTTGTAATTCAGATAAACAGAAAGGTATATAAAAATGTAATATTTTGTCGTGTTTTTTATAATGAACAACTGAATACAATACTCACTGGATTATAGTACAGAGTGTGCATGAAGAAAGTCAGGATAATGATCAATTAGAGAGAGAGCGTAGTGAGGTACAATACAGTCTCGCATGTTACAGGTTGCACGAGCAGTACATTTTTTTCCTCATTACCTCGCCAGGGTCGAAGTCCAGTGAGGTACTTTTTTGGTCTAGTTTCTTTGTTTTGTGTCTTTGTTTCATTGTTTGTTAGCAACATTATAGAAAAACGTCTGAATGAAATTAAATGAAACTTTCAGGATGCGTTCGCACTGCCACATTGGTCCCACCCAAAAGGGATTAAAATTTGGAGGTCACCGAGTGACCCCCAAAGGTCAAAATCAGGGTCACGGATTTTCAGAGGGCCTGAAACTGGCTGGAATAGATATTTAGTACCATCAGCATACAGGAACTCTCCTATGGGCTTTCATTTGGCACCAAAACTAACTTAAATGACCTTGAAAGGTCAAACTCATGGTCAATGGATATTCAGCGGGCTATAACTCGAAACTGGTTGCAGACAGATATTTAGGCTACTGTTTTCAACATACAGGAAGTCTCATATGGGCTTTTAATTGGTACCATGACCTTTGACCTTAAATGACCTTGAAAGTCAAACTCATGGTCATAGATATTCAGGGGGCTATAACTCCAAACTGGATGAAGATAGTTATTTATTATTATCAACATACAGGAAGTCCCATATGGGTTTTTAATTGGTACCATAAAAAAAAGTTATAAACGGCTTTTTGATAAAATTTTGTGAAAGGTTGGACCATGGGACAAGGAAGAAATAATTAAAATTTTGTCAGGTTCATGATCCAGAGTAGCCCCACCAATATCTCCAAAAGTTGTCAGTAAAATTCAGTGAAATTTTGTGGAAAGGTAGGACATGGGCCAGGAAAGAACTGATTAAATTTTGAGGCAGATCAGGACCCGGATCCTATATCCATGGATCCGGATCCAGGTTTGCTAAACAAGTTATGGACGGATTTTGATGAAATTTTATGGAAGGGTGGGACATGGCCAAAGAAAAAATAACTAAATCTGGGGGCAGATCGGAATCTGAATCCAGAGAATCCCGCACAATATCTCCCAAAATTCTCATTGAAATTCGGTAAAATTTTGTGGAAAGATGGGCTGTGGACCAAGAAAGAATTTTGTAAATTTGAGGTGCGGATCTGGATCTGGATCCTATTTAATGGCAATGACACTGGTGGAGGAATGCGCTCTCTTAGCGCTTTCAGTTGTGTATGGTTTCTTAACCCACTGGTGCCTGGTGTCCTGTATAAAGGAGAGAACTGGGCATTTTCAAAATATAATAAAGAAGGGAACTCTGGGGTAGGGACCTATGAGCTTCGCGACTATGAGCTGACGGAGGGTGGTATGCTTGGTACCCTTCCACTTAAATCCCTTGCACAGGAACTCTGAGCACTAATGCGTTAATATTCTTATGTATAATATTTATGCAGAGTATGGTGGTATCAGAAGGATTCATTTAACATAGAATAGGAAAGTAAGGTGTAATCGACGAGAGTGCATGCCCTTGACACAATACTTAAAAACAGACAATGAAAAAGAGAGACTGGTGATGACGATTCCACAGCTGATTACTTGCATGCATAAGAGACATGGTATCAGTTAACTCTACTGTACTACAGAAAAGGAATGAGTAGAGATGAGAGAGTACATGAGTAGGCAGGTGGGTTCAACGTCACTCAGTCTCTCCCTCCCCAGTCGGTGAGGGGTGCAAGTAGACAAATTAGAACAGCAATGATCAAAACAGTAGAAACAGAAGCTAGAAGAGCACTGGCAGAAGATAGCAATGCGTCAGAGAGAGAGAGAGAGAGAGAGAGATTAAGAATAAAAAAGAAAGAAAATTAAACAAGCATCAGGAACCGGATACGAGTTGATATTATGGCAAGGAGAATGAGGAGAAGGAGGGGCGAGAGGGGGAAAGGAAAGGAAAATGGAAGAAGAGGAAAGTGATCATACGACCCTTGCTTACGAGTAAATAAAATTGCAGTATGTTGGTTGGACTTTTGTATAGCACTGTACTGAGATATTACATCAAGTCATGCCTCCTTCTTTGGAACTTGGGCTGTTACTTGACAACCTTAATGTAACAGTCAGCCGCCCGTATGCTCCTCTCGTAAGAAGGCTCCCCTGCAACTCTTACTTAGCGATTTATTTTTGAATTTGTCTGTTTAATATCCATTTGCACTTTATTCAGTGCAGATTATGGCAATGTTTGAAGGAGTCATATAAATTAATAGGATATCAAGGTGTAATAAGCAGAATAAATCGCTTAGAAACAAGTGTTAAGTAGCTTCCATAAACGACAAGAATACGGATCACTAGGACAACGTGAGTCATCAGTCGTAAGCCATCGGTTTTCTGTCAACATAGGTTAGTTCCTGACTGCAGCCCTGAATATATGAAAAATTACTTTGTTACATTAATTTGTGGTGATAATAACTACAGTAGATTTTTTATATAACCTAATTCGGGAAACCTTTCAGGAATACAATAAGACTAAACTGCCATGTATAACAACTTGTGTGCAAGAAATACATTTGGATAAATTGTTTTTACAGAATGAAGTTGTCTGTTTTTCAGCACGTGCCTTCTTGGAAAATTAGTTATATCGCCGTATGATTTACTAAAGGAAGATGTTATCCCCTTTATTAAAATGACCTTTAATGTTTTATTCACGCTACCGCCGGAAGATTTTACTCAGTTTAATTGAAGCTTTTCCAGCTAGAAATGTACGACATACTGTACACCTATAGCACTAAAGGTCCTTTCTAAATTCAACGAAATCGTCTGTTGGTAGCCTGATCACAGCAGCAAAAAAAAAAAAAAAAAAACGAGAGCCATGACAGTGATCCTAGATAAGACGACTTTTACTTGTCAACACAGTTTTAAGGAATAGTAAGTAGGCTGCTCAGACAGGACAGATATCAAAATTAACAGTGTAAAAAGTTTTGCCACACAAGAAGCAGTACAAGATTCCAACCAAGTCCACCATACGCACAAGAACCCGAGCGGCCAACTGATGCAGGTGGCTGGGGTTTCCCATCATTCATCCAAATACATGGTAATGACATTTCCCTGCAGATCCATAAAAACTTAACTCGAGATGAAAGCAGGCGATAGTAGAGGAAGGAAAAATACAGTTGGAACTCTGAAACCCAAGCTTCACGGGAAAGCAGGTATTTGTCCGTCGGAAAAAAGTGCATCTACTGTGACACAAACCTGATGGTGGCCCGGTATTTGCTCGAATCAAAACAAATAGCAGCGACGTGGAAACAAGGTCTAAGATTAAAATGACAAAGTAAGCTCCCTCACCTACCAACAACCGTAGCAGAAGCCGACAGGAAACAGGACAACTTCTCAAAGGTAAACCGTCAAGGAAATTTCACGGAGAAAGGGTGAACCGAAAACATATCCTGCCAAACCTTATTGTAGGAGAATACAAAAGTAAAATGCTCACCAATGTTACTTCGCTTCTGCTGTACTCTACGTGACCTGGACGGAGGAGAAATAATGGTAAATCAGAATGTTGTAATATAGAGTAGCGAATACTTTGCATAGGAGTAAATTAAAAATAAACAAGAAGGAAGAGAGACATACTACATACGGAAACAAAATTAGAAGCCTGAGAGGAGGGGTAACGTGACACACTGTCGGGATGGCAACAGTCGCTCCGAGGGCGACGTGACCTTCTCCGACTATCGTATCGTGGAGGGTGCGGGTCGCGAAACTATCAATCAAGTGGACAAGCCCGTCTGGACACGACTGTCAACTTTCCAACCCGGTCCCCTGGGACAGAGGCCGGGCGGAGGTGGAATATAGAAGGAATAGGAGGAGAAGAAGGTAGAAGCGAGGACGAGGAAGAAAACGAAGAAGACGCACTGACCACGGAGAGGGAGCGTCGTAGGCTGCTGAAGGAGGCGTATAGAACGCTGCGACGTAAGCATCGTAATGAAACAAGGGCGAAAGCACAAGAGGCGTGGGAGATGAGCGACAAGGCTATAGGACGGAGGGGAATGGAGAGAATTGAGGAGGAACCGGATAGGACGCCGTATTAAGCAAGGCATAAGGAGACGGAGATACGATCAACTGACTAGTGAGCAACAGGATTTAGCGTAGCAGGTATCATAGGGCCATTTGTATACATCGTAAAGAATGACTAATAGGCTATCATTGTGGGGTGGGATGAGAAACAAGCTTGGTATCTATAGTCCATTTGGGTTAACCCGAAAAACTGGAAGGGAAAGTCTCTGTGAGGACGAGGTGAAGGACAAAAGCAAGTGGACGTCAGCTAGCATAAAGTTAGCATCCATGACGTATATATTGAAGACGTAGCAGTGACAGGTAAAGAGGCGGGACAAAGCCCCACAAGGGTATATAAGCAGGATTTTAGGTTTAGTTAGTCAGTTGGAGTAGAATTAAGAATACGAGCTGGTAGAGGTCCATACTCTATTGCCGAAGGGGGCAAGCTTTCACGGTCATGAGCATCACGGAATTGGTGAGTAGAGGCAGCTGAAGTTGTAGTAACTTGCGAGAATTAAGGCAAGATATACCTTTACTCAAAACCCAGTCTTATGTTTTTGGCCGAAGTGCTCTTGACCGTGAAATAAACTTACTTGATATATTTACCTCAAGGTACGTAGTCATAAGTGAACATTGAATACTCGATATACGAGAAATTAGTCTAGTTGTTATGTAGGGTGCATAGGCTTTCATGTACTAGTAAGTGTAATGTACGTAACCATAGAGTTGTTTAAAGTAACATGCAAAATTTATATTGGGTAACTAATCTCTTGGTGACAGATTGTACTGCCATAAGCTAGGATACCAGTATACCCTTAACGATTGTTGATATTTTGTATCAATCATAACATTAAAATTTAAAATTGTCCTTGTGTTTTAGATCCTCAGAGTGTGGAACTGTAACTTATGGTAGTCCTGGGAAAATAAGAACTTAAGGGAATGTTTATTGCTTTAATATTCCAGTTGATACTCTCCCTGGGCTTGTCTCCCCACTCTCTGCTGTTATTGTCATGCTACCACTTTACACATTAATAACAGTCGTTCTCTGCACTTAGCCAAGCCGAGCACAGAGCCTACCATAGGTAGCGTGGGAGTGGAGGATACAAAATTGGTGGCAGCGGTGGGATAATTATAACTTTGTTAACTTTCCAACTAATATAAACGAATCCACACCTGAGGCTTGAAACATATTTTATGGACTTTGGCGAGTCTAGTAGTAACTCTGGTTCTAACAGTGGTCCAGACGAAATCTCCTTTGCTCATTACTTTGATTCAGATACAGATTCAGACGAAGTATTGTTCGAAATGACTAAGGCAGCAGCTGCAGCAGGGATCGCTACCATGTTCAATCAACTATCGCAGGCGATTGCCGATAATGCCAAGGATGCTGTCTACCGCATTAAAGGGTTAAAATGCTTTGCGGCAAGTAGAACTGCCACATTACCTGAATATCCTGAAGTCATCTTAGAAACAGACCTTAGCAAATGGCTGCAGGACATAGAGAGTATGACTATGGGACCTAGGTGGACTAGTTCCGGTCACTTTGATGTGGTCCGGGAGTACACTCTAGGTGGGGTACATGACAGCATTGAGGACCTTATTGTCAGGGCCAATGATGATTCGGATCGGTTTAAGTCTATTCTCACAACGCTGCTGTCCCCAGAGCAAACTCTCCAACCTGTGTTTCAAGCGTTAAAACATGCGCGTCATAACCCTGGCGAATGGTTGGTTGAGTATTGGCTGCGATTGACTAGTATAGCTAAACATATTGGAGCTCTGCAGCCTCGGTACTATGACTGTTCCTTGTATCATGCTTTAGACAACTTTCTTGACGTATTTCTTGCCCAATATAGAGCAACACTTGACCAAAAAGAGTTTACAGCCCCCGTTGATGTAGAGTTTACAGCCCCGTTGTGAGTAGAGCCATTGAGTGGGCACAACGAAGTCACTCCCCATTGGCGGATGTAAATATAACAAAAGAAAAGAGAAGGGATGTAGTTGCACATGTAAATCTAGAGTCAAAAGAAGTCAAAGTTCCAAAAGAGAAAACAGGCACTGGAAAATCCACAGTGGATGGCACTGGGCTATCCACGGTGGATGGCCCAACAAAATGTAATAGGTGCGGTGAGGCGGGCCATCCAGCCCGTACCTGTCGTGCTCCTAACCCACTCTCAAGAGGCCAATACCATACGTCAACACCGGAAGAACGAAAGAAATTCCGTTGCTTCTGCTGTGGCAAACAAGGGCACCTGGCGAAACATTGTTTTGTTAAAGTAGAACACCCAGGTCAAAGACCATGGTGTGATCACTTTAAAAATAGAACTCATTATACTGACCAATGTTTGGCACGTCCTAAGGAGAAAAAAAAAAAAGACCGACTAAAAATCATGATCTTGGGGAACGGGACGGATCTGGTGGTGATTATAGGAGCGTGTGGTGAGGTGAAAGACTGTCCCATGCTCCTAGACACAGGGGCATGTCGATCGCTAATTCACCAAGGAGCCTGCGAGAAGATGGGTGAGAAGAAACTTGGGCTTAGACCATATGAAGGCCGAAGTCTGGTTTCTGCCAGCGGTGATGAAATGGAAGTTATAGGTGTGACCAACCTGCCCGTAGGGTTGGCAGGCCACACTTTTGAGAATGAATTTATAGTGGTAAGAAATTTACCTTCCACAATTTCAGTGATTCTCGTTTCCGATTTTATTTTCGCTCGGAATGTATGTATTACCCCAGACCCATTGCGTATCCCGATTGATGGGGAGGAGGTAGAGTTGCAGGTCGGAGAGGAGGATCTTCGTGTAGAAGACACTTCTGCCCTGACCTTAACTGAGACCAGCCTACCCAGTGAGTTAGAGTATATCTCTGGACCTTGCATAACAAGCGAGGCAGTCATGATAGATCCATTCATGTACGGTATCATTCCCTTGGAAGTTGATCTTTCAGGTTGGACGGTTGAGTTGTTTTCTCCAACTCCCGGTAGTACTTTTGCCTCCGTGCTGTGGCCCGGGATTGTGACTATGACCCCGAGTGAGGCGAGAGGAAGGTCCAGAATATATGTTGCCTATGCTAATGCCACCTCAGACCGGATCAGTGTATCTGGCCAGTATAAGGTGGGCACAGTGGAGCCTTTTGAGGAAGTAAAGTGGGATGAAATATAAGACAATGATCAGGGGCAGGTAGCTAGTGTATTACGAGGATTATCAGGAGATGAGAGAATAGAAAGACTGTTTCTAAAGATAGATGAACTGTATCAACAGGGCAGTCGGGAGAGTGATGCTCTTAAAAGTTTAGTGCGAAAGCATCCTCGTGTGTTCTCACTGCCAGATGAACCACTAAATACCACACCTTACTTCCTCCATCACATCTGTGCTACGGGACCGGTTGTAAACCGTCGTCCCTACAAAATACCAACTAAGTATCATGAAGCTCTTAGGCAACAGCTGAATGAGTTGAGAGAACAAAACATAATACGTCCCTCTAGATCACCATATTGCTCACCCTTAGTCCCTGTAGCAAAAAAAGGACAGGGGATTGCGGATCTGTCTTGACTTTCGACACTTGAATAAACAGATAATATCGGATCCTTTTCTGTTGCCGAACATTGCTCATATTCTTTCTCAGTTGGGAGAGAATGTTATATTCAGTAGTTTGAATTTGAGGCAAGGATATCATCAAATACCCCTTGATGAGGAGTCATGGCCGTTGACGGCGTTTTCCTCACCAGATGGTCACTGGGAGTATAACAGCTTACCCTTTGGCTTAAAAGATGCCCCAGGTGCATTTCAGTGTATTATAAATGAAGTACTGATAGGGCTAACAGAGCGCATGAATCATACATACCTGGATGATATAATTGTGTATGGTAGACTTTGCTTCACACATCTTGAACCCAGATGAAGTTCTGACCAGACTTGAAGAAGCTCAGCTCACACTCAAACTAGAGAAGTGTAGTTTTTTTTTCAAGGATGAAGTGTCTTATCTGCGACACATCATCTCGGCCGAAGGACTACCTCCTCAGCCTGAGAAGATTAGAGCCATAAAAGAAATTGCGGTACCAACAAAGCTGAAAGAGCTTTAGTCTTTTCTTGGCATCGGTAATTACTATTGCGGATTTATAAGTGATTTCTCTAAGATTGCCTTGCCTCTTACCACGTTGACTCAGGGAGAAAAGGACGTTAAAAACTCAAAGCAAAGGATCGAGTGAAATGCCGAAGCAGATCAAGCTTTCAGGCTTCTAAAGGATCAGTTAACAGATGATATCATTCTCAAGTTTCTTTCTTTTGATAAACTGTTTTATTTGATGACAGATGCAAGTGACACGATGATAGGCGGAGTCCTGCAGCAGAAGGATGAGCAAGGACTCCTTAGGGCATTAACATACTTCAGTAGAACACTGAATAAGGCTGAACAAAATTATTCTACTATTGAGCAAGAAGCATTGACTGTAGTCTACGGGTTGTGAATAAATCAGCCTTTAGTATTGGGATATAAAGTAATTGTACAGACAGATCATCGACCCCTAACGTGGCTTTTTAGTGTCAAAGAACCGTCAGGAAGGATCGCCAGATGGCAGATCCTTGTTGCTGAATATGATGTTGAAGTTAGTTATTTGCCAGGGCATCAAAACAGAGTAGCTGATGCTCTGTCACGTCTTTGTAGGGAGCAAGAAACTGATGACGTACAGGTCATATCCACTATTACTAAGGATAGGACCGATGCTGACACTGTCAGCTGGGATCTAGAGGAGTTGCGTAACCAGCAGGATACGCACTTGGTTTGGGGACTGTTAAAACGGTACCTGCGGGGAGAGGTCCCTCAGGCCCCCTAGCTATCAGTCCCGGTTGAACAGTTTTGTCTCTGCCAGGATGGACTATTGTATAAGAAACAGGACTGTGCCTATGATAGTGCAGACCTCTTACAAATAGTTGTACCTGAACAAAGTGTGCCAGCAGCTTTACATTTAGCTCACCAGTTGCCGTTATCAGGGCATCTTGGAACTAAGGTTCTTATTGCGCATGCTAAAAGATTTGCTTATTGGCCAACTATGGTCAAGGATATTACTGATTTGTGTCGGCACTGCACACAATGCATTACTTCCATGAGGTCGGGGGACGCCCTGGCTCCTCTTATGAGGTATCCAGCTGTGCTGGCACTGTGGTATCGGGTCCACATGGATATTATAGGACCATTAAGCATGTCGGAAGCAGGACACAGATATGTTCTCACGATAGTAGACACGTTGACCCGTTTCCTGGTTGCTGAGCCACTGAAAACAAAGACGGCAGAGGAAGTAGCTCGTGTATTTGTAGAGCAAGTCTTATGTGTTCATGGGACTCCTCAACAACTGGTCACGGACCAGGGAACAGAGTTCGTGAATGCTACGTCGTGGGGTAGCAGAATTGCTCAAAATGAAAAAGATGACGACAACACCGTACCACCCGTCAGTGAACGGGTTAGTGGAATGAATGAATGGAACTGTAATACAGATACTGCGAACGATGATCGAGAGTAACGCGAGTCATTGGCAACCAATGATTCATTTGGCATGCATGGCCTATAACTCAGGGTATAATATGTCGATCAGGGACTCCCCATACTTTTTGGTATACTTAAGAGATCCCTAGGTGCCATATCAGGCTAGTAATGATACGCAACTGTATTACAACACTGATGACACAAAGTATATGCTAGCGGCTATGGCAGCTAAAGTGTTCCAACGATGCCAATTATATTTAGACAGGGCTAGCACCGAGAACGAAAACTATCGAAACAAGAAAGCCACTGTAAAACCTCTTCGTGTGGGAGATCGTGTGTATGTGCGTACCATTCCTCAACAAGGAGTTGCTCGGAAGTTACAGCCCCTTTACGCTGGACCATATCGAGTCACAAGCGTGTCTGTGATGCTGTGATTAAAGTGCGTCGCGTGAAGGATGGAATCATCTCCACCCTTCATACCGATCACGTGCGAGTGCTTCCCGAATTGTCTCTCACCAAGAAAGACAACAAAAATGTCCGTTGTGCATACCCAGTTCATGAGACAGATGATGATGACATTCATGCCGAGTACATGTCGGATGATATTACAGCCATTCCTGTATGTCAACCAAGTACTGCAAGATTTTGATGAGTCGACTCAGCAGGACGGGGACGAAAGTGAAAGTGAAGACGCGAGTGAGGATGACAACTTAAGTCTGAGAGGAAGAGAGGAGGAGAGTGGTAGTGGGGAGACCCAAGGACAGGTAACCGGTCCGGCGCCCAGCTGCTCGTCGTCTGTAAATGAATCAGCTCCCAAATATAGTTCAAGGTCACACACGACAGTAGAGGATTCACCTTTAGTCATGGATAAACCGTTAGAACACACCTCCAGAAAAACAAGTAAAGAATAAGTATTAAGGCATAGTAGTGATATAGTTTATTTTATTTTCAGGTATGGCTGCTTGCAGTCATAGTAACAAGCAACACTAGGCACAGTGACCCATACATTGAGCAGCCTGCTCCCATAGGACTCATCTACTCACCAGTTTCTAAACTCATTTCAACTGGAAATAATTATGTAGTACCCATAATATTAAATCAAGAAAAACTTTACGAACCTTTGATCAATGCTCAAGATTTGGTAGAGTCAATTCAATGGAATATCGACCATATGGATAATCAGACTTACATTGTCTCGTCACTTAAGGAGACATTAAATTCATATCGGTATGAGTTTGATATTAAATTTAAAGATTTACGAAACCAGTAGATTACTTACTATCTGATAAGCCGTTAACGGGTCACGCACCAAGAGGCGCAATTGATTTTATTGGTAATATAGCTAATGCTCTGTTTGGCACTGCAACACAAAAACAAGTAGATGAAATTCACACTAGATTGGGTCGAGTGGAAACAATGTCTGAGAAGGAGCGTCGAATATTGAATGTTCACTCTCAAGTTCTGAATACCACAATTAGAGATATGTCACACATGCATGCTGCAATTGCTAAATTACAAAAAGCAGCTAATATTTCACATGCATTAACCCGCCCCATCCCGACGTTTTCTGGGCAGTGGTACACCCCAGTCCCAACATTTTTGGACCTTTTTTTTTTTTTTTTTGGCTCAAACATCCGCTTTTGGTGAGAAACATCGAAAATTCATAGAGAAATCGCTCACCTGAGGTTTAAAATACTCGATCTAGGTACGAGTACCTCCTTACCTGACTGGGTTTTCTAACAGGCTGACACCAAAGAAAACGAGTTCTATGGGAGGGTAACTATTTTATCCACTCATAAACAGTATTTATTTATTTACTTGGTACGAATTTATATGTAGTACAAGAGTATATTGGTTTTCAAACAGTAATATAGGCATTATAAGCATTGTTTCACTCACTAACTCATCACCATTCATGATCTTTTTTTCCCACATTACCTGATCATCATTTCTGACTGTTTCTTCCTCTAATGCTATGTAAACTTTCTCCTCCACATTGTCATCGATTGGGGAATCACTCTGGCCCTGAATGTCTTTATTGGCCAGGTCACTGGTAACAGGTGAATTGCCGAGACAATGTCGTGCAGGGGGGGGGGGGAGAGGTTATGCGGTGTAAGGCATTGTCCCTGCTTGGCATCTTGTAGAGGAATAGAGGAAGGTGTCCCGTGTATACATGCCAAAAATCATTCGCTAAATCACTTGCGAAAATTGAATATCGTGCAAATTAGGGACCTTGCAATGTTGCCGCGTTAATTCACATCTCCGGGATATGAGTGCACATCATGTGAGGACGTGAATTCATGTCTCCGGGGCGCAGCAGGTTAATTAGGCTTTATTCTCTCAAAACTTTACAGATAGAAGGCGAGACTCACATAACTGAAGCTTTTCTTAATCTTCAGCTAGCATTGTCAGATATTGTTGCCAATCATGTGAAGATTAAGTTAGGTCTTCAGAGTATGATGCAAGCTCGCCTGAGTCCAGATATTGTGCCAAATACATTGTTGCTGGAACTCCTGAATAGTATCTCATTAACGAGACCTGGGTTACTTTTCCCTGCTCGTCCTGAATATCTTGCCTTATATCGTGACCTAGTAAGAGTTATACCTCGCAAGACTCCTTCAGTATGCATCTACATGTTAATTCCTGTGCAGGGTGACCCGGCAGACACCATTGATGTCTTCCGTATCACTTCATTGCCCTATAAAGTCCCTGAGACTAATGTTTTTGTACAGACTGTTCCCGCTGCTAAGTTTGTCGCACTAAGTGAGAATCGTCTGCATTATATGTTAATGGACGATTTCACTCAATGCCGTACTCATCAAAAACTACTTGTTTGTGAGCCAAAAGGCCCTGTGTTGAGATCTAGCACTAAAACATGTGAAAGTGCTACATATTTAAATAAAGCTATTGCACCTAAGCTATGTCGGAAGCTAATCCTTCAACATTTTGTTCCAGTATTTGTAACAGACAAAGATAAGTGGTGTTTCTCTACAAACACCCAAATGCAATTTACCCTTAATTGTGCTGTAAATGATATTGCCAAAACTATTAAAATTGTTCAAGGAATAGGTCATGTAGTCCTGGGTAACGGTTGCAGTGCCCATAGCGCGATGCTCATCCTGCCGGCTTATGCCACCCTCACCAAGGACACCAAATTGTCTGTACTACCTCACACCTTACCCTTTAATATGTCACTGTCTCATGCTAAATTGGATGCTATACAAGCGCTTCCTAACCTTTTCTCCCAGAATGAGTCATTTAATTCTTTGTATTTAGATGAGCTGTTGCATTTTCAGTCTGAACTCCTCCTCCTTGATTCACCTCCTAAGCCAAACCCATCAGTAACTCTAGAATTTTATGTGTATGCAATGGCAGCTGTTCTTGTCATGTCTCTTGCTTCCTACCTAGCCTATAAGTGCTGGTCATACAGATGACACTCTCGCCGCACCTCCCTAGCACGCTCACTCTCCTGGTTCGACCTCTCTACATTCTCGCCACCCCGGGATCCTACTCCTAACACCCGGAACACCTCGGCTATGCCTATGGGATGGAGGGCGAGAACGGAGGGGGGGGGGGAGGAATGTCGGGATGGCAACAGTCACTCCATGGGCGACGTGACCTTCTCCGACGATCGTATCGTGGAGAGTGTGGGTCGTGAAACTATCAATCAAGTGGACAAGCCCGTCCGAACACGACTGTCAACTTTCCAATCCAGTCCCCTGGGACAGAGGCCTGGGCGGAGGTGGAATATAGAAGGAATGGGAGGAGAAGAAGGTAGAAGCGAGGACGAGGAAGAAAACGAAGAAGACGCACTGACCACGGAAAGGGAGCGTCGTAGGCTGCTGAAGAAGGGGTATAGAACGCTGCGACGTAAGCATCGTAACGAAAAAAGGGCGGAAGCACAAGAGGCATGGGTGATGAGCGACAAGGCTAGAGGACAGAGGGGAATGGAGAGAACTGAGGAGGAAACGGATAGGACACCGTATCAAGCAAGGCATAAGGAGACGGAGATAGGATCAACTGACTAGTGAGTAACAGCATTTAGCGTAGAAGGTATCATAGGACCATTTGTATACATCGTAAAGAATGACTAATAGGCTATCATTGTGGGGTGGCATGAGAAACAAGCTTGGTATCAATAGCCCATTAGGGTTAACCCGAAAAACTGGAGGGGAAAGTCCCCGAGAGGACGAGGTGAAGGACAAAAGCAAGTGGACGTCAGCTAGCATAAAGTTAGCATCCATGACGTACAGTATACATTGAAGACGTAGCAGTGACATAGGTAAAGTGGCGGGACAAAGCCCCACAAGGGTATATAAGCAGGATTTTAGGTTTAGTTAGTCAGTTGGAGTAGAATTAAGAATGCGGGCTGGTAGAGGTCCAGACTCTATTGCCGAAGGGGGCAAGCTTTCACGGTCATGAGCATCACGAAATTGGTGAGTAGAGGCAGCTGAAGTTGTAGTAACTTGAGAGAATTAAGGCATGTTAAACCTTTACTCAAAACCCAGTCTTATGTTTTTGGCCGAGGTGTTCTTGACCGTGAAATATAGACTTACTTGATATATTTACCTCCAGGTAAGCAGTCATAAGTGAACACTGAATACTCGATATACGAGTAATTAGTCTAGTTGTTATGTGGGGCGCATAGGCTTTCATGTACTAGTAACTGTAATGTACGTAACCATAGAGTTGTTTAAAGTAACATACAAAACTTATATTGGGTAACTAATCTCTTGGTGACAGATTGTAGTGCCATAAGCTAGGATACCAGTGTACCATTAACGATTGTTGATATTTTGTATCAATCATAACATTAAAATTAAAAATCGTCCTTGTGTTTCAGATCCTCAGAGTGTGGAACTGTAACTTATGGTAGTCCTGGGAAAATAAGAACTTAAGGGAATGTTTATTGCTTTATTATTCCAGTTGATACTCTCCCTGGGCTTGTCTCCCCACTCTCTGTTGTTATTGTCACGCTACCACTTTACACATTAATAACAGTCGTTCTCTGTACTTAGCCAAGCCCAGCACAGAGCCTACCATAGGTAGCGTTGGAGTGGAGGATACAACACACACACACACACACACACACACACACACACACTGTATAGATAGATAGATAGATAGATAGATGGATTGATGGATAGATTGATATATGAATAGATATAGATATAGAAAGGTAGATAGATAGATATAGATATAGAGAGATAAATAGAACGATACACACAATACTGAAATGAGAGGGTGAACAGACGTGACGGCAACATATGAGAAGGAAATTTTATAAATGAAAGTTATGGAAGAAAAACAGTAGAAGGAAAGAAGAATTTGAAGCAAGTGAGAAGATGGAGATACAGGAAATAAAATAGTGAAAAACGAGAAATAAAATTTTTTACCAGTAACAAAGAGCGGTGGTTGAATCGGTAGAGAGGCGGCCTGCAGTCCTAATGGACCCAGGATCGAATCCCGGCTGGATAATGAACCCAGGATCGAATCCCGGCTGGGGCAGGGAACAGTTTAAGGATTTAAATTTCCTAAAAAGCAGACTTTCCTGATCTACCAGACGACCCGCCGACATGTCGTAAAAGTACCCCCGCGAATTCCAATACACCAATCCTGTATGAGACAGCATTAGCATGTATTCAATATGGACGGTGGGTGTTAGCGCCGAAGTGGTGACATGTGGAGGTGTAGGAGAACTACTGGACCTTGGGGTAGGTGACTGCCTCCAAGAAATAGGCCCTGAGCCTTTGCCCAGAGTCGGACACATAAAAAAAAAAAATAGTTTTGAATTATAAGTAAGTAGATCATCCATGTGCAATTAACCATTCTCAAGCCCTGCATCCCTCCCTCCATCTTTCTCTCTGCCTCCCTCACCTCATCCCTTGCTTGAATCTCCCTCAACCCGTCCTCGTCCTACTTCCCTCACCTTATCTCCTCTGTAAACCTCACGCAATCAATCTCCATGCATTTCAGTGTATGTAGAAACATGCAGCACTACCTGGTTTCGACTCACCAAAAATCGCATTTGCTAACTTTTACTTGGCCACGTCCCAGACCACCAGCGGATTTATGATGAGTGCATTGTTACCTCGCCCGGGACGAAGTCCGGCGAGGTATTATTTTTGGTTGAGTTTTTGTTTTTGGTCGAGTTTGTTTGTTTGTGTCTTTCTTAGCAACATTACGGATAATATCTCTAAATGAATTACATGAAAATTTCAGGATATGAGGCCAATGGTCCCTAACGGAAGTGATTAAACTTTGGAGGGAATCGACTGACCTAGAAAGGTCAAAATCAAGGTCACGGATCCTCCGAGGGCTATAACTTGAAACCGGTTGACGATAGAGATATTGACTCTTATCAATATACAGGAACTCGTAATATGGGCTTTCATCTGGCACCAAGACAGTTGACCTTGAGTGACCGTGAAGGTTCAAGCTCAAGGTCACGGATATTCAGGGGGCTATAACTCGAAACTCGTTGAAGATAGAGATATTTACTTTTATCAGGTTATAGGAATTCTCATATGGGCTTTTATTTGGCACCAGGACCTTTGACCTTGAGATCTTTGAAAGGTTAAACGGAAGAACACGGATTTTCAGAGGGCGTAATTTGAAAATATTCGCTTCTTTACCTTCTTGTGTACTGACACTAAATGGCAGTACCAATTCAGTATTTAACAGCAATAAAATATTACTGCTGTTGGACGAGGTTTGCTGCGCCTGGCACCACTTGTTTTTTTGTGCATCAGATAAACAGATAGGTATGTAAGATTGTATTTTTTTGTCATGGATTTTTTTATAATGAACAAGTGAATACAATACTCACTGAATTATAATATGCATGAAGAAAATCAGGATAATGATCAATTAGAGAGTGTGGTGAGCTACAGGACACAGTCTCGCATGTTACAGGTTGCACGAGCAGTACATTTTTTCCTCATTGCCTTGCCCGGGATGAAGTTCACTGAGGTATTTTTCTGGTCCTTTTTATTTGTTTGTGTCTTAGTTTCTTTGTTTGTTAGCAAAAATATGGAAAAACGGCTGAATGAAATTACATGAAACTTTCAGGATGCGTTGGCACTGCCACACTGTTCCCCCCCAAAAGGAATTAAATTTTGGAGTCACCAAGTGACCCTGAAAGATCAAAATCAAGGTCACGGATTTTCAGAGGGCTTTCACTTGAAACTGGTTGGAAGAGATATTTTCTATTATCAGCATACAGGAACTCCCCTATGGGATTTCATTTGACTCGAAGACTTTTGACTTTAAATGACCTTGAAAGGCCAAACTCATGGTCAATGGATAGTCAGGTGGCTATAACTCGAAACTGGTTGCAGACAGATACTTCATGTTATCAACACACAGGAAGTCTCATATGGGCTTTTAATTGGTGCCATGACCTTTGACCTTAAATGACCTTGAAAAGTCAAAACTCAAGATCACAGATATTCTGGGGACTATTGTCACGGGGTTTTAAAATAAATGCAATATTAAAGGATAATTCTCAATAATACTGAAGAGCAGGGACAATGAATTGTCTTGCTAAATCAAGCAATGATTACTTTATGCCGTCTTGCATCACCGATTCTCTCAGCACGAGAATTTATAAACTTTCTCAACAGTACACAGCAGAGACTAATTACTCACAATTGCTGTTTATTAGTACTGTTAGCCTCTGAAGAAAGTGACTTCACCCCTGACAATAAATAACTAATACTATTAATGATATCAGGTTCTTGCTGATGCGTTAACTCCTAGAAGGCACAACGGATTTTAAGCTTAATACAACAAGACTGGCCTAAGTACCAGTTATGAATGGCAAAGCGTTTATGCAAGCTAGGAGCTAAGAGAGAAATAAGCTTAGTATGGAGAAATGAAACACGAGTTTACATTACATTAAGCTCGAGAAAAAGAACTGCTAAATTTATTGATTACAAAGAAATAAATTTAACGTTACATTTCAAAATGAATTCAAAATAAAGAGATCGCACTCACTTGCCCACTCAGAAGCTAACCTCTTAAACCTAGGAAAATACGAAAAGGAAATACTGGTCAATGTAGTGTATCACCAAGAAAGGGTGGGAGCCTGGAGAACTGTAGATCTAGTGGAGTCTGAGTGCTAGAAGACCTCTCTCACTCTTACTACTGGAGCACAGAACCACACTCCGTTGCGACATATAAAAGACTCCTTCAAATTCAATGTGTGGGGTAGGATGCCCAGGCCAGCCGGAAGAAGGCGTGGCCAATGGTTGAGGCAAGCAGGGGCGAACTATATAGAAACAATAATATCGCTCAGTAGAGCACTTAACCCCTACACCGCGGGCATGTTTACCGATGTTTTGCATGTGCCACGGGGTTATTCGGGCTCCGACAGACTCTCAAAAAATATTTGCCAAAAATCAGTTATTAGTCCTAGAATATTAAAATTATATATGCTTATGGCACGTACCTTCAGCTTCCTCCTGGAATGTTTGTTGAGCCTTCGTCGGTTACCGTAGGACTTGTGGAGACCTCTGAAGTTGGGTAACGAAGTCTCCACTTTACACTTCCCAACAACCCGTAATATGATTACCACAGCCAGATATTATCACTAGAAACACTATTTTATGATTTTCAAGTAGTTTGGGACCCATACTCCAAAAAAAAACCACTGTGAAAGCAATGAAAATTATGAGCGCGTCTGACCGACGCACTTGCGCTAGTTCACTCTTGGTACTCTGTCATTTATTATTCATAAAACCCCTCACACTTTATATTTCTATTACTATATAACACTTACATATATCTACAGTCTTTATCCATAAGTTTCCTTCAGTAGTATTAGTTTATTGTCACTGTAGGGATTCAATTTCTTTCAGTAAAATATGTAGCATTCACTTTCTCGTCCTGTATACTAGCATTGAGAGTGAATGTCACTTTCATCTTCACTCTCATAACTCATAGTATTCAGACATGCTAGAGTGAAACTTTCACTTTCATTACTCCTAGGGTATATACTCGTATTCTTATAATACTACTCATTTACATTTCTATTTACGTTCTCTATTTTATTTACGTTATCTACATTTCTATTTTATTTACACTGTGTTATGCACTGTCACTTGAAGTAACTTATAAAACTATTTTCCACTGTTCACGTATGTTTACATTCATTACTTTCACTTGCTGTTTACACATTATTTACACATTATTAACAATTCCACTTGCACTGTTTTACTCAATAGAAAGATCGTAGTCACTCTTTTATCAATTGTCAGCCCTTTACCTCTTTCCACACGAGGTTTAGTAGGGGGTAAAGGTCACAGGGCCCTTTGCATGGGGGTGAAAAAGGCCCTGAAGTCAGCAAGAGGAACAGACGCGTACCTCCTCTTCGGAAGATGAGAGAGAATTGATAAGGGAGGGCCGGCCTAGAGGCCTACTTAGGGGATATTCAGTACTACCAACGTAGCTCTTGAAACAGCTATGTATTTCACTGACATGATTGGCAGGAAATCTAGACAATACATTATAAATTAAGTAGTTCCAGGTGAATGTAAATATCACTTAGGCTTCTCCCTTCCCTCCTTATATGTATATTTATTACTAAAATAGATTATATGGCATATTTCAAGGGGAAAAAAACAGCGAAAATTAGCGAACGAGTGCACGTGAGGTGTTGTCAGGTGATAATTAGCCAATTCCAGGTGTATGGCACTCTCACTTACCTTATTTCTTTCTTGTATATATTATTTGGTAAAAGAATAGGGCATAGGGCTTATTTCAATGGATGAAATCAGTGAAAAATTCCAGGGAAGATTTACTTAGCATAGCACGGCCGGGCAGGCGAGAGGATAGGGTAATGGAGGGGGGGTAGGAAGGGGAGTCAAGGACGGGGAGAAATGGCTAAATTGTCAACAATGGATGGGAGTACAGATGAGATTAGGAGTGCTGACTAGTGTTGGACATTGGCAGTACTGATAGATGATACAAGCCCCCACTTGGAAGCCCGGGTGAATTCAAAATAACACAGAATTACAAAAGTGACACCCCGCAGTATGATCCCTTGCTCCCAAGCGTCACGAAAGTGACGCCCCGCGGTTAAGGGGTTAATGACGTGCATTAGAACGGTCACTTTTTAAACAGTGACGAATGTTTTGAAAAAAGTATACCATCGAAATGGAGAGAGAAACAGTTAACTGAACGATACACGTGATACAGTGAGTTTTCCACTAAAGTTCATGGTTTCTCACAAAAGGAAAATGTCGCGAATTTGATTCATGACATTACGCCCCTTCAAAATGAAATTTTTTCCTTATGGGAAAAAATTTGTGGATATATATATGTATGCATCCTAACTCAGTCACACAAGATTCACACTGTGGTGTGTGTGCTATCCTGCTACAGGAGAAAATCACTATCGCCAATGAGCGCGTTAATAGAGGCAAGCTTGAGGGAAAAAACTCTGTGACGACGGTGAAAATCCTGTACTCAGGTCAAACTGAGCGAAAGTTCACTACAGTTACACTGACTGTCAAAACTATTATGTAAATTAATAAAAATAAATCAATAATCACCAGTAAGGTAGTGCCTATAGACTTTAATGATAAATACCTAAGTATGAACGAGTGAGTATTATCTCGTGAATAGCTCCAGAGCTAGGAGTTAATATCCTGGAATGAGGTCGCCAATTGTCACGGGATTTTAAAATAAATGCAATTATTAAATGGTAATGTTCAATAATACTGAAGAGCAGGGACAATGAATTGTCTTGCTAAATCAAGCAATGATTACTTTATGCCAGCTTGCTTCACTGATTCTCTCAGAACGAGAATTTGTAAACTTTCTCAACAGTACACAGCAGAGACTAATTACTCACAATTGCTGTTTGTTAGTACTGTTAGCCTCTGAAGAAAGTGACTTCACCCCTGACAATAAATAACTAATACTATTAATGATATCAGGTTCTTGCTGATGCGTTAACTCCTAGAAGGCACAACAGATTTTAAGCTTAATACAACAAGACTGGCCTAAGTACCAGTTATGAATGGCAAAGCGTTTATGCAAGCTAGGAGCTAATAGAGAAATAAGCTTAGTATGGAGAAATGAAACATGAGTTTACATTACATTAAGCTCAAGAAAAAGAACTGTTAAATTTATTGATTACATAGAAATAAATTTAACATTACATTTCAAAATGAATTCAAAATAAAGAGATCGCACTCACTCGCTCACTCAGAAGCTAACCTCTTAAACCTAGGAAAATACGAAAAGGAAATACTGGTCAATGTAGTGTATCACCAAGGAAAGGTGGGAGCCTGAAGAACTGTAGATCTAGTGGAGTCTGGGTGCTAGAAGACCTTTCTCACTCTCACTACTGGAGCACAGAACCACACTCCGTCGTGACATATAAAAGACTCCTTCAAATTCAATGTGTGGGGGTAGGATGCCCAGGCCAGCCGGAAGAAGGTGTGGCCAACAGTTGAGGCAAGCAGGGGCGAACTATATAGAAACAATAATATCGCTCAGTAGAGCACTTAATGACGTGCATTAGAACGGTCACTTTTTAAACAGTGACGAATGTTTTGAAAAAGTATACCATTGAAATGCTAACTGAACGATACACGTGATACGGTGAGTTTTCCACTAAAGTTCGTGGTTTCTCACAAAAGGAAAATGTCGCGAATTTGATTCGTGACAGCTATAATTCTAAACTGGTTGAAGCTAGAGAGCTATTTACTGTTATTAACATACAGGAAGTCCCATATGGGTTCTTAATTGGTACGACGACTAAGGAACGGACAAAGGACATTCTTAGGGTGGGAACATGGAATGTGAGAGGAGTGAATGATGACGTGAAAGAGAGAGAGATTGTTCAGGTGCCTGAGGATGCAAAAGTGGATATATGTGGATTGACTGAAACTAAATGGAATGGTGAAAGGGTGAGAGAATGGGAATATGGTGTAGGTATATGTGCGGGAGTCAGTGAGAATGAGAGGGCAAGAGAGGGAGTATGTCTGATGATAAGCAAGAAGTGGAAGGAAAATATAAGAGAGTATGGAACAGTGGGTGCAAGGATTGTATGGGTGAGCATGAAAGTAGGTATACAAGCATGGGCGATTGTATGTGTGTATGCTCCAACAGAGGATCGAGTGGCAAGAGTGAAAGATGAGTTTTGGGCGAGAGTAGAAGCATGTATGGACAAGTTTGAGAGGAGCGAGAGAGTGCTGTTGATTGGAGACATGAATGGCAAGTTGGGAATGTACGAGTGGATGGAGTGGTTGGTCAGTGGGGTGTGCCAGCTGAAGTAGATGGGAATGGTAGTGCTTTGGTGGACATCTGTGCTTGTAAGGGGTTGGCAATAGCCAACACCTACTTTCGTCATAAGATGATCCACCGGTATACATGGAGAGTGATGAGGAGGATGGATGGTGAACATGTTGAACGAAAGGCAATGATAGACTATGTGTGTGTGGATGAGCAAATGAGAAGACAAGTGTTGGATGCAAGAGTGTGGAGAGGGTGGGGGAATGGAGTCTCGGACCATCACTTAGTGATGGCCAAGGTAAAGATGCAAAGAAAGTGGTTGAGGAGGCGAAGGGGAAGACAGGAGGAAGCAGCTCCTGTGAGAAGAGTGGAGAAATTGCATGATAGTGAGAAAATGACAGAGTATAAGAGCATAGTGGAAGAAAGATTGGGAAGGTATGAGCTAGAGCAGATGGAAGGGGTGGAAGACGTATGTAAGATATTCACGGAAGAGATAGTCGCAGCGTGTGAGGCGGTTTGTGTAGTGAGGAGGAGATGCAAGGGTGTGCAAGGGACAGCATGGTGGAATGATGAGGTGAAACGAGCTGTGGAACAAAAGAAGAAGGCATATGGTGAATGGTTGGCGAGTAGAGGTAGGGGAGAAGATGAGAGAGAGAAGAGAGAGGTATATGTGAGCAGGAGAAGGGAGGTTAAGAGACTGGTGAAGGAGAGTAAGAAGAAAGTGGATGAAGAGTTTGGGAGGAATCTGAGTGTGAAATGGAGGGAGAGTAAGAAATTGTTTTGGAAGGAGGTAAAGAAAGTAAGGCAGTGTGAAAGGGGAAATAATAGGGGAGTGAAAGATAGGAATAATGGATTGTTGGTGGAGAAGAGAGAGAAATTGAGGAGATGGAAGGAGCACTTTGAGGATTTGTTGAATGTAGAGAGTGAGAGCAGTGTGAGTATAAGTGGTTGGGGAATGGCTGGGAGAAGAAGAGATGAGAGGAGGGAGGAAGAGATCAGTAGGGTGGAAGTAGTGGAAGCGATGAAGAAGATTAAGCTGGGAAAGGCCCCAGGAATTGATGGAGTGTGTGGTGAAATGCTTAGGTATGGGGGTGAGATTGTTGTGGAGTGGATATGGAAGTTGTGTAGATTGGCTTGGGAAGAGGGAAGGGTTCCAGAGAACTAGAAATCAGGTATAATTGTTCCTTTATACAAAAGAAAAAGGGGAGAGAGAAGTATGTGGTAACCATAGGGGTATTTGCCTTCTTAGTGTGACTGGTAAAATATATGGCAGAACACTCATTGATAGGGTTAGGCATATGACAGAGGAGCTAGTTGGAGAAGAACAAGGGGGATTTAGGAAGGGAAAAGGGTGTGTAGATCAGATATTTGTTCTAAGATGTTTAGTGGAGAAGTATCTAGAGAAGGGAAGGAAGGTGTATGCTGCCTTCATGGACTTGGAGAAAGCTTATGACAGAATAGATAGGCAAGGTATGTGGAAGGTATTAAGAATATATGGAGTGGAGGGGAAATTGTTGAGTGTTGCAAAGAGTATGTACGAGGGAGCTAGGGCTACGGTGCGAGTGGATGGTGAGCTGAGTGAGTTCTTTGATCTCAATGTGGGACTGAAACAGGGGTGTGTGATGTCTCCATGGCTGTTTAATATATATATGGATGGGGTTGTAAAGGAGGTGCAAGGTAGGGCAGTGGATGTGGGGCTGGCCCTAATGAATGAGGGTGAAATTTGGAAGCTTCTGGTGTTGCTGTTTGCTGATGATACAGTATTGTTGAGTGAAGATGAATAGGAGTTTCAAGGTTTGGTGAATGAATTTGAGACAGTGTGTAGGAGGAGGAAGTTGAAAGGTAATGTAAACAAAAGTAAAGTTATGGTGTTTGAGAGGAATGAAGTCACAGAGTGTGCAGTGAGGTTGGATGGTGAGGATATGGAGAATGTGAGTGCATTCAAGTACTTGGGTAGTGTGATGAGTAAGGATGGAACTTTGAGGGATGAAGTGCGTGAAAGGGTACAGCAGGGAAGGAAGGTTGTTGGTACACTGAAAGCAGTGATGAGAAATAGGGAGGTGAGTATGGAAGTTAAGAAGTCACTGCATGATAGTATTGTGATCCCTACCCTGACGTATGGAAGCGAGGCATGGACCTTGCAAGAGGGGAACAAGTCAAGAGTGAGAGCAGTGGAAATGAGTTACTTGAGAGGAGCATGTGGAGTGACATGGAGGGACAGGTTGACGAATGAAGAAGTGAAGGAACGTTGTGGGGTAGATGTGGATGTGGTTGAGAAGATTAGGAGAAATACACTGAGGTGGTTTGGACATGTGGAGAGAATGGAGAATGAAAGACTGACTAAGAGGGTGTATGTAGGTGAGGTGGAGGGAGGGAGAGGGAGGGGTAGACCGAGGATGAGGTGGAGGGATGGAGTTGAGAGGTATATGAGGGAGGGAGGGGGAGTTGGGGGAGGGTAGTCAAATGGTGGGTGACAGAGTGACTTGGAGGCGTTTTGTCTGCGGCCACCCTTAGCGGGATTAGGGCGTCGGGCTATAGATAGATAGATAGATAGACTTTTGACCTCAAGTGACCTTGGAAGATCAAACTCAAGGTCAGGGATATTCAGAGGGCTATAACTGCTGACGGGCGAGGTTGATTGTGCCCGACACCACTCTTTTTATCAGTAATCTTTCTCTCAAGGCCTTGCTCATTATTCTGTATATTTTCTGATGCATTCTTCAAGTATCTTTAAAATAATAATACTGAGGATAACTACTTATTATTGTAGTTAATGTTATGTGGTAAATTAAATTTAGTATAGTACATACTGAATGGAATGTTTGTTTACTATATATATATATATATATATATATATATATATATATATATATATATATATATATATATATATATAACGAGCATACACTAATTGTTTATATTTCTCTATTTCCATGGCAAAGTCTTGTTAAACTGTGATAATTTACAAATTTCTTTGGGAAGAATTTAGTTACGGGTCTTTTCTCCATTTGGTGTTCTGGAAGTAAATAGAACGATACTAACTTCTTCACCTAGTACAGCGAAGGACAAAGCCAAAACATAAACGAGAAATTATGATGGAAGCAGTAGGGGACACAAACGAAAGGACTGCACAAGAAGAAACAAAACTGGAAAGGGGAATTAGTGTTGTAGTAGTATATAATAAAAGGAAGATAGTAAGAGGCGAAAATATAAAATGGTGACTGAGAAAAAGTATTGTAAAGAATCAGTAAGAAAACAAGTGATACCCTCGGAGAGCTCATACCTCTGCGAACGCCAATACCAGACAACCCAGATCATAACCAAATTTTAATGAATTGTTCGTTTGACCATACCCGACATATCCACAAACTTTTTTTGAATTCCATCAATAACTTTTTGCAATATCTTGTGAAAATATAAGCAATGCTACACCGCTGCAACCCTCTATCTGATCAAACACATACCCCCACTTCCTGGCACACCTAACCAAGTGCTTAACGGCCCTCATCCCCCTTCCCCACCGCAATGTTTTCTTTTAAAGGTGGGGATAAGGACAACGCCTTAAAGACACATAACCTGGGCCCTTCAGATTCCTTGTGCAGGTCATATTGAAATCACTTGAAAAATATCTTATTTACTTTTTCATTATTAACCCCCCCAAAAAAAAACTACTTAAGACACAGCAATTTACTTATCAAAGGCGCCACTTCACTATAAGACACATAATTAGGTTAAATTTCATAACTCTACAGTGAATACTCATTGAGTTCAGGCCCGGAAACAAAATCGCTACGCCCAGCCAGCTGCCCTGCCACCCTGTGGCCCAACCCTACGGACAGACAGCTATTGATCCTAGTGATACAACAGCCTCCTCTGACTTTGTCAGGTGGAGAGTTAAAAAGAAAAAAAAAAAAAAAGTCCTCAACCAGGACTCCAACTCAAGTCACGATCAGTATTAAATCAACTCTCCCTTGGCCCACGGCCCACATGTCTAAAAACTTTCACAGAAATCCATCCATTTGTCTTGTTGACAAACAAACAAACAGGCAAACAGAGGTGACAACATGAACTCCTCACCAACTTCGTTGGCTGAGGTAAAGAGTACAGAGAAGGGCAATGGACTGCACTGAAAAAAAATAATAATAATATTGCAATAACGGTATGCATGAGACGGTAGTAAGTACAGAAAACAAAGGGCAGCTATTGAAAAATAAAGAAACAAGGAAGCAGAGACCGCATACCTCCGCCAATGCCATTACCGTTATAAAGGATCCAGATCCGGACACATGGATAGAGGATCCACATCCGGATCCGCCCACAAATTTAATCATTTATTTTTTGGCCCATGACCAACCCTTCCACAATATTTAATCAAAATCCGTACTTAACTTTTTGAACAAGCCTGCTAACAGCCAGACACACAAACAGACAAACAAACAATGAAACAAACACCGGCAAAAACATAACCTCCTTGGCGTAGGTAATAAGAAAATGAATTGTGTCAGCAATGGTAAGAGACAAAATGCAAAGATTTAAATAAACCTACTTCCTTGTTGTCTAGCATTATTCTCGTAATGCATACACACCCTTTACATGAGGTATCATGCAAGGGCTAAACAGTTCTCTGGACTGTAGTAACCTTTTTGTCATATGTTCCCAATTTATTACCTTGCCTGGATGGAGTCAGGTGAATTATTGTTTTGGTTGAGTCTGTTTGTTTGATTGTTACTTTTTTCTGTTTGTTTCAATGATTGTTTGTTATCAGCATTACGAAAAAACGGCTGAATGAAATTACATGAAGCTTTCAGGATATGTGGGCACTGATCCCAAAAGAAAATGAATATATTTTGGAGGTAACTGAGTGATCATGAAGGGTTAAAATCAAGGACACGGATTTTCAGAGGGCTATAACTTGAAACTGGTTGAAGCTAGAGATATTTACCATCACCAGCATAAAGAAACTCCCATATGGGCCTTCATTTGGCACTAAGACCTTTGAACTAGAGTGACCATGAGAGGCCAAATTCAAGGTCACGGATATTCAGGGGCTCGAAACTGGTTGAAGAAGGATATTTACTATTAACAACAAATAGGAATTCCCAGATGGGATGGGCACCACGAACATTGATCTTAAGTGACCTTAAAAGGTCAGACTGAAGGTCACAGATATTCAGAGGGCTATAACTCGAAACTGGTCGAAGATACAGATATTTACTATTATCACGATACAGGAAGTCTCATATGGGCTTTTATTTGGCACCATGACCTTTGACCTTGAGTAATCTTGAATTGTGAAACGCAAAAGCACAGATTTTTTCAGAGGGCTGTAACTTGAAAACGGTTTAAAATAAAATACTGTAACTGCTTTCGGGCTATGTTTGTTGTGCCTGGCCACACTTTTTTTTTATTATTATTATTTATTTGTATTTATGGGTGATGGTAAGTTCCCTGACACATCCCTGTCTGTCGGGGCGCTGGAAGGTGCTACACGAAATGTATTTTTGTGATAGCAATATGACGCACATAGCAATGGAATATGAGAAAGAAGGATATTCCTTTCTAACTTTCATGGGATAGATGAGAAATATGGATGGCAGGACACATTTACTGTATAGCACAGGACGGTCGGCGACCATTTGTTCATGATAGTGCAAAATGATGTTCCTGGTTATATTCACAGGCAGACTCCGAGACCTTTGACTAATTTCACTTTACTCAAGTTTGCGTGCACCTGGAAGTGAAATAAGTACCGAGACTGTAAAGTGACAGTTGCGTGTCGTAGTCTGAGAAAATGTTTGTTGGGCTCTTTTCCTATCAACTACATTTGTATGCATTTCAGAATGCTCCTTATCAACAAAATTCTACACCAAGCTTGTTCTGTTAAGTTTCGTCAATTGTTGCTTCCCCTGAAATTCACTGCCTCACCATCTAATCCTTTCTCTGTCTCTCCTTTCTTCCGTCTTGATGGTAAGCCCCACAACATTATTTTTTCCATACCCTTCAAGCAGCCAGACCGGAAACGCCAATGTCACTAAGTTAATTGTTATCTGCTTTCATACAATTTCTTTGAGAGACTGATATGAAATGATCTATTTGCAGGTTTCTAGATCCTCCAGCAACTCTCCAGGAGCTTTAAGACTCCCATACATGATCCACAGTGGCTTCCTGGTTTAGGGTCCTTTGTAGTTTTTTTTTTTTTTTTAATCACTTTAATGGTCCAGTGGGATGGGGCGGGGGCCGAGTCTTGTGAAAAGCGGGCAGATTTTCCCCGTAGAATTTTATCAAATATTTTATTCGCAAGGATGGTGTTGTGTTGATAAAGTTTTGTTTTAGTCCTTTCCATGAAGTTCCAGCAGCAAACTAAAGGACTGTTTTTTTTTTTCTTCATTGGTTACACAGAATTGAAATAAGAAACATGAAGAGGAATTACTGAAAGAAAATGTTAAAATGGAACAATAGGGACAAAAACATGGTGACAAAAAAAATAAAAAGAATGGAGACGAGGAATGACCGACAGAGAGAGAGAGAGAGAGAGAGAGAGAGAGAGAGAGATAGAGAGAGAGAGAGAGAATAAGGCAATACAAGGTAGAAAAAAGAGACAATGAGTGAGAGAGGGCAGAAGAATAAGGAGAAAGAGGGGAGCAAAGAAAGGGGCAAATAGGGAGAGTAAGTGTGAGCAAGAAAGGGGAAGTAATGAAACAGGCTCCCATGTCAATCTGTGTCAGACTGTAAAGCAATAAATATCACAGAGGGTGGTGATGCTGGTAGTGGGAGAGAGGAAGAGGTGGAGGAAGAAGGAGAGGAGGAAGAAGAATGAGGGAGGGGAAGGAGAGAAGAGAGAGAGAGAGAGAGAGAGAGAGAGAGAGAGAGAGAGAGAGAGAGAGAGAGAATACTAATAAAGCAAGGGTGAAGGAAAGGGTAGTATATAGGTAGAGTAACCACGAGGAATAACATGACGCATCCAAGGGTAAGCAGATTATCCTTTCTATTCCCTGTATTTACTTCAGCTTTAAGGGAGTCTGCTGTGAAGAGGACTTCTGAAAATTGTACCCAGCTCACTCAGCGCTATTATCTCTTTCAAACGAAATGGAATTGCTTGAATATTGAATAAAATAACTATACTGTTTTTGCTCAAATCTGGGCCAAGTTTTTGTTCTTTTGTAGTTTATTTCACTTACATCTGAGGCAAAGAAAGACAGCTATGGCTCTACATCTTTTCCGCAACACTTTTTCAGGACTATCATCATATTCAAGAGCTAATCCATTTTGAAAATTCAGACTTCGAGATGGAGATTTGGCGATTTTAGGCCAAGTTAGTATGACAACAGTATAACCCTCTTAGAACGATTACGTCAGTTGTTATATTATCCTTCTGATAAGCGAATACTTTGCTCAGTTAACCCTTTTGCGTGCGGATAAGTTAATAAGTATTGTTGGACAAGACACACTGGCTTTTCTCCCCTCCCTTCTTGGCCGCCATGAGCTCCAAGAATGCATAATCTCGGCCTATTTTCACCACCCAAACATAATTATTTTGCTACAAAACCCATATATTCCTATTCACCAATGTCCTACACAATAAGCAAAAAAAAAACACACACTAAAAAAACACGTACATTAGGGTCGTGTAAATAAACATTCAGGAGCGTACATCTCACTTCCCAACATCATAAGTCGAATGTTTACTAATCAATCTCTACATCTTATAAAACATTGGAAAGAGAATTTTATTACCTTTCGATTGCCAAAGGTCCCAGTTTTATACGAGGTATGGTCTTCGAGTAATAAGCAAAAAAATAAAACCCATTTCCGACAGACAACAGATTTTTTTTATTCGGGGAGCTCTAGCAAAAAACTCTTCTCACCACTGTTATGTTTTTATTTTATCATCCTAACCAGAATTTCATTGGCTTTCATTTGAGCCCATGACGGTGATCTTAGGCCTCATACTTTTCAAGAAAAATGCAAAAAACTACAATGTACCCACGCCGTGTCGTGACACTAGGGCGGTTTCCTGCGTTTCTCTAAGCTACTTCACGTATTTCACCAATTCCTTGTACATTAAATATGCACACTATATTCACATAATTCACTGTCACTATTTTTATACTTGAATACTCACATTTAGTGCAGGGTAGAGGCAGTATAGTTGATTAGAAACAGTAGCACATTCTTCGTTGGGCCAACAGCTGATAAAGACCAGGATTGCTTCACAAACACCAAATATCCTATTGCAAACACCAAATCTAATCACAACAGTGGCCAAACACTATACACAAGCACTACTGGTATAGTGAAATATTTTGCACGGCCGGGACGGAGGTAAGAGTGGAAATTTTAAGGGACAGA
Source organism: Coenobita brevimanus (assembly GCF_032717465.1). NCBI lineage: Eukaryota > Metazoa > Arthropoda > Malacostraca > Decapoda > Coenobitidae > Coenobita > Coenobita brevimanus. Next base: position 41,240,809 of record NC_137021.1, on the reverse strand, counting down.
ACTGCACAGTACCTTCCACAGTCACAGCTCATTTGGTACTGAATAATCTGTCCTCTCTCTTGCTGGTTTCAGAACCACAAAGTTGCCAACTCATTACTTTTGACAAGGAGCAGGGAAGCTATGACACCTCCGAAAATGACGCCGATTGGCCAAACACTTATCCTCTGACGAAAGTTTTTATGCATTAATGATGCCAAAAGCGTCAATGTGGATTGTCACAACCAGACACTAAAGATGACAAATGCGTCATCGTGTACGAACTGGTTAAGGAGGCCATGATGAAAGTGAAAAGGATAGTAATTGGGATATTTAACTCATTCTGTTCTGATGCTTGTCCCTAATGTGATTAATATTATGCAAATGTAGAAACCATGAAGCAAAATTGATGTTATCTGGTTGAATGTGTTTAACAGAGAGGTGGCCATGCAGGGAAAAATATATCACTGGTGAAGGGGGAGAAGGGAATAAACTAAAGGAGGAGAGGAAATATGCTTGAGGTAGAGAACAGCAGATATGGTGAAATACATGTGAAAACCTGCAACAGTAAGAAAGAATAGAATTTAAAAAATATATACAGAATGAACAAGTCAGGATATACACTATTCAACTATGAGAGAAAGAAAAGAAGGAGTAACTGAGAAACAATAAGAACACTATGATGGAAAAACACACAAAAAATATTAATGGAAAAAGAAGAAAGACTGATAAAAATTGGAGATGGAGAGGGACAATTAAAGAGTAAAAAAAAAACAAAAACAAAAGACATAACACAGAGAAGGGGGGAAGGATTCGTAATCTCAATGCTTAAGGGGACTCCCAACCACCACCTCCTTTGTGACTTATTTCTGGACACGAGTGGTTAAAATAGTTTTGTACATGATATATCAACTGCGAGGATATAATAAAATGATTTAAGCATCGTAGAAGAAGATAGCCAGGTGAAATGAGCAAAATAAATTGCTTAGGAAGAGGTGTTAGTGAGATTCCTTAACCCCTAAACCGCGGGGTTGTTTTGGCCTAACTTGCGTGTCCCGCAAGCATATTCGTGCTCAGACAGACTCTCTAAAAATATTTGCCAAAAATCAGTTATTAGTCCTAGAATATTAAAATTATATTTGCATATGGCACATACCTTCAGCTTTCTCCTGGGATGTTTATTGAGCCTTCATCGAGTACCGTAGGACTTGTGGAGACCTCTGAATTTGGGTAACGAAGTCTCCACTTTACACTTCCCGACAAACCATAATATGATTACCACAGCCTGATATTATTACTAGAAACACTATTCTATGATTTTCAAATAGTTTGGAATCCATACTCAAAAAAAAAAAAAAGCACTATGAAAGCAATGAAAATGACGAGCGCGTATGACCTTCCCACTTGCGCTCATTCACCGCTGGTGTTCTGTCATTTATTATTCATAAAAACACTCACACTTTATTTTTCTATTACTATATAACACTTATATATATCTGCAGTCTTTATCCATAAGTTTCCTTCAGTAATAGTAGTTTATTGTCACTGTAGGCATTCAATTTCTCTTTCAGTAAAATACGTAGCATTCACTTTCTTGTCCTGTATACTAGCGTTGAGAGTGAATCTATCACTTTCACTTCCACTTTCATAACTCATAGTATTTATACATGCCAGAGTGGAACTTTCACTTTCATTACTCCTAGTATATACTGTATACTCGTATTTTTATATTATTACTCATTTATATTTCTATTTACATTCTCTATTTTATTTATATTATTTACATTACAATTTTATATACCCTGTGTTGTGCACTGTCACTTGCAGTAACTTATAAAACTATTTTCCACTGCTCACTTATATTTACATTCATTGCTTTCACTTGCTGTTTATACATTATTTACCCATTATTTACATTTCCCCTTGCACTGTTTTAGTCATCAGAAAGATCGTAGTCACTGTCCATCATTTTCATTGATAAATTAGCCAGTTCACATTCCACAGCAGTCACTTAGCCCTTTATCCCTTACCACATGAGGTTTAGTAGGGGGTAGAGGTAACAGAGCCCTTTGCATGGGTCTAAAAAGCAATGGAATTGGACAGGCGCGAATCCGACTTGGTTTCACCTTGAAAGATGACAGAAAAGTGAATACTGTGGTGGCCTAGGGGGAGTGCAATGCTACCAATGTCAGCATGGTGACAGCTGCTAATATAATATATGCTAAGAAATGATTGACAGGAAAGCTAGACAATACATAATAAATTAGGTAGGTCCAGGTGAATGTAAATATCACTTAGGCTTCTCCCTTCCTTTCTTATATATATTTTTATTACGAGAATATATTATATGGCATATTTCAAGGAGAAATAAACAGCAAAAATTAGCGAACCAGTACACGTGAGGTGTTGTCAGGTGATAATTAGCCAATTCCAGGTGTATGGCACTATCACTTACCTTATTTCTTTTTTGTATATATTATTTGATATAAGAATAGGGCATAGGGCATATTTCAATGGATGAAATCAGTGGAAAATTCCGGGGAAGATTTACCTAGTGCAGCACGGCCGGGCAGGCGAGAGGAGAGGGTAATGGAGGGGAGGTAGGGAGGAGAGTCAAGGATGGGGAGAAATGGCTAAATTGTCAACAATGGATGGGTGTACAGATGAGATTATGAGTGCTGACTAATGTTTGACATTGGCAGTACTGACAGATGATACAAGCCACCACTTGAAAGCCCGGGCAAATTCAAAAAAACACAGAATCACAAAAGTGATGCCTCCCAGTATGATCCCTTGCTCCCAAGCATCACAAAAGTGACGCCCCGCGGTAAAGGGGTTAATCGACGAGGATGCAGGCTAAGGACAAATAAAGAAGACAAAATAACCAAGATAAATATAGAATGAAGCTTAGCAAGGAAGACAACCAAGGGAGGCAATAATGGGGAAGAGGAACACGAGGAGAGGGAACAGGGACAAGAACCAATAAATGAGGGAAGGAAGTTATAAAGACGGGAGTATGCAATGGGTGGAGATAAATGATAGGAAGATGCACTTTATAAAGGGAAGCTGGTAACAGGAGATTCTGGGAAAGGTGAGGCTGTGATAAATGATGTGACAGGAAGAGTCAGGAATACCCTTATGCTTGTGTGTAATTCACCGGGTGGGTCAGAATCACTTGATGGTCGTGATCGTCAGCTTTTTACCCTCCCAGAAGGGAGCTGAGAGCTCATATAGTCCGATCTAAGGGCAAGGCTGTGACCTGCACACACTCACACACCCGTCCCCTTGCTCAAGGGGACAGTAACCGCCCACTTCATCAGTGAAACTTTTCGCAGCCTGAGCGAGGTGCGAACTCCTGTCTGCCAGACGGCAAGCGAGAATGCTACCACTGAGCCAGCGAGTGTGTGTGTGTGTGTGTGTGTGTGTGTGTGTGTGTGTGTGTGTGTGAGAGAGAGAGAGAAAGAGAGAGAGAGAGAGAGAGAGAGTTAATCTTCTACAAAATCTGTCCTACCTAAAGAAAGTCGATTAAGGAAGCAACAACGAAGATCTACTAATTCTAAGATGTCTGGGCCCATGCTCTTCTAGGGTAAGGAGGCTCCCTAACACTTCTTCTTTGGAGAGTTATTTTCCCCCCCGCCAAAGAGGTTATGTAATTATAAACACCGTATTGAAGGCAAGCCTTTATTGAGTTGACAACGTTTTGCTTTTGTCAAGTTTGTATAAAACTAAACTTTGTCAAGTTAATAAAGGCTTGTCTTCAGTACGGTGTTTATACTACATCCTGTCGGCTTGTTGCATTCTCTTTCACAAGGAGGTTATGTTTTACCTTTCATTGGTTTGTTTGTCTGTTTGTTTGTCTGTTGGCAAGATTGTTCAAAAAGTTATAAACGGATTTTGATAAAATTTTGTAAAAGGTTGGACCATGGGACAATGAAGAAATAATTAAAATTTTGTCAGGTTCATGATCCAGAGTAGCCCCACCAATATCTCCAAAAGTTGTCAATAAAATTCAGTGAAATCTTGTGGAAAGGTGGGGCATGGGCCAGGAAAGAACTGATTATTTTGAGGCAGATCTGGACCCGGATCCTATATCCATGGATCCGGATCCAGGTTTGCTAAACAAGTTATGGACGGATTTTGATGAAATTTTATGGAAGGGTGGGCCATGGGCCAAAGAAAAAATAAATAAATTTTGGGGCAGATCAGAATCTGGATGCAGAGTATCCCGCACAATGTCTCCCAAAATTCTCATTGAAATTCAGTAAAATTTTGTGGAAAGATGTGCTGTGGACCAAGAAAGAATTTTTTAAATTTAAGGTGCGGATCTGGATCTGGATCCTATTTAATGGCAATGACACTGGTGGAGGAATGCGCTCTCTTAGCGCTTTCAGTTGTGTATGGTTTCTTAACCCACTGGTGCCTGGTGTCCTGTATAAAGGAGAGAACTGGGCATTTTCAAAATATAATAAAGAAGGGAACTCTGGGGTAGGGACCTATGAGCTTCGCGACTATGAGCTGACGGAGGGTGGTATGCTTGGTACCCTTCCACTTAAATCCCTTGCACAGGAACTCTGAGCACTAATGCGTTAATATTCTTATGTATAATATTTATGCAGAGTATTGCGGTATGAGAAGGATTTATTTAACATTGGATAGGAAAGTAAGGTGTAACAAGCAAAATACATCGCTTTAGAATGGGTGTTAAGGAGCCTCTTTAATTGACAAGAGTGCATGCCCTTGACACAATACTTAAAAACAGACAATGAAAAAGAGAGACTGGTGATGACGATTCCACAGCTGATTACTTGCATGCATAAAAGACATGGTATCAGTTAACTCTACTGTACTACAGAAAAGGAATGAGTAGAGATGAGAGAGTACATGAGTAGGCAGGTGGGTTCAACGTCACTCAGTCTCTCCCTCCCCAGTCGGTGAGGGGTGCAAGCAGACAAATTAGAACAGCAATGATCAAAACAGTAGAAACAGAAGCTAGAAGAGCACTGGCAGAAGATACCAATGCGCCAGAGAGAGAGAGAGAGAGAGAGAGAGAGAGAGAGAGAGAGAGAGAGAGAGAGAGAGAGAGAGAGATTAAGAATAAAAAAGAAAGAAAATTAAACAAGCATCAGGAACCGGATACGAGTTGATATTATGGCAAGGAGAATGAGGAGAAGGAGGGGCGAGAGGGGGAAAGGAAAGGAAAATGGAAGAAGAGGAAAGTGATCATACGACCCTTACTTACGAGTAAATAAAATTGCAGTATGTTGGTTGGACTTTTGTATAGCACTGTACTGAGATATTACATCAAGTCATGCCTCCTTCTTTGGAACTTGGGCAGTTACTTGACAACCTTAATGTAACAGTCAGCCGCCCGTATGCTCCTCTCGTAAGAAGGCTCCCCTGCAACTCTTCCTTAGCGATTTATTTTTGAATTTGTCTGTTTAATATCCATTTGCACTTTATTCAGTGCAGATTATGGCAATGTTTGAAGGAGTTATATAAATGAATAGGATATCAAGGTGTAATAAGCAGAATAAATCGCTTAGAAACAAGTGTTAAGTAGCTTCCATAAACGACAAGAATACGGATCACTAGGACAACGTGAGTCATCAGTCGTAAGCCATCGGTTTTCTGTCAACATAGGTTAGTTCCTGACTGCAGCCCTGAATATATGAAAAATTACTTTGTTACATTAATTTGTGGTGATAATAACTACGGTAGATTTTTTGTATGACATAATTCGGGAAACCTTTCAGGAATACAATAAGACTAAACTGCCATGTATAACAACTTATTTATAGGCTTATGTGCAAGAAATACATTTGGATAAATTGTTTTTACAGAATGCAGTTGTCTGTTTTTCAGCACGTGCCTTCTTGGAAAATTAGTTATATCGCCGTATGATTTACTAAAGGAAGATGTTATCCCCTTTATTAAAATGACCTTTAATGTTTTATTCACGCTACCGCCGGAAGATTTTACTCAGTTTAATTGAAGCTTTTCCAGCTAGAAATGTACGACATACTGTACACCTATAGCACTAAAGGTCCTTTCTAAATTCAAGGAAATCGTCTGTTGGTAGCCTGATCACAGTAGCAAAAAAACAAAAAAACAAAAACAAACAAACAAACGAAAGCCATGAGAGTGATCCTGGATAAGACGACTTTTACTGGTCAGCACAGTTCTAAGGAATAGTAAGTAGGCTGCTCGGACAGGACAGATATCAAAATTAACAGTGTAAAAAGTTTTGTCACACAAGAAACAGTACAAGATTCCAACCAAGCCCACCTTACGCACAAGAACTCGAGCGGCCAACTGATGCAGGTGGCTGGGGCTTCACATCGTTCTTCCAAATACATGGTAACGACATTTCCCTGCAGATCCACAAAAACTTAACTCGAGATGAAAGCAGGCAATAGTAGAGGAAGGAAAAATATAGTTGGAACTCTGAAACCCAGGCTTCACAGGAAAGCAGGTATTCGTGCATCGGAAAAAAATGCATCTACTGTGACACAAAGCCTGATGGTGGCCCGGTATTTTCTCGAATCAAAACAAATAGCAGCGACGTGGAAACAATGTCTAAGATAAAAATGACAAAGTAAGCTCCCTCTCCTACCAACAACCGTGGCAGAAGCCGACAGGAAACAGGACAACTTCTCAAAGGTAAACAGTCAAGGAAATTTCATGGAGAAAGGGTGAATGGAAAACATATCCTACCAAACCTTATTGTAGGAGAATACATAACTAAAATGCTTACAAAAGTTACGTTGGTGCTGCTGTACTCTTCGTGACCTGGACAGAGGAGAAACAATGGTAAATCAGAATGCTGTAATATAGAGTAGTGAATATTATGCATAGGAATAGGTTAAAAGTAAATAAAAAGGAAGACAGACATACTATATACGGAAACAAAATTAGAAGCCTGAGAGGAGGGGCAACGTGTCACACACACACACACACACACACACACACTGTATAGATAGAGATAGATAGAGAGACTGATATATAGATTGATGGATGAGTAGATATAGATATAGATCGTTAGATAGATAGATATAGATATAGACAGAATAATAGAACAATACACACAATACTGATGTGAGAGGGTGAAGAGACGTGACGGCAACATGTGAGAAGGAAATTTTATAAATGAAAGTTTGGAAGAAAAACAGTAGAAGGAAAGAAGAATTTGAAGCAAGTGACTGGATGGAGATACAGAAAAAAAAATAGAGTGACAAACAAGGAATAATAATTTTTACCAGTAACAATGAGCTGTCTCCAACAATGGTTTTGAATTATAAGTAAGTAGACCATCCATGTACAATTAACCTTTCTCAAGCCCTGCATCCCTCCCTCCATCTTTCTCTCTGCCTCCCTCACCCCATCCCTTGCTTGAATCTCCCTCAACCCGTCCTCGTCCTACTTCCCTCACCTTATCTCCTCTGCAAACCTCACGCCATCAATCTCCTTGCAGTCCAATGAATATAGAAACATGCAGCACTACCTGGTTTCGACTCACAAAAAATCGCATTTGCTAACTTTTACTTGGCCACGCCCCAGACCACCAGCGGATTTATGTTGAGTGCATCGTTACCTCGCCCGGGACGAAGTCCGGCGAGGTATTATTTTTGGTTGAGTTTTTGTTTTTGGTCGAGTTTGTTTATTTGTTTCTGTCTTTCTAAGCAACATTACGGATAAAATGTCTGAATGAATTACATGAAAATTTCAGGATATGCGGCCAATGGTCCCAAACGAAAGTGATTATATTTTGGAGGGAATCGACTGACCTAGAAAGGTCAAAATCAAGGTCACGGATCCTCCGAGGGCTATAACTTGAAAGTGGTTGAAGATAGAGATATTGACTCTTATCAATATACAGGAACTCGTAATATGGGCTTTCATCTGGCACCAAGACAGTTGACCTTGAGTGACCGTGAAGGTTCAAACTCAAGGTCACGGATATTCAGGGGGCTATAACTCGAAACTCGTTGAAGATAGAGATATTTACTTTTATCAGGTTATAGGAATTCTCATATGGGCTTTTATTTGGCACCAGGACCTTTGACCTTGAGTGCTTTGAAAGGTTAAACGGAAGAACACGGATTTTCAGAGAGCGTAATATGAAAATATGCGCTTCTTTACCTTGTTGTGTACTGACACTAAATGGCAGTACCAATTCAGTATTTAACAGCAATAAAATATTACTGCTGTTGGACGAGGTCTGCTGCGCCTGGCACCACTTTTTTTTTTTTGTGCATCAGATAAACAGAAAAGTATGTAAGAATGTAATTTTTTGTCATGGATTTTTTATAATGAACAAGTGAATGCAATACTGAATTATAATATGCATGAAGAAAGTCAGGATAATGATCAATTAGAGAGTGTAGTGAGCTACAGGACACAGTCTCGCATGTTACAGGCTGCACGAGCAGTACATTTTTTCCTCATTACCTTGCCCGGGATGAAGTTCAGTGAGGTATTTTTCTGGTCTTGTTTATTTGTGTCTTAGTTTCTTTGTTTGTTAGCAAAAATATGGAAAAACGGCTGAATGAAATTACATGAAACTTTCAGGATGCGTTGGCACGGCCACACTGTTCCCTCCCAAAAGGAATTAAATTTTGGAGTCACCGAGTGACCCTGAAAGGTCAAAATCAAGGTCACGGATTTTCAGAGGGCTTTCACTTGAAACTGGTTGGAAGAGATATTTTCTATTGTCGGCATACAGGAACTCCCCTATGGGATTTCATTGGACTCTAAAACTTTTGACTTTAAATGACCTTGAAAGGTCAAACTCACGGTCAATGGATAGTCAGATGGCTATAACTCGAAACTGGTTGCAGATAGATATTTCCTGTTATCAACATACAGGAAGTCTCATATGGGCTTTTAATTGGTGCCATGACCTTTGACCTTAAGTGACCTTGAAAAGTCAAACTCAAGGTCACATATACTGTATTCAGGGGGCTATAATTCGAAACTGGTTGAAAATAGAGAGCTATTTATTATTATCAACATACAGGAAATCCCATATGGGTTTTTAATTGGTACCATGACTTTTGACCTCAAGTGACCTTGGAAGATCAAACTCAAGGTCAAGGATATTCAGAGGGCTATAACTGCTGACGGGCGAAGTTGACTGTGCCCGGCGTATCATTAAATCGTGAGGACCGTGATAACCTGAGCACAAGGGGACCAGGCACACCCCCAAAATTCTCTTCTCGGCTAATTTTCACCATTCGTAAGTGTATTCATCGCCATAAAACCTACATCATCGTCTTTGTCGATGTTTTTTCCAGCTGATAAGCATGAAACAAAGGGGGGAAAATCAAATACTAGCACCTTAAGGTGAGGTGGTAGTATTTGATTTTCCCCCCTTTTGTGTCATGCTTATCAGCTGGAAAAAACATCGACAAAGACGATGATGTAGGTTTTATGGCGATGAATACACTTATGAATGGTGAAAATTAGCCGTGAAGAGAATTTTTGGGGTGTGCCTGGTGCCCTCGTCCTCAGGTTTTCACGGTCCTCACGATTTAATGATACACCGGCACCAATCTTTTTATCAGTAATATTTCTCTCAAGGCCTTGCTCATTGTTCTGTATATTTTCTGATGCAGTCTCCAAGTATCTTTTAAATAATAATACTGAGAATAACTACTACGTACTGTAGTTAATGTTATGTGGTAAATCAAATTTATTATAGTACATACTGAATAGAATGTCTGAGTACTGTATACATATATATATATATATATATATATATATATATATATATATATATATATATATATATATATATATATATATATATATATATATTTAACGATTATACACTAATTGTTTCTATTTTCCTTTCTATAATAAAGTCTTCTTATACTGTGATAATTTACAAATTTCTTCGGCAAGTATTCAGTTACCGGTCTTTTCTCCATTTGGTGTTCTGGAAGCAAATAGAAAGATACTAACTTCTTCACCTAGTACGGCGAAGGACAAAGCCAAAGCATAAACGAGAAAATTATGATGGAAGCAGTAGGGGACAAAAGCGAAAGGACTGCACAAGAAGAAAGAAAACTGGAAAGGGAAATTAGTGATGTAGTAGTATATAATAAAAAGAAGAAAGTAAGAGGCGAAAATATAAAATGGTGACTGAGAAAAAGTATTGTAAAGATTCAGTAAGAAAACAAGTGACACCCTCGGAGAGCTCATACCTCCGCCAACGCCAATACCAGACAACCCAGATCATAACCAATTTTAATGAATTGTTCGTTTGACCATACCCGACATATCCACAAACTTATACTGAATTCCATCAATAAATTTTTGCAATATCTTGTGAAAACATAAGCAATGCTACACCGCTGCAACCCTCTATCTGATCAAACACATACCCCCACTTCCTGGCACACCTAAGCAAGCGCTTAACGGCCCTCACCCACCCTTCCCCACCACAATGTTTTCTTTTAAAGGTGGGCATAAGGACAACGCCTTAAATACACATAACCTGGGCCCTTCAGATTCCTTGCGCAGGTCACATTGAAATCTCTGGAAGAATAATATTTTAGTTTTTCATTATTTAAAAAAAGAAGCTACTTAGGACACAGCAGTTTACATATGAAAGGCACCATTTCACTATAAGACATTTTAATTAGGTTCAATTTCATAACTCTACAGTGAACACTCATTGAGTTCAGGCCCGGAAACGAAATCGCCAGCTGCCCTGCTGCCCTGTGGCCCAGCCCAGCGGACAGACAACTATTGATCCCAGTGATAAAACAGCCTCCTCTGACTTGTAAGGTGGAGAGTTAAAAAGAAAAAAAAAAAAAGTCCTCAACCAGCACTCCAACTCAAGTCATTATCAGTATTTAATCAACTCTCCCTTGTCCCATGACCCACATATCTAAAGAATTTCACAGAAATCCATCCATTTGTCTTGTTGACAAACAAACAGACAGACAAACAGGGGTGACAACATGAACTCCTCACCAACTTCGTTCGAAGAGGTAAGGGCACAGAGAAGGACAGTGCACTGCACTGAAAAAAAAAGTAATAATAATACAGTAGTGCACCAACTTTCGCTACAGCAGGATTCGCGGAATCCACTTTCGCGGCATGCACCAAATATTCCCTAACTTCCACTTTCGCTTGAAAAAAATCGATTTTCGCGCACAAATTTTGGGTTTGGGACAATATTTTGAACTTTGAATTTCCTGCACCGCCCGCCCGCAACCCACCGCCATCTTGAATGACGTCATGTCAACACTCTGTCCACCCATTCCCGCCATTGTGTACGAGCGTGCTAGCTCCATTGTGTTGCATTCTCACGGTTCAGTGGCCTCTACTATACCTGGTAGTGTGGGGAAAGGGCCTGGTGGTGTGGGGGGAGAGCCTGGTGGTGTGGGAGGAGGGCCGGGAGGCAGTGGTGGTGATAAAAAGTGGCCGGGACATTCAAAATCGGGAGGAAAGGCCAAGGCTAAAAGAGAGTATCGTGTTGGAGTGAAGAAACGGCAGTATAATAATGAAATGAAAAGGAAGATAGTTGAGCACATGGACAAGGGCGCAAAGAGCAGTGAAATCTGCCGTATATTTAACATCCCAGAATCCACAGTGCGTAGTAAGAGGAAACAGCATGGTGGTAGCGAGGCAGCAAGAGGTGGCGCCAATACGTCTGCCGTGGCTAAATAAGCCCGCCATGCGCCTCGGATACTTACCCCCAACATCCATTAAACACCTCAACCTGGTCTCTGTGGTATGTTTCCCCTCATATAATGTGTGCTGTTCAGTTTTTATTGTTTGTATCTCACAATGCAATGTACAATAGTGATTTGATGTACTATATTGCAAGTGAAAATGAAAATCTGATGTTACTTTAGGATAACCGGGAACCAATTAGCCTTTTTGCCATAAAGACAATGCCCCAACTTTCGCTAATTCCACTTTTGCGCATTATTTTTGGACCCAATTAGGCGCGAAAATTGGTGCCCCACTGTATTGCAATAACTGTATGCAAGAGACGGTAGTAAGTACAGAAAAGACAGGGCAGCTATTAAAAATAATCAAGAAAGCAGAGAGAGCATACCTCAGCCAATGCCATTACCATTATAAAGGATCCGGATCCGGATCCGTGGATAGAGGATCCGCATCCGGATCCACCCACAAATTTAATCATTTCTTTTTTGGCCCATGGCCAACCCTTCCACAACATTTCATCACAATCCGTTCTTAACTTTTCGAGCAATCCTGCTAACAGCCAGACACACAAACAGACAAACAAACAATGGCGGAGGTAATAAGAAAATGAATTGTGTCAGCAATGGTAAGAGACAAAATGCAAAGATTTTAATAAACGTACTTCCTAATTATCTTGCATTATTTTCGTAATGCATTCACACCCTTTACATGAGATCATGCGAGGGCTAAACAGTTCTCTGAACTGTAGTAACCTTCTTGTCATATGTTCCTAATTTATTACCTCGCCTGGACAGAGTCAGGTGAGGTATTGTTTTGGTCGAGTCTGTTTGTTTGTTTGTTTCTTTTTTCTGTTGCATTGTTTCATTGTTTGTTTGTTATTAGTATTACGGAAAAACGGCTGAATGAAATTACATGAAGTTTTCAGGATATGTGGGCACTGGTCCCAAAAGAAAATGGTTAAATTTTGGAGGTACCTGAGTAACTTTGAAGGGTCAAAATCAAGGTCAAGAATTTTCAGAGGGCTATAACTTGAAACCGGTTGAAGATAGAGATATTTACCATACCAGCATAAGGAAACTCCCATATGGGCTTTCATTTGGCACCAAGACCTTTGACCTAGAGTGACCATAAAAGGCCAAATTCAAGGTCACGGATATTCAGGGGGCTATAACTCGAAACTGGTTGAAGAAAGATGTTTACTATTATCAACATATAGAAATTCCCAGATGGGTATTTAATGGACACCATGAGCTTTGACCTTGAGTGACCTTTAAAGGTCAAACTGAAGGTCACAGATATTCAGAGGGCTATAACTTGAAACTGGTCGAAGATACAGATATTTACTATTATCAAGATATAGGAAGTCTCATATGGGCTTTCATTTGGCACCATGACCTTTGACCTTGACTGATCTTGAATTGTCAAACGCAAGAGCACAGATTTTTCAGACGGATATACTTAAAAACGGTTTAAAATAAAATACGGTTACTGCTTTCGGGCAATGTTTGTTGTGCCTGGCCACGCTTTTTTTTTTATTATTTATTTGTATTTATGGGTGATGGTAGGCTCTCTGCCGCATCCCTGTCTGTTGGGGCGGTGGAAGGTGTTACACGAGATGTATTATTGTGATAGCAATGGAATATGAGAAAGAAGGATATTACTCTCTGATGTTCGAGGGAGAGATGAGAAATATGGACGGCAGGACACATTTATAGCAGAGGACGGTCGGCGAACATTTAATCATGATAGTGCAAAATGATGTTCCCGGTTAAGTTCACAGGCAGACTCCGAGACCTTTGACTAATTTCACTTTACTCAAATCTGCGTGCCCCTGGAAATGAAATAGGTACCGAGACTGTAAAGTGACCGTTGCGTGTCGTAGTCTGAGAAAATATTTGTTGGGCTCTTTTCCTATCAACTACGTTTGTATGTATTTCAAAATGCCCCTTATCAACAAAATTCTACACCAAGCTTGTTGGGTTAAGTTTCGACAATTGTTGCATCCCCTGAAATTCACTACCTCACCATCAAATCGTTTCTCTGTCTCCCTTCTTTCTTCCGTCCTGATTGTAAGCCCCACAACATTATTTTTTCCGTACCCTTCCAGCAGCCGGACCGGAAACGCCAATGTCACTAAGTTAATTGTTATCTGCTTTCATACAATTACTTTGAGAGACTGATGTGAAATGATCTATTTGCAGCTTTCTAGAGCCTCTAGTGACTCTCCAGGGTCTTTCCTATGACTCCCATAAATGATCCACAGTGACTCCCTGGTTTAGGGTCCTTTGTAGGTTTTTTTTTTATTCCTTTAATGGTCCAGTGGGATGGGGCGGGGGCCAAGAGTCTTGTGAAATGCAGGCAGATTTTCCCCGTAGAATTTTTATCAAATATTTTATTCGCAAGGATTTTTGTTGGGTTGATAAACTTTTGTTTTAGTCCTTTCCATGAGGTTCCAGCACCAAACACAGGACTGCTTTATTTTTTCTTCATTGGTTACACAGAATTGAAATAAAAACATGAAGAGGAATTATTGACAGAAAATGATAAATTGGAACAATAGGGACAAAAACATGAGGTGACAAAAAAAATAAAAAGAATGGAGAGGAGGATTGACCGAGAGAGAGAGAGAGAGAGAGAGAGAGAGAGAGAGAATAAGGCAATACAAAGTAGAAAAAAAGAGACAATGAGTGAGAGAGGGCAGAAGAACGAGGAGAAAGAGGAAAGCAAAGAAAGGGGCAAATAGGGAGGGTAAGTGTGAGCAAGAAAGGGGAAGTAATGAAACAGGCTCCCATGTCAATCTGTGTCACACTGTAAAGCAATAAATATCACAGAGGGTGGTGATGCTGGTAGTGGAGAGAGAGAGAGAGAGAGAGAGAGAGAGAGAGAGAGTACTAATAAAGCAAAGGTGAAGGAAAGGGTGGTATGTAGGTAGCAGAGTAATCATAAATAATATGACGCATGGAAGGTTGCGCAGATTATCCTTTCTATTCCCTGTATTTACTTGAGCTTTAAGGGAGTCTGCTGTGAAGGGAACTACTGAAAATTGTACCCAGCTCACTCAGCACTATTATCTCTTTCAAACGAAATGGAATTGCTTGAATATTGGAAAAAATAACTATACTGTTTTTGCTCAAATCTGGGCCAAGTTTTTGTTCTTTTGTAGTTTATTTCACTTACATCTGAGGCAGAAAAAGACATAGCTATGGCTCTACATCTTTTCCGCAACACTGTTTCAGGACTAGCATCATATTCAAGAGCTAATCCATTTTGACAGTTCAGACTTCGAGATGGAGATTTGGCGATTTTAGGCCAAGTTAGTGTGAAAACGGCATAACCCTCTCAGAACGATTACGTTATTTGTTATATTATCCTGCTGATAACCGACTACATTACTCAGTTAAGGAGATCACGGTGAAAGTCAAAAGGTTAGTAATTGGGATATTTAACACATTCTGTTCCAGTGTTTGCCCCTAATGTGATTAATATTATGCAAATGTACAAACCGTGAAGCAAAACTGATGTTCTCTGGGTGAAGTGTTTAACAGAGAGGTGCCCACGCAGCGAAAAATACATCAATGGAGAAGTGAGGGAAGGGAACCAACTAAAGGAGGAGAGGAGACGTGCTTGAGGCAGAGAACAGCAGATATGGTGAAATACATATGAAGACATGCATCAGTAAGAAAGAGAAGAATAAAAAATATACAGGGTGATCAAGCTAAGAAATGCACTAATCGCCTATGGGAGAAGGAAAGGAAGGAGTAACTGAGAAACAATAAAACACTAAGATGGGAAACGGACATGTACAAATCACGTTAACGGAAAAAGAAGAAAAGACTGATAAAAAAGGGAGATGGAGTCAGAAACAGTCAAAGGGAAAAACAACGAAAATAATATAAACTATAGAGAAGGGGGGATGGACTCGTAATCTTGCTTAATGAGACTCCCAAGCACCACCTCCGTTGCAGTTTGTTTCTGGATACGGTCTGTCAAAATAAATTTGCACATGGTTTATCAATTGTATGGTGAATTAAAATGATTTAATTATCACAGAAGAGGATAGCCTGGTGAAAATAAAATAAATCGCACAGGAAGAGGTGTCAGGGAGCTTCCTTAATCGACGAGGATGCAGGCTAAGGACTAACAAAGAAGACAGAATAACAATGATAAATACAGGATGATGCTTAGAAAGGGAGACAACCAAGAGAGGCAATAATGGGGAAGAGGAACACGAGGAGAGGGGACAGGGACAAGAACCAATAAATGACGTGAGGAAGCAATAAAGAGGGGAGTATGCAATGGGAGGAGATAAATGATAGGAAGACGCAAGTTATAAAGGGAAGCTGGTAACAGGAGATTATACTGGGAAGGAAGCAATAAAGACGGGAGTATGCAATGGGAGGAGATAAATGATAGGAAGACGCAAGTTATAAAGGGAAGCTGGTAACAGGAGATTATTCTGGGAAACGTGAGGTTGTGATGAATGATGTGACAGGAAGAGTCGTGGCCAAGGAAGAGATGATAAAATTTTGGGCCCGAACCGGACCCGGATCCTGAATAGCCTCCACAATATCTCCAAAAGTTCTCGATGAATTTCAATGAAGTTTTGTCGATAGGTGGTCCATGGACTAAGAAAGAATTGATTAAATTTGGGGGCTGATCCGTATCCTATATCCACGGATCCAGATCCGGGTTTACTCAAAAGGTTATGAACGGATTTTGATGAAATTTGTGGAGGGGTGGGCCATGGGCCAAAGAAATAATTATTAAATTTTGGGGGGGATCCGGATCTCGGTCCGAAGTATCCCGCACAATATCTCGAAAAATTGTCAATGAAAATCAGCGAATGTTTGTGGAAAGGTGGGCTATGGACCAAAAACGAATTGATTAAATTTGGGGGCGGATCTGGATCCGGATCCAATTTAGTGGTAATGGCACTGACGGGGGTATGGCATTTCTCAGTGCTTTCTAAATGTTCTTTTGTACGATATTTATGCAGCGTATGGCGGTAGTGGAATGATTTATTTAACACAGAATAGTACGGTAAAGTGTAACAAGCTAAATAAATCGCTTAAGAATAAGTGTTAAGGAGCCTCTTTAATCGACGAGAGTGCATGCCCCTTACACAATACTTTTACACAGACAATGAGAAAGACAGACTGGTGAAGACCAGAGCTGAATAATTGCCTGAGCAGAACATATGGTATTGGTTAACTCGACTGTACTAAAAAATGGAATGAGAAGAGATATAGTGTATAAGTACGTACACGGGTGCCACGTCACTTACCCCCCCCCTTCCCTCCCAAATCGGTGAGGGATGCAGTTAGATAAATTTGAACAACAATGATCAAAACAGTGGAGACCGAATATAGAAGATTAGCGGCAGAAGACAGCAATGCGCCAGAAAGAGAAAGAGAGAGAGAGAGAGAGAGAGAGAGAGAGAGAGAGAGAGAGAGAGAGAATTATTAGTGCTCATGAACATGCAATAGAGGAGGATAAATGGGAAGAGAGGGAGAGAAGCAATAAAATTAAATGAGCTAAAAAACAATGAAACAAGCTGCTAGGGAGGCAAAAATGCAAGGGAGAGGTTAACTCACCAAGAACTGTTTGCTAAAAAAAGGCTGGCTATAATGAAATGCAAACAGAGAGAGAGAGACAGAGAGAGAGAGAGAGAGAGAGAGAGGTCATCCCACTGCGCTCTTCACTTTACCATTGATAACGAGTTTGTGGTGTCCTGTTTTTGTCCTTAGCCCTATATATATATATATATATATATATATATATATATATATATATATATATATATATATATATATTAATCATAGCTTTCCAATATCCAATGCACATTCTCAAGTTAATAATCATAATAATGCAAGTTCAGCCTTACAAAATGAACCTTGAAATAAAATTTTCTGTTTTCGCTGCCAAGTAAGAGTAATTTTTCCCTGTTTTTTTAACCAGTGTATTTCAAAGACATCGTAAGCAGGAAAAATATTTCGCTCTACAAACCAGAAAAAAAGTCAGAAATAACAGGTAATAACTTCATGAATGTAAACAGATTATTGCAAATATTTGGAAGGTCTCAATAGTTTTTTTCCTCTTCAGGAAAAAAAAAAATGCATTTTTGGAAGATGACTTAATTTTTGTAGAAGTTTTATTAAAGAAATCACACCCACACCCACACCCACCCACCCACACACACACACACCCACCCACCCACACACACCCACCCACCCACCCACACACACACACACACACACAAGCAATATTGTTGCACTTATTCATATTATGTTTGTACCGTTTATGAATAATGTCACGATTCTTCAACGGTGTCAATGTTTCGAACACGAATTACTTTTGGAAGAAGTGGCGGTTTTGAGAAACCTGAAAAATTATATATTATATATATATATATATATATATATATATATATATAAATATATATATATATATATATATATATATATAGATAGATATGGATAGATAGATATAGATATTGATAAATACATAGATATAGATATAGGTTTATAGATATGCAATATTTATTGTTACGGCTTCAGACAAGCACAATACTGTACACCACTATGCAACTGACAAAGAGAACGAGTATCTTCCGAGTCGTAAACGAGAAATTAATTAGGGAAATAATTATCTCAGAGGGGGGGGGTAAATGGAAAGCCACACTAAAAGACAATGCATTTCATGTAGAAAATCGCCAATTAAGACACTGTGCAGGTTCACAAAGGGGGGGTGACGGATGTGATAACTATTGGGCACTCCTTTGATCCAACGTTAAAATAAAAAGGGAACTCGCAAACAAACACAGAAATAAACTCCAACATGAACACTGGGGTTCATTGGATAAGGCTTGTAAAGCACTGGAGTAAAAATAATAGTAGGGTAAAACACCAATTCACAGGGTAATATTCTGAGGGAATTACACTGTGGAAAATACAGTACACCAAGTCACAGGGTAAACTAAAATACTCGGGGAAAATCACTGGGGTATTACACAAATTCACAGGGTAAAATTACCAATAGTAAATGGTTAGAACTGGGGGGGGGGAAGACTACGTACATCAATGGTGTACAATATCTAATGATCAGAACTCTGGGGAGACAATCCAGGCTCAAAACATACTGTAGTTCAAGGTGTGGGGGACGGGGGTATGGGGACAGGATGAGTGGGTGTGGGTTTCAAACGGGCGTGAGGGGGGAACTTACTCGCTACGCTTGTTGTTGTTGTTGTTTAAAGATATCTCCCTCCTATAGAGGGAGCCGGGCCATATATTAGCCCGGTCAGTGGGGATGACTTTTGCCAGAGGCATCTCCTGGTGGGCAACTGCCACCCACCAAGGTCCGCTGGTGGGCCACCCAGCTGTCCGCCAGGGCAACCCGGCAGCCCACCAGAGGACTCGCTGGGTGCGGCGAGCAATGTGACTTCCCGCGCATGTTGTTGCTGTAGATTTTTCCACCTGACACAGGTCAGAGTGGAAGTCGACCTATGAGCCTGCCAATGAAGAACTGTGGGTGGAGTTGACGAGGACTAGCTGGTGCTAGTCAGCATATTATTAAACTTCAGGATAGCTCAGATGGCGTAGTCCAAGATGACGACGTCGTCGACGTGGCTCTGGCTCGTCGCAAGCAGGCAGTCAACGTGGTGGTCCTCAAACTGCAGGCGGTGGAAGTGCAGGCGGTTAAGGGAGTCAGCTACGTCCTGGAAGCTGGCCTCAAGATATCGATCTTGATACTTGAAGATCTCGTCCCGTGACAGAGACTCGAGATGGGCACGAATTTTGGAGGGAAGCAATGGAAGGTGGGCCAACACGTGCTGACTTCGTTTGGCGAGGTGGTGCAGGCATGAGGTGGAGACGCAGGACCGTCAGTCTCCATCTCGTCAGGTGGAGGTGGCCTGGCTTTCTTCCCCTTCTGTTTTTCTTCTTCTTGTGCGGCTTACCATCAGCAGCAGGTGGTGGAGTCAGGGAGGGGTGGTGGTCCTCTTCTTCCCAGTCGATGAAAGGGATGGGAGAAGGAGCCCTTTCCTTGGCTACTGACGGCGGGCGGCAGTAATCTTCAGGGGGTGTAGGCTTGGTGGTAACCAAAGGCGGTACAGAGGTGGTGGTGGCGGCAGCAGCAGTTGCTCTGTTGAGGGGAATGTCTAGCAGCAGCTTTTTCCATGGTGTTGTGCGGGGTTTGGGAGGCTACGGCTTAGGGGCACGATGCTCCTGATGTGGGGCAGGATGCACATCACGGGCGTAGCATTGTGGAATGACAATGAGCGGAAGCCCGTTCTTCTCAAATATCTGTGGGAGAAGAACGAGCATCGCAGCCTTGTCACCGCCGCAAAATGCCCATGCCGTCACGATGCACATGGTGACAATTGTGTCAATCTCTCTGGTACACCGAGGATCCTTGGGCCGGCGACCCCGGGCTGCAGGGCGCCACCGTACATGAGCAGAGCCCTGCACAGCTGTGCCTTCTGGCCTGGTGACATCAATAGCCTCAGGACCCTTCAGTGTCTGTAGGAGAAACTGACTCGCCCTCGCACAACGAGTGCTTCTGGCCTCTTGAAGTGTGAGCAATAATCCCCAGGCAGTGTACAAATATATTGGTGCCAGTGTCCTGGCGCCAGATGAATCCATACCCTGCCCTCACGTTGTACGACTTCACTATGTCCGAGGTGATCAGGACCCGTGGCGACTAGAGACCTGCATCGTCATCCCCCCTCAATGAGTTGATGGCTGGAGCAGGTGAAGAGGGAGTCACTGGTCATGTTGCTGCCATCGCTGCTACACCGAGAGTGCCACTGTCTGACTGTTTATATACAAGAGACTGGGTGACGTAACATGACGTAAAAATGGAGTACCTATCAAAAATACTATGCGGTGAAATGGTGGCAGGTGGTCATAGGGAAACATTACAAGGCGTAATAGTTGGGAATACTACATAACATACAGTAATGCACATGAAAACTACACGAGAGTATAATAAAAACATCATATGAACACTAAATTCAATGCACGATTCACGTAGGAGAGAAAAAATCTAGAATCAACTCATTACTGAATAAACAAACACGGTCTCTGACGATAAGCATCATACACTCAGACATACAGACATATTTCACCATTCGCAACTCAGCTCTCTCTCTCTCTCTCTCTCTCTCTATATATATATATATATATATATATATATATATATATATATATATATAATATTCTTTGAGGTGATTCTGGAGAAGTATTTAGTTCAAAATTTTCCACTCAAATTTTCTAGAAAATATTTTTTTAAGTGCATCTCTTTCGCATTAAATCTCTAATATGACCATGAAATTTTAAAGATATCTGATTATTGGTATTCAGGGTCATAACCAATATTTAACCACTATACAGATAGATGCATTGCGTGCCTTGCGCTGTACTGTGTGTGACGCAGTAAGTTACTGAACGATCTGGGCCATTTATTTTAGGTAATATTAGGCTACATTCAGTAAGAAAGTAACCTTGATATTTCATTCTGATTCATTCACGATTATGATATAACCTGTCTGATCTCAAGAAAGACTTCTCATAGCAATGCATTAATTTAATAACAGAAAACTGCAGAAATTGCATATTAACATATAACTGTCTGGCATCATCCGTCACTGTAAAAGCTATCAAATGGTATGGTAAACATCTTTCTAGATAATATTCGTAAGAAAGTATAATACTGTTTTAAAATGAATGGCAAAATCAGTTGTTAATTCAAAAGGTAAAATTTTTATATTCTGCTCAGTGTTACAGAATTCATCACGCTTTTTAATCCATCCATGCATCATCAAATCATTTTTTGTTCCATCATTAACGCAGGGGCTAGGCTACTCAGTCCAGACGTTAAGTGCAAGTATATCAATCGCACACTTCTGACGGCATCTGGTGGAAATACAAGGCCACTCTTTAGGCGTAAAACCTCGTGGGCAACATTTACCTCGAACACCTAAACAAGCTATCCCACAAGACGACCTTATGCTGGTTATACGGTTACCACCAAACGCAGAAATGGTTTCCTGGGTTATAGGTTACCAATTAACTTTTCAGTGTCCAAAGATACCTAGAAACAGCACTACAATGAGTGAGTGAATGTTTGGGACTACAAATACATCTGTTGTATTCCACATGGAAAGCGATTCATGCAAACTTTCCTCTGTATATTTAAATGCTGAAAAAAGGTAGAATTGTCAACAAGTGTTTACAACGGCAGAGAGCTGTGTACTATAACAGAAGAGTAATGACAAACACACAGACCTGAACGATATATCCTCATTAAGCTGATAGCAGGGGTGTCGGCAAATGGAAAAAGGATTTGTGTGTGTGTGTGTGTGTGTGTGTGTGTGTGTGTGTGTGTGTGTGTGTGTGCAAGAGAGAGAGAGAGAGATTGTATTTAGCCCTGAATCCGTTTGTTTGTTGTTCATTAATCCCTTTTCTCGAGGGAAGCAGTCCAAACCATAATAACATCCTTTGCAGTACCGTAAAAAAATAGACAGACAATCCTTTACTAATCCTTTATCGCCCACCGAGTGCCAGGGAAGTAGAAGGACTCGAGTTTAGGTTATGATAATCCAGATCATTTAAGCTGTAGCAGACCATCCTTCGTCCCTGGTGGCATTTAAATGAGAAAAAAACACCTCATCACCTCTTGGATTAGAACCCTGAAGAATTAGTGCACGCTCTCCTCCGTTCCTAGATCTGTGTAATCTGTGTCACTGAGGGGAAAAGCGTCGTTTTAGAGCTGAAGAGGTTATTTCTTGTAGTGGTTGTGTGGTGATGATAATAGTGACTGTGGTGTACATGGTGGTGATGATTTTGATGATAACTGGTGTACACGGTGGTGGTGATTTTTGATGAGGATAATGGTAATCATGGTGTACATTATGGTGATGACTGGTGGTAATATTGGTGGTAGTTATGATAGTGGTGGCGATGGTGATGACTGTGGGTGTACCAATAGTGGTGGTGGTTGTGATGGATACAGGGCTTATTGTGGTGGTGGTGATGGTAGGATATCCTAATGAAACTTACCTTATGTAATATGACGATATGGCCGGAAAGTTTTTTTTTTTTTTTTTTCTTTTGCTAGGAAGAAGGAATCAAGGTCATGAGCCCGCAAAAACTGTTCCTTTCAAGAGAACAAAATACAAGAGAGAGAGCCATATTCAAGATCCAATCATTTCGAGATGCCTGGACACTCTGTGTTTGAAAGACTGGAGATCATAGAAAGCAGGAAATACAGACAGAGGGAGACAGTTCCAGAGTTGACCTGTTGCATAAATGAAGGACTGGGAGTAACAGTTAACCTTCGTATAACAGAGTTGGACAGAAAAGGGGTGAGAGTTTGATGCTTGACGGGTGCTACGCGCCCGTCGTAGAGGCGGAGGAATGCATGCAGACAGTTCAGAGGAGCAGCGACCATTGAAGCAGCGATAGAAAAGAGATAAAGATGCAACAGTGTGGCGAAGAGACAGAGGTTGAAGGGAGCCAGAAAAAGGAGGAGAGTTAATGCGACGAAAAGCCTTTGACTCCACCCTACTGAGAAGAGCTGTATGTGGGGAACCTCCCCACACATGCGAGTTGTACTCCACACAGGGGCGGATAAAACCCGAGTATAGAGTCAACAATTGTGCAGGGGTAAAAAAAGGAACGGAGTTGGCTTAGCACACCTGATCTCTTGGAAGCAGATTTTACAAGAGATGTAATATCATCTTTGCAAGATAAGTCCCGAGTGAATGAAACCCCAAGTAAGTTCAAGGATGATGAAGGATTAAGCTGAGTATTATTAGACATTAGTGGGTACACCTGTGGAAGATATTGTCGCATTGATACGTGTAAGAACTGTGTCTTTGATGCATTAAAAACAACCAGATTATTTTTACCCCAGTCAGAGATACGAGCCAAGTCAAACATCAGGTGTGCCATAGCCTCATCCCTTGTTTGTTGAAGTAACTGCTGAGATAGACGTTGCGGGAACCGAATGGAAAGGTGAAGGGTGGAGTCATCAGCGTACGAGTGGATAGGGTTAGATGTACAGCTTAGAAGGTCATTGATGAATAAAATGAAGAGAGTTGGTGATAGGACAGAGCCCTGAGGAACACCACTGTTGATAGATCTAGGTGAAGAACGATGGCCATCTACAACAGCCGTTATAGAACGAACAGAAAGGAAGGTAGAGATGAAGGCAGAGATAGAAGGATAAAAACCGTAAGAGGGCAGTTTGGAAATTAAAGATTTATGCCAGACTCGATCGAAAGCCATTGAGATGTCAAGTGCCATGGCAGAGCTTTCACCAAAGTCCTGAAAGGAGGATGAACAGGAGTCTGAAAGGTAGGTGAGAAGATCGCCAGAGGAGCGTCCCTGAAGGAACCCATACTGACGATCAGAAAGAAGATTGTGATAGGACAGATGTTTTAAAATTTTTCTATTAAGAATTGCCTCAAAAACTTTTGAGATACAGGATGTTAAAGCAACTGGACGATAGTTAAAGGGCTGGGAATGGTCACCCTTCTCTGGGACTGGCTGAATGAGAGCAAACTTACAGCAAGAAGGAAAGGTACAAGTTGATAGACAAAGACGAAAGAGTTTGCCTAGGCAGGGTGTAAGCACAGAAGCACAGTTCTTGATGACAACGGGAAGGACTCCATTACGTCCATATGCCTTGTTAGTATTGAGACCTGTGATGGCAGAAAATACATCAACTGAAGAAATTTTAATGTCAGCCATAAGGAAGTCAGACGGGGAAAGTGAAGGAGGAACAACCCTGGAATCGTCTAAGGTGAAATTGGAGGAGAAAGTCTGAGCAAAGAGATCTGCTTGACCTGTAGAAGAAATAGCTACAGAGCCATCAGAGTAGAAAAGAGGAGGGATGGATGATGAAGTAAAGTTGTTAGAAAGGTTTTTGGCAACGTGCCAGAAGGAGCAGGAAGAATTCGAATTGGAGAGTTGAGAGCATTTAGTATGGATGAAATTATTTTTAGCAGAGCGAAGAACAGATTTAGCACGATTCTTGGCAGAAACGTATGAAAGATGTGATTCGGGAGTGGGTTGGCTCTGGTACCTTTTATAGGCCCTCTCCTTGTTGCGGACAGCATTAGAACAAGAATGAATAAACCAAGGCTTTCTTGCATTAGTCATAGAATATGAGAATGGAATGTATGCTTCCTTGCCCAAGAGAATATCCTCAGTAATGCGCAAGGCACACTCAGATGGCTGCCTGCCATGGAAGCAATAATCATTCCAGGGAAAATCAAAGAAGTACTGCCTGAGGGCCTCCCAATCCGCAGCTCCAAGGTGCCACAGACGAAGTTTCTTTGGAGGGTCCACAGGCCGTACCAGAGCAATAGGACAGGTTAAGGTGATAAGGTTGTGATCGGAGGAGCCCAACAGAGAGGAAAGATTAACAGTGTAAGCAGAAGGATTAGTTGTAAGGAAGAGGTCATATATTTTGGAGCTCTCTCCAAGGCGGTCAGGGATACGGGTAGGGTGCTGTACGAGCTGCTCTAGGTCATTAAGGATAGAAAAGATGTAGGTTTGTTCACCAGGTGGATCACTGAAAGGAGAGGAGAGCCAAAGGTGGTGGTGAACATTGAAATCTCGTAAAATTGTCATTTCAGAGAAAGGAGGAATGGATAGAATGTGTTCCATCGTAGAAGTAAGATAGTCGAAGTATTTTTGATAGTCAGTAGAATTAGGAGATAAGTAAACAGTACAGATATATTTAGTCAGAGAATGACAGGAAAGCCGAAGCCAGAGTGTAGAGAATTCAGAAGAATCGAATTCAGGAACACGAGAGCAAGATAAGTCGTTGCGTATATATAAACAACAGCCACGTTTGGCTTTGAAATGAGTATAGAGAAAGTAGGAGGGTGCGGAAAAGGATTTGCTGTCAGTTGCCTCAGACAGCTGAGTCTCAGTTAGAAGGAGAAGGTGAGGTTTGGAGGAGGAGAGGTAGTGCTCAAGAGAGCGAAAGTTAGAGGAAAGGCCGCGAATGTTGCAGAAATGAAGAAGAAGTGAGTCAGAGAGTGTTTCCAGGCAGCTCAAGTCAAGTGTAGCTATTAACATCTTTTTGTTATCCATATTTTACCTACCTCCGTGCTTATCAGTCTTTCTATTTACCAGTCCCTTCAAAACCACTCTATAATTCTGAACTCGTCACTCGGCACACGGTAAATATTACAGACAGTCCAAAAAATAAAAGATCTCTAAATCTCATCCTACAATATTATCTATCTGCAGATTCATTTACTTTAGCTGAAGTTCCACAAAAGAAACGAGAAAAAAAAGCTCTTCCTATACTCCTCAAACATACTCCATCTTCAAGGAGACTGATTGAGACTGCCAAGAAGAATAGCGCCCGGAAGACAAAGGAAACAGAAGAGCGTGAGACAAAGAGAACCGGACGCAGAATTGGACAACAAGGCACGAAGTTAGTGGCTGACAGTAAGGGTGGGGGTGAGGATCTTCAGAAAGACACGGTGCTACGAATGGATTCATACAGAGGAAACGTGAGAAGTATAACAGAAAAGGGAAATCAACAATGACAAGCAAAAGGACTGGTCAGCAACGAGGCAGGAAAAACAAAGAAGTTACATTTTTATAAAGGAGAAAGGAAAATGGGAGAATCATAGGACTTGGAGAGACAGAGACACTACAAAATGTGTGAGAAAAGAGGGACCACGGACAGTGACAGTAATGAAGAGGGGAAAAAAAGATGTGAATGAGCAAATCAGGGAAGGTAAATAAAGGGAATAAATAAAAGAGTAAGGGAGACTACAAGAGGAAAAAGAAGAGTGGGGAAATAGGGAGAGATAGTGAAGGGTAGAAGGAAATGAGGAGGCAAAATGAGTAAACACGAGAAGGAGAAAAGAAGGGAGGGATAGAAGAGAGAATGAGGACAGGGGAAAGTTGGGGGAAAGAAAGGATAGAAATGAAGAAATATAAAAGCTTGATGAACTGAGAAATGGAAGAGAAACAATAAAAAAGGAGAAAGACACACACACACACACACACACACACACACACACACACACACACACACACACACACACACACACACACACACACACACACACACACACAGATTAAAGAAATGTAAGAAAACATGACAATGAAATACTAACGTAAGACAAGCGAGTGAAAGAAATTTAGGGAAACAGTGAAATAAATGAATAGAGGGAGGAGGAGTGAACAGACGAAAACATTATAGAAAAGCTGGTGAGTGGGTGGGCAACGAAAGGCAAGAAAAAATTGTAAAAAGAAAAAAAAAGAAGAAGGAAAACTGTGAGAAAGGTGAAAAGAAGCGAAAGTGAAATTGAAAGAGAAAAGTGAAAGAATCTTAATGGAAAAAAAATGTGAAAGAGTTAGTGCGATGGATTTGAAGCACGCGAGATATGAATGAAACAGAAAGTGTGAAATGAAAACATAAAAAGGGAAATAATATGCTTGTTATCACAGGCATGTTAAATTCTCACCGAGTTGATGGTTCTTCACTGTGCACTTTTGCGGGAAGTAGTGCAGTTGCCTTTTGCATAATTAAGACCAATAGGGCTGAGGTGTACGCGCGAAATCCAAAGAAATGCTACCCCCCCCTGCAATCTAATTAATCGAGTTACGAACCATTCGAAAATGTTGGTAAAGGTGGTGACCCACATTCATCATCGTTACCATCCCCTTGCCATACCAGCATGCTTACCATTTCCTTGTTCTGATATGGACACCGCGAATACCATGGGAAAGTAAAGCGAAGGAAACATCTCTTTTACCAGTCATTGCGGTGATAAGTGTGGTGATGTATCTGGCCCCATTTTCACAGTCTCATTTACGGACTAGTTGTGACCACTAGTTGTTGTTAGTAGGCTACCCATGGCACGTTAGAGAGCACTTCTAGGCGCTGCGGAGGAAGAGATATCCTTTCCCGCATTATGGTTTTGATGAAATGACAGTAAACAATTTTGGGCTTAGCTGCCACATCAAGCTCATAGTTTCAATCATATGAACCTAACCTTCCTCTCCCACCTCCACCGCTCAATTCAGGTAGATGACACGGATCACACTGCTCCTTTTTATTATGACAGCAGCTACAGTAGGCTACTTCGCCACACCAGCTAAGGGTACATCGATGAGAGATGATGTGGGCTGGATGGGACAAGTTCTTCTATTGGTGCCTTCAGTTCCTCCTGTTACGTTTCCGACCCAGTTCAAGATTCATACCTTTATTCTCGTCAGCTTAGGAGACTTTATAGCACAGCTTCCTTGCGATTTCTTTTCTATGTGTGGCGCTTTAATATTAGCTAATACGTTATTTAGGCAGTCTAAGTTCCCTTCACTAAAAATGACATAAAGAGAAATAGTAAAATGTAATATCTAATATAAATCGCTAAAGAAACAGTGTTAGAAAACTTTCTTACTCGACGAGAATAAGGGCCTCCGTGATGATGAAACGATGACCCTACAGACGAGTGGCTAAAGGGAGTGTCCATCCCAGCTCAGGGTACAAAACTGATGGATTGAGGCATCACTCTGATTCATCCGGGGCAGGGAAGTGGTTCTGTCGGGGCCCAGCGTCCTTCCAGAGGCCCCTATTCTCGTTGGTTGAGAAGGCTACCTAACAACTCATCTTTAGCGATTATTGTTGGATACGGCTTGTTAAAATAATATTGTATGATATTTATAGGAAGAGTATAGTAACATCAGAATAACTTCAATAACACAAAAGAGCATACCAAGGTGTAATATACAAAATAAATCGCTTAGGAAAAGGTGCTAGGAAGCCTTCTTAACTGACGAGAATAAGGGCCACAGGAACTTCTAACCCTGAAACTGCAGTTGGTACATCTGGGTAATTTATTCAACATAACAGCCTAATAGTTTGCTTCAGTAAGGAAAATTCTGCTGCTCAAAGGTTTCAAAGTCTTTCGTGAGTCACCTATTCTTTGCAATTATTAGGTCTAGGTAAATTTTTTCATCCAACAAGAATCAATTTTCTTTAGTAGAGAGCAATTCTATCAGTCAGACAGCTGATTATAAATGGAGCTTTGGTAATAGTGATGCCAAACACCAAACGCTCCGTTAAACATAGCATCGGTGTCCTAGATCACTGTCTACACGTGCAGGGTAAATGATCCTGCCTGGGGTAATTGCCGTGGTAATTGCCGTGGTAATTGCTGCAGATATCCGGTTTATTCACACATTCTCCATTTCCTCACCTCAATTGTGGGCGGCTGCCTGTGACATAATTTCTCCCCCGTTGCCCTTACTCTCGCCCGCCTTTACAAAGGCGGAGCGATAATATTTTTACCTAAGTCTGTGTGTGTGTGTGTGTGTATATATATATATATATATATATATATATATATATATATATATATATATATATATATATATATATATATATATATATATATTTGTTCTTATATCTTATGAACGGTTTCAGGTATCAACATGAAACCTTCAGGGCTTCAAGATATAGCCAAAATCTTGGACAAGTTCGAAAATTGGCAGTCGGGGTCAAAGTCAAGGTCATCAAAATGGTTGCCAAAGGTAAACTAGTTTTTATTGCCCGCCATTAGCACCATTATATCTCATGAACAGCTTGAGCTATCAGCATGAAACCTTCAGGATATCAAGATATGGCCAAAATCTTCCGTCATCCCGGGGGACGCGGCCCCCGAACCCTCCTGGGGGCGGCGCCGGCCCCGGGACCCCCCGGGGGGGCCCACCTCCTGGCCCTCAAGTGAGGACGCCGCCTCCAGGCCCCGCAGTGGGGGCGCCGCCCCACAGACCCCCCCCAGGGAGGTCCACCACCCTGCCCCATGACGGGGCGCCGGCCCCCAGCCCCCCTTTGGGGGGCCACGCTTGTAACTTGGCGAACAACATATTCTGGTGGGCGATTAGCATTTGCCTCCTGAATGCTTTTCTTTCATTATTTAAGTATGATACATTTAACACCAGGAAGCCATTTACTACGCTGAGTGGTAAACATTTATCCAAATTATAGCGCCTGGTGGTTTAGTGGGTATTTAAGGGGCTCCAATCGAACTGAGCCTGTATACTGTAGTTTTATATCAAAGGGGTGGTTGGGGTTTATTGCTCACGTAATGCCACTCAGGGATGAGTGAGACTGGTCACTCTCATCTTAAATGTCAAGACCAACTTGTGTACCCCAGGCCTCCTACGCTCCTCATGGGGAGACAACGGATTGGATGATGTAAGGATGAATACCTCTTTCAACTTAACTTTGCCCTTTTTCTTTTTTTTGTTCATTTGCAGCTCACTTCACACAGCTCAATGGCAAATATGACAATGCAACCACTCGTCATCCTTTCCTTAGCACCTCTTCGTGACTAGCACCATATTTAGCATTAATCTATTGTTACAGTTCAGCATTCATGATGGAGATATGACAAATTTAAGTCAGCTTAGAGAAAAAAAAGTATAGCTTATTTGTAAATTCTTTCAGTTTCTTATGCAATATTTTATGCTCACATAGTCTTATAAACAACACTCTTCCTGCAATGCTGGTGGCAAGAAAGCAGTAAAAAATAATGAGATCATTGTGAAGGAATCTCCCCAGAAATAGATCATATCATGCAGCGGTGTTTGCAGGAGTATGGTAAAACAAAAAGGGAGTCATCGGACAGAAGCGAATGACATTCGCCACACACAGGATATCTATTTGTCTATCTATCCTGAATCTCTATCCATCCATCCATCCATCTATCTATCTCCATGCATCCATCTCTCTACGTCTCTATCAGCCTACCTCCATCCATCCATCCATCCATCCATCTCTATCATTCAATATCCACCTATCTATCAACCTCTGTCTACCCATCTATCTGCCTATCAATCTATCATCCATCTATCTCTTCCAAAACCTATTTATGAAACTATACTAAGGCTGAAGAGGAAACACGAGAAACATGAGGAAAGAGAAGACGTCCCATCCCACCCTCGCAATCCCACACCACTCGTAACCTCAGCAATAAAACCGCATGTCGTATCCTCATCGTCCTAGGAGACTCCCTACCACTACGACTGTTCTTGTAGTAGGCTACACTTCAACCATGCCTTACCTTATATGTCATTTTTCTCTCTTATGGTAGTGCGCCTTTTGGTATTTCATTCCAGCAGACGCCAGACGATTTTATTCAGCAAAGAGCGAGTCAGGGGGATCTTAAGAGATTAGACAGTAATCATGAAACAGCTGCAAGAGATATTCTGTGCGAAAATATTAAAGTTTCTGTGACTCAATCAGGTGAATAAAATCGTCTGGGGTTAGCTGAACTATGATACTTGAAAGGAAAGGGTCATAGGAGGAATAACCATAATTTTAAAAAATCAAGAAATCATCAGTAATATTGTATATTTCCATAATCTTCTAACAGACAAGCAGAAAGACAAACCAGACTAAACACATAACCTCAGAGGGATTCACATGCTGGGATAATAATAATGGAAGATAATGTTAGTTGTCCTTCCATTTTCAAAGGTTTGGATCTGTGTAAAGAATGACTACCTTGTCCTGTCTGAAAATACACAGCAATACATACCTATTGACATTTGCCACAACATATTTCTGAAACTGAATTTTACATATTTAAAGTGTTAAATTCCGAACAGTAGTTTTCTGTGTGGAAAACACTCACGGCTGACACTAGCATCAAACCCTATATTAATAGAATGGTAAGGAGTCACTAAAGTTATCCTTCCCACTTACAAGTAACAATGACTAATTTAAATTCAGTTTGCTATGTACTGTTATGTTGTTTAATGATGATTCATGTCTGTTTTTGGTGTAGGTAGGTTGAAGTTTACTGTGGGCAAATTTTCCATTGTTCTGAATGCAACTCTTCAGTAACCGCTTTGAAATGAGAAGGATTATATACATATATCACTGAAAAGACAAGGACGACAGAATCATAATCCTAAGATGCTGCTATAACGTGTAAAACTCTTTTGTTGTGTGCGGGTGAAGGCAAGGTGGATGACTTGACCGGGAACTTGATATGCTGAGGGACATTTGACAAAGCCATATATGAAAAAATATGGCTTTAGTAATCGTCATCATCATCATCATTATTATCATCATCATCATCATCATCATCATCATCATCATCAACATCACCACCACTACGACCACCACCAACAGCACCACCACCACCATGACCCCTTTTCTCTCATAAGGACAGCGTAGGGTGTATTTTCGTTGGTAGGGTCTTAATTACTTTATTCAGCAGAGTAAAACCAGAGTTTGATTACTGGTCAGATCAAATTCAGGGCCATTTTGTTTTTTATGTTTGTTTGTTTGCCAAGCAGTACAACTTGGAACCTAAATGTGCCTATAAATGTTGTTAATCTTATTCTTGTGGCATATATTTTGATGTGATAAAAATTGATTGTTTGCTTTACTGGCATTCCTGAAGTCGATAGAAATTAATCATAAACCCTTTTCTTCAGGCAGTCTTTACAAGACAAACCTCGGTTACATATACAACTATATAAATGGTAGAAACTATAATTTGCAAGTATAACAATGTCAAATCATGCTTCACTGTTGATAGTCACAAAATAACTATTCTGATTAATAAATTTTACAACAGAAAACTACATTATTATTGTTATTGACAATGTTGATGTTGATGCAAGAAACTAATAAACTCACTCACAGATACGACCCATACATCCATATAGTTGTTAGAACAGTGTTGTGGCTGATGGAAGGTGTATGTTGACCTCCCCCCCCCCCTCCACACACACAAGGGGTACGCAAGCCCTCCTCCATGGATCTCACGGGAAGGATGAACGTACCAGGTGGGCGGGCAGGCAGACGGATGGACACACACACACACACACACACACACACACACACACACACACACACACACACACACACACACACACACACAACTTGCCCTTCTGCTACAGATGATGAAGTGTGCGTACCCACAAGGATGGTGCTTTTCTCATTGTCTTTGGTGCCAACGTGTGTGACTGCAGATCAATCCTGGATCCTCAAACTTTGCCACACAGTCGGCATAAGTCCAAGTTTGCTTGGAGAATTCTGTCTTGGTTGCGCCTTCATTGTCTATGCTCTCCTCTGGCCAGGTTCCGAGCTTCGTCGAGATGAGTGTTTCCTTCACTGCGGAGGGCTGGCTATTGTTTTCTGTCCAAGGCAATGGCTTAAAGATCTCTTGGTATTATGTTTCATTTCTTCAGAGCTGTTCTTATATGATCTTTATAGCTCTTCCTCTGTCTCCCTGGGTTGCTGCATGCTGCAAGTTGTTCATACACAACCTGGGAGGGAAGGCAATGCTCAGACATACTGAACACATGTCCGGCTCACCTCAGCTGCTTTTTGGCCAGCATAGTTTCTTTGCTGGTTTATTTCACCCGCTGGAGAATTTGTGAGGGCCATTATCCTCCCATTTCAGTCCTACGGTGTGCTGTATCAGATGTGAAACGAGTCAAGCATTTAAATGTGACACTGCTGGGTAGTCCAGGACTCAGCACTGTTTAAGAGGGTAGAGAGGTATACAGCCATATTTAAAAACACCGTCTCGAGTCTCAAGTTGGTGTTTTCAGACTCTGGAACTGAGACGTCCAAAAGGGGCTGAGTCATGGTTGATTTATGCAAGGACTCCTGCGTCACTGGTATAATTATCTGTAAGCAAACTTTGAAGGTAGAAAAAGTTCTCCACCTGTCTTACATTTTCACCATTTATCTGAAATGCAAGAGGTTCTATCGGGTTGTTTCCCTGATATGTTATTTCTGATTCATTGACATTTATTCTGAGTCCCATTGCATGGTATATGTTGAAGACGATGGTGAGACTCTTTTAGGGCTTCCAGGGTATGTGCAAGGACAGCACAGTCCTTAGCATATTGTAGCTCTCGGAAATGGGCAATTTTAGTCTTTGCTTTTGCTTGAAAAGACGTTTGAGAATTTATAACCTACCGTCTAGACAGAACTGGATATTAATTCCACCATCAGGGCTCATTTGTTGATGACTGAAAAAAGATGTCTGCAGTGAGACAGATGCTGAAAATGACGAGCCAGGACACATCCATGCTTTACTCTCATGTCCACGTTGAATGGTTTGGATTTGCTCCCACTTAAGGACAAGCAAGCATTCATCTTGTCATGCAGGCTCTTTAGGACGGTAAGAATTTTGTCTGGTATTCAAAATTTTGAAAGAGTATGCCGTAAAAGTTCTTTGTTGACAGTGTCAAAAGCTTTTGCAAGATGGCACTGTTCTAATATTGGCATTTTCCTTGTATCTATCGGGCAACATATATCACATCACAGGTTCTTCGTTCCGTCTGAAATCCACATTGCGTTTTGGGAAGTGTTGACACAGTCAGAAGTTTTGTCATTCTGGATAACATTATCTTGGGTAGTACTTTACTAGCATTCATAAGGAGGAAGATACGTTTGCTGTTGTTACAATTTGAGCAGTTCTCTTTCTTCTTGTGGATGGTTATAATATCAGAAGTAAGCCTTCTAGATGGAATTCATTCTTGTTTCCCAGAAAGTATCGGGTCATGGAGGAACTAGTGGAGTAATTGGTCACCCTCTGATTAGTTCAGATGGTATGCCATCAGGGTCACGGTTTTTGTTATTTTTTAAGAGATGGGATGGCCTGAACAGTTTATGCATTTGTAAGTGGGACATCGGGATCTGTTACTTGAGGAGCATTTGGGATGTCATAAAGGATATTGTGCTCCACAGGGTTTCTTCGATATTAAAATATTGTGCCCATCTTTCTAGGATAGCTTGCTTGTCTTTCAGGAGCTCTCCCTTGGCTGATCAAGTAGGGGCTAGGTTGCGTTTGACTTCCCATATATGTTTTTTATAGACTTGCAAACCCATGTTGGTCATTAAAATCAGCCGGTCTTTGCAGCTTTTTTGCTTGCTCAGTCCACAATTTGTTCTTTATGTCATGCAGTTTTCTTTTGACTTCACTTCTAAGATCCTGGAATTCCAGTTGTGGGGTTAAGGATCTAGGATGTGCCAACCAGTTGTTATATGCTCTATTTTCCATTGCAAGAAGGGAATGTATGCCGTCAGCATATTCATCAAGCCAGTCTTTATGGTGGCGAGTGGAAAAGCCAAGGGTTTTCCTGCAGTGCTTTGAAACAGTGTCTTAGTGCCCAGCCACTCTGCATGTATATAGGTTTGTTGCAATATTGTTTGGGGCAAGTGGTGGGCACTAAGAGAACTTATCTGTAGTAGTGCTGTGGAAGGTGTTACAAGTTGCCACATCCTTTAAAATACTGCAGACTAGTATCTTTGAGGATTGTCTGTTGCAATTTTGTTGGCACATGAGTAGTTGCAGTTTGGTGAGTATAATGTTATGGCGTCTTGAGCACTCAGCACCTCTCATAGTTAAGTTTATAGGAACTTCTCTTTGGTCTTGCTGCCTTACAATGCCAGCCTGTTAGGTGTCAATGTCTAGGTCGTGGGTGCATCCATGTAGTCTCGTGTTCATTCTTAAGTTGGAAAATAGTGTTGGTGATGGTCAGACTGTGTTCTGAGGATGAGGGAAGCAGTCTACGTCCATTGTTGTTCGTGTTACCAACACCATGGAAGCCTATATTGCCTTGCCAGAGGTGATTATCTTTTCCTACTTTGTCACAAAAATCTCCAAGCAAAATGAGTTTGTCATTATGTCGCACTGAGTCAATGATAACATCCAGAGCCATACAATGAATCCTTGACGGTGTCTTCAGAGTCAAGCACTGGGGCATAGGCACTGATGAGTGTTGCATACTAGCCTTATAGAGTGGTGTGTGCCACGACATTAGCCTCTCTGTTATACTCACAGGTGATTCTTGAATCTTCTGTAATAGGTCTCCAGACTGCAAAGCAAGTAACGTAGTTTCTTTTTACATTGTCTGGGTATTCTATCCAGGTATGGAATTGTTCATACCCAGCCAACTCCCCAAAGCGATTTGACAGCAGTTGCGTCAAAGCAATGACCCAAAAGTCCTTAGTATAGAACATTTACTTAAAATAAATAGGATCCCTCAGTCAATATTAAATTGCGACAAACCATTCAAAAGCAGTAATAAATCTCCCTTAATCAAACTTTCTTCACAACCAAGCATTCAAACTACTAAATAATCCTAATGACAATAGAATGATCTGGCTGACTCTCAATTGTTTCGGTAACAACTTCAACAAGTCATCACCCATTCCCCCACTAAAATCTTCAGATGGAAACATTATAAATGACCCACGTGTAAAAGTGAACATCCTTGCTAGTACGTTTACCATAAATTCTACCTTAGAGGAAGTTAGTCAGAACGTCCCTATACTAGAACTCATCTCTCCTGAATTTGCTCCACTTAAGATACAAACTAGATACGTAAAATCCATCCTAGAAAATCTGCCAACCAACAAATCTCGAGGTCCAGATGGAATCCGTTCATTCGTTCTGAAAAGTGTTACCAAAAACTTGCTCCCGTTCTCGCTAAATTATTCAGACTATGCATCCATACCTTTTCTTTCTCTAATTCATAGACAGAAGCCAATATCAATCCAGTCCAGAAGAATGGAAGTTCCTCTGATCCCTGTGATTACAGAGCAATAGCCATCACATTTTCTTTAAGTAAGGTATTTGAGATTGTAATTCTATCTGTCTATCTATATACCTAGGCTGCTTCCCCCAAGGAAAGGGAGGTAGCCGAGACAGGACGACACACTCCCCACTTACTCATCCATTCAAACACATTCATTCACATCTTAGCCCTAAAGGGGAGAACGGACAGATCCTCACCGCACCACACAGCACAAGGGTCAACTGAGCAATGCAATCAGTGACATCCGCAGCAGGACCCGACAGCAGAACTGGTTTACCCCTGCCACATCATAACAGACCCATCCCCTTACCCGCACTTGACCTGACTAGCTGATCAGACCAAAATGCGGGAGAATATCCCCTCAGGGCTGCGTCATCACTTATTCATTCACAATTTCTCTCCATTTATTTCTGTCCAGCACAGCCACTCTTCCTTGCTCAACAGACATCCCTCTTGCATTCAGTGCTCTCTTCACACTGTCCATCCATCCTATTCGTGGTCTTCCTCTCACCCTTACACCTCGCACATCAGAGCTAGTTATCTTTTTCACCAATCGCTCATTATCCATTCTCTCCATATGCCCAAACCATCGCAACACCCTCTGCTCAACTCTACCAGCCATCTCCCGAACAACTCCAGTTCTGCTTCGCACTTCATCATTTTGAACCCGATCCATATGAGTCACTCCACACATCCTCCACAGACACCTCATCTCCATTACATTCAAACTTTTCCTCTCTGCTACACCCATATTCCATGTTTCAGCCCCATATAACGCAGTCGGTACCACAAGACCCTCATACAGCCTTCTCTTTACATCCATTCTAAGCAAACGACATTTAAACACTTTTTTCATTCCTCCCAGCACCTTTTCTACTTCATTTATTCTAAACTTCACATCTGCATCTATTCTTCCATCCACAGCAACATGTGACCCTAGATATTTAAAACAATCTACCTCCTCAAGCAACTCACCATTCAAAACAATATTCATCCCCCTACCATCTATCAACCTCGTACACTTCATCACTTTACTCTTATTCTCATTTACTTTCAATTTCCTCCTTTCACACACCCTTCCAAACTCCTCTACCAACTGTCTCAATCTCTCCTCTGAATCAGTCACCAGTGCAGTATCATCTGCAAACAGCAGCTGCTTCAGAGTCCACTCTCCACCATCAACATTCACCAGACTCAGACCTCCACCTAAAACTCTTGCATTCACCTCCCTTACAACACTATCCATGTAAATATTAAACAATCAAGGTGACATCACACATCCCTGTCGCAGCCCCACTCTCACGGGGAACCAATCACTCACAGCATTTCCCACTCTTACACACGCTCTACTATTTACATAAAAACTTTTCACCCCTTTTAGTAACCTACCATCAAGTCCATACAATCTTAAAACAGTCCACAAAGCCTCCCTATCAATTCTATCATACGCTTTCTCTAAATCCATGAATGCCCAAAACACATCCTTGCCTTTTGCTAAATACTTTTCACACACTTGTCTCACAGCAAACACCTGATCAACGCATCCCCTGCCTCTCCTAAAGTCACACTGCTCATCACCAATCACTCCCTCTGTACCCTCTCTAACTCTCATAATTAACACTCTACCATACACCTTACCTACAACACTCAACAGACTTATACCCCTAAAGCTAGTACATTCATACTTATCACCCTTGCCTTTATACAATGGGACCACACAAGCACTTGCCCAGTCAATTGGCACCATACCTTTCTCAAAGCATACATTCAACAATCTTACTAACCAGTCAACAATAGTCACTCCACCACCCTTCAGGCATTCCACAGCACACCCATCCATACCTGCAGCTTTCCCTGTTTTCATCTCCTTTACTGCCTTCTCCACTTCCTCCTTCGTGATCAAAGAATCATTCAACTCTCCCAACACATTTATTCCTTGCACCCTTCCATCCGCCACAATCTCAGCCACCATTTCCTCCTCTACATTTAACAATCTTTCAAAATACTCTGCCCATCTCTTCCTTACTGCATCCATCTCAATTAACATCCTTCCATCCTCTGCTTTTACTCGTTCTTCCTTCCCAGACTCTCCCTTTCGCACCCTTTTCACCTCCTTCCAAAACATTTTCTTATTCTGTTGAAAATTCTCTGTCAGCTGCCTACCCCACCTCTCATCTGCTGCCACTTTAGCATCACGCACAGCCCTTCTCGCTCTATTCCTCTTTTCCTTATACCTTTCATGTGATGTCTCATCCTTCCTCTGCAGCCACATTTCATATGCACGTCTCTTCTCAGCCACAGCCATACTTACTTCCTCACACCACCATTCACTTCCTTTTCTTACACCACCACCCACACGTCTCACACCACACACCTCTTCTGCATGCCCCACCACAGCACTCTTAAACAACTGCCATTCCTCCTCCACGATGCCATTTTCCCGATCTTTCACTGCGTTCCACTCATCTTTCAATTTCTCCTGATACTCTATCATTTTCTCTCTTTTATCCAACTCACTCACTTTCAAAACCTCCCTGCCACACCTAACCCTCCTAGCTCTCACCCATCTCTTACCTACTCTTAACTTTCCCTGCACCAGGTAGTGGTCAGACATACCTCCACCCTCCCCTCTCAGAACTCTCACATCCAACAATCTTCCTATTACATTCCTAGACACAACCACATAGTCCATCAAAGCTCTATCAATAACCCTTCCACCCTCCTGTCTCACCCTTGTATACTTATAAATATCTTTCTTCTCAAACAGCGTATTCCCAATCACCATCTCTCGCTCAACACACATCACTATCATTCGTTCCCCATTTTCATTTCTTCCAGGCAAACCATGCATACCAAATACGCCTTCAACTGCTACATTTCCCACTCTAGCATTCAGATCTCCCATCATTACCACATTCACATTCGCTCCAGAACTCTGCAGACACTCATCAACATCATTCCAGAAAGACTCCCTCTCTTGTTCATCCCTTTCACTACCAGGCCCATATGCACTCACAACACCCACAACTCACGTTCAAATTTCGCTTTCACCCACATCAGTCTCGATGACACCTCCTTCCATTCAATCACACATTTCTGTACTTCCGGACTCACTAACAAGGCCACACCTTCTCTTGCCCTTCCCCTATCAACACCTGACAATCTTCCATTCACACTTCCAAACATAGATTCCTCCTTCCCTTGTAATTAATAAATATATTTCATACTGAATCCAACAACTTTGTGATAGACAGTATGGTTTTGCCACGAAAGATCCACTGTTGATTTATTCAGTCTCTTGACTCATACCATCCATCACTCAATTGACAAACATAGAAAAACCCTTGCAGTAGCCCTTGATATTTCTAAAGCTTTTGACAGAGT
The DNA here is from genome assembly GCF_032717465.1 of Coenobita brevimanus. Classification (NCBI taxonomy): domain Eukaryota; kingdom Metazoa; phylum Arthropoda; class Malacostraca; order Decapoda; family Coenobitidae; genus Coenobita; species Coenobita brevimanus. Next base: position 41,201,153 of record NC_137021.1, on the reverse strand, counting down.
ATGGCACCGTTTGCTGCTATCCAAATTCCTTTGTTATGGCCTATCATTTTTTGTTCTACTGATTTTCCTGTGTCTCAGTGACATAAAGATCAGAGTAAAAGTAGATGATGCATATTCCAGTTTCCACTAGACTTATACCGGCGTGCCACAAGGATCAGTTAAGGCTCCAATCCTATTACTAATTTATGTCAGTGATTTCTTATCTTTCACCCATAATCCCATTCACTCATTTACAGATGGCTCAACACTACGCAGTTCCTTTACAAACACTCATTCACAAAGTTTGATATCTTTAACTCGTAATGCAATAAAGAAGTTTCCAGAAATGAAGACTTATCTAATATCAGTGAATGGCGACAAAGTAACATTGTCTCATTCAATGCTAGGGAAACCAAATATGTACAGTTTACTAATGGACAGATATTGCCTGAATCCTATCACCTTCAATGCTACTAATATTCCTGTCTCTAAAAGTATTGAAATCCTTGATGTTTTACTTAACAATGCCCTCGGATGGACCTCTCAAGTTCGAGCACTTTCCAAAACCGCATCAAAGAAACTTGACTTATTGTATAGAATCCGGAACTACTTCACTGACAAGCAGTTGGCTGTAATTTACAAGACATGTGGTCTCTCAGTTGGAATATTGCTTACCCATGTGGAGTGGATATGGAAAGGTTTCACTAAAAAAGTTGGACAAAATTCAGAACAAAGCTGTAAGAATTATTAATTACCCTGCAATTACAAATGAACTACCTCCTTTACAAGTAAGAGGGAATGTTGCCTCCCTTGCATTATTTTACAGATACTTTTACAGCAATTGCTCAGACGAGGCTAAAACCACTGAGCCACCTCTCCACACTTTCCCCTGTGCTATTTGGGCATCAGGTAGTGCTCATGACTGGACTGTCACAATGCCATATTGCAGAACTTCTGCCTATCAAAATTCTTTTATTCCCCGAATGGCATATCTTTGGAACTCGCTTCCTCAGAATCGTTTCCCCCCCAAATTTCCACCTACAGCATTGCAAGTCCAAATGTTACAAATTTGTTCTGAATGGGGGACACCTGTAATCTGGTGTATGGATTATTTTTTTAAATTCGTTATTCTTCCTCCGTTCATCTTCTGTAAACAAAAATAAATAACACTTCCAGAAATAGGTATACCCTTCTCCATCTATGAGGCTGCCTTCTCCCAAGAGGTGAGTCTCAAGCAAGGCAGCAATGTCAAATTTTATCATTTTTCAGTTCATGGGCAATAAGGGCTGTCCTGCAGTGTGGTCGTGTGTTTTGGTCAGTATCATGCAAGGTTTATCTATTTCAGATAGCAAGAATCAGAGGGAATCTTGTTTTTTCGACCACACTGTAAGATGCCTTGATAGATGTGATTATCTGCCCAGATGGTGTGGAGCAACAAATGTTTAGGTAACCTTTTCTAAACCACTCCCCATCAGGGGTAAGAAGTTGGGTGTCCATTTCCAGCTGCTAAATAGCACTGAATGCTGCAGAGGGCATGACCTGCTCCTATGCCATAATGCCAGCGACCACTGGTCCACCACCGCCTATGTGTAGGATTTAAGCTAGCGACATACAGCCACATCCATGACCTGTCATCGTCACCCTATCCTGTCACCACAAGTCATTTGATTTTGGTGAAAGGGCGAAATATGAGGTGAGGCGAGTATAGCAGTAAGGTTACACGATGACTGAATCTGATGTGATGATGACTGTGTTTCATCCTTACCACCACATTACTTGGTCCTTCTCAGCCTGTGATGGTAACACGAAGATTCACGATGGTAAGGGTTGCAGGAGTCTGACTGGTCTGTCCATCGAGCCCTGCCTTCCGCGGGACTCTACACATGGATTCAGGGTTTACACCCCTAATCTTAACCCATCTAAGGGTTATCCACCAGGCAGAGGGCCTGGAAACATTTAGTTTGACTCCTCAATGCTGGCCCGTCCAATAAGGTAGCCCAGTCCTCCTGCTGAGTCCAGAAAGAATCTCCCCCCACTGGTATGGCCCACCAGATTTACAGGGTACGCAAGCCCTCCTCCACAACAAATCCCATCCCATGAGATGAGTGTACGGACCAGGTGGGCGAGAAGGCAGGAGGACGGATGGACGAACAGACAGACAGACAGACACACACACACACACACACACACACACACACACACACACACACACACACACACACACACACACACACACACACACACACACATGCACAGGCATACACAGAGGCAGATACATACGTGCATTAGAGCATACCGTACATGCACATGCGCATGAACATGCACACTCACACACACACACACACACACACACACACACACACACACACACATATCCTACATGCACAGGCAATGGCACAGATGTATGAGCATACATGCACATGAACACGCACACGCACATGCACACGCACACACCCTCACACACACACACACACACACACACACACACACACATGGGCGCGCGCGCGCAAACCTACACTTTCCCCTCCATCCATGGCCTCCAGACGCTGTAATAAAACACGTGATGAAAGAAACCTGTAATAACACAGGAAAAATCAACTATCATATTGCCAATATTGTGCCGGGAATTGAACCCGAGACGTCTCAGAAAAGAGCCAGGCAGCTATCCACTGTACCACGACCAGGTAAAAGTTGTCTCGCCTTGTCACATACTTGTATTGAAGGTGTCCCCCGTCCCTACTGAAAGGGAAGAGACAACCCCATGGCACTAGGGCATGCAGAAGCTTTTATTCATACACAAAGCAGATCCTGTTAATCGGCATGATGTTCAAGGTTCAATTCCCAGCACAAAATTGGCGATTTTTGTTGTGTTAGTACAGGTATATTTCACCATACTGACTTGCTGGAGTACAAAAATGCCTACTCTTAATATGAATATTTTCGGGCTTTGGCTGCAAAACAAGTATGAATAAACCCTGTACTGCTACTATTACTACTACTACTACTACTACTACTACTACACATTTATGGCACAGCTTGTCTCAGTTAAATGGACAGGCCACGTGCTGCAGGTAAGAGAAGCTCACCCAAGTATCCTACTCCACGGATCACAGCAAACTGTCTCTGTCACTAACAATCCTGCACTGAAACTATACCAGTAAACCAAATCCAGTTGTCCATTGCCTGTACTCTCGTCCGATGAGTCCCTGATATTTCCCTCTTATAAGTTTTCTCTGCGTGTCACGTTAATGCTCACTTATGTGAGCTTGTTTGTATTAGAACTGACACAGGGATTTGGTTCGTTTATTCGACCTTTCCGTGTCATAGGCCCATATAATTGTGGGGTGAAGTAGTTCCCTAACTCCCCTTCTTAAGCGATTTGTTTTACTTTTTACTCCATGCCGTCCTTTCTGTATTAATTCATTCTAAGAACACCATACTTTGCGTAAATAATGTACAAATAAATCCGTCTATCCATTGCCAGACGCCTCAGTACCTTAAGTGGTGGCCACAAACAAATCGTCTCCATGTCGCCCTGTCCGATGACACTTCATTGCCTTACATCCCCCTCTCTGATATACCTTTCCACTCCATCCCTCGGTCTTATCCTCGGCCTCACCCTCTTTCTCACTTCCTCCACCTCACTCGCATACACTCTCCTCGTTAGTCTCACGATCTCCATCCTACCCACATGGCCAAACCACCTCAGTGTATTTATCCTAACGCTTTCTATCGCATCCACATCCACACCACAATGCTCCTTCACTTCCTCATTTGTCAGTCTGTCTCTCCATGTAAATCTACATGCTCCTCCCAAATAACTCATTTCCACTGCTCTCACTTTTGACCTGTGTCCTTCCAACAAGGTCCAAGCTTCACTTCCATACGTTAGAGTTGGTATCACAATACTGTCATGCAGTGACATTTTTACTTCCATTGTCACTTCCCTGTTCCTTATCAATGCTTTCAAAAAAACAAAGTACAAATATGTAATGTGCATAAATAATGTAAAACTGCATCCAAAATTAAAGAGCAAAAGGATGCAAGAATCATTAATTACTTCAATTTGGTTAAGTCGTTCATTACTTTCATCACACCTTATACCTATGACACAGACATCAACCGTGCAAGAACCCTAAGGAACAAGCCTATATGGGTAGATTATCTGTGGTCGACGGTTTTGCTTGGTCAGGCGGACCGGGGTTAACTTATAACTGCAACAACACAGGTCAGTAAAAGTCTAGCAGACTGAAGGTTAATCAAAACTATTCCGAACCAATATATATATATATATATATATATATATATATATATATATATATATATATATATATATATATATATATATATACCAAAAAGCCGTCATAATTTCATGGATGTTTTTAAAATACCAGTATAACAATCTTCCAAGCAAATGTTACTGTATTTGGTTGGATAAAGTTCCAGTTCAGCTTTATAGGTTCCAGCCGATTTTTACTTCCGTTGAGAGAAATCCAGTATTTTAGTGCTGCTAATGCAAGACGATTCCGTGCAAATGAGGTTTAGTCTTAAAAGACTAAGTGTAAATTATGTCACCATTAACTTTTTCATGGTCGGGATAACTCTAGTAGTCTGCTCCAGCAAGCCCCGAATGACTTTATTCAGCTAAAGAAGAGTTACAGGAACCTGAGAATTAATGCATTTTGCCTGCACAGTACCCTGTTTACCTGAAACGCCCAGATTTTCGTCCTCTTACGGTTTACATTCCTTAGCTAAGAGGCATAAAAAGACAATGCTATGGCTCTATATCCTTTCTGCAGCATTTCTTCGTGACTGGCATCATATTCTAGTGTCAGTCTCTTGTCACTGTTCAGAATTCAACATGGAGAGATGCTAGTTATAGGCCAAGCTGGAGTAAACTGGATATAGTATCATTAAGGCAGACAATCAGTTTTTGTTAAGTCTCCTTCACTGCCTACAATGCGACCCACTGTACCTGACTTTACATCCTCGTCACCACTTATACTGTGCCCTTTTTACTCTAACTTGGCTTAAAATTGCCATCTCTCTACTCTTTATGATGAGTTATAACATTTAATTAACACTAGAATATGATGCTTGGCAAGAATAAGGGCTATGGAAAGTATGTAGAGCCGTTTGCCTGTTTTCTCCAATAATCTACGTGAAAAACGCGTGCATGAGATAGATAATCTGGGCCAAGTTAGTTTAAAAACAGCATAGTGGGTGTGAGGGAATATGGGGGAAACAAGCTTTATGAAAGAACAACAAAACTTCAAGCACGAAACAACAAACAGACATTACCAGTAAGGGGTATAGCTCAACAACAACAAACACCGGTGCCTTTCCACTGTAAAAGTTATGACGAATAAACGCCATTTTTCTCCCAGCACTGGAAAAGCTGTAGCAATCAGAAAATAGTTTCCAACAACAACAGCAACTTTTCAACAACAATGAATACAACGACAACAATAACAATTCCCTCCATCATCACACCCTTACCTCCTCCACCACCCCACCCCTTACTCCTTGCATCTCCACATCCCTTACCCCCTCCACCACCACAACCCTTACCTCTACCACCACCACACCTCTTGCCCCCTACACCACCACATACCTTACCGCTCCATACCACCACATCCCTTACTCCCTCCACCACCACAACCTTTGCCTCCACCACCACCACACCTCTTACCCCCTACACCACCTCATACCATACCCCTCCATACCACCACATCTACCCCCTCCACCACCATAAGACCACACCAATTCACATACACTTATCAAGCACCCTACACCATGGGGATAATAAAGACAGGAACAAACACTCAACTGTTAGGCCCTTCATGAACATAACTTACTCCCTACACCATCAGGGATAAAAAAATAACACAAACACACATAAACAAAACATCCGTATTATTACTGTATTTATCACCATAACACCCATCACACCATTACCACCAAAACATATCAATAAAAATACCGACACCACCATTATACTCATCAACCTCATCATACAGAACAACAGCTGCATCATGACTATAAATACCCTACAAATTCAGTCGTAGCTACCACCACAGAAACACATCAACCACTTGTGCCCCCACCACAACCATCCCAACACCCACTGCTTCTAAAACACTCATTTGCCAAACACCACCAACATAACGACAGTAACAACAACAGCCACCATCACCACCATGACACCCGCTTGCCCACCACTACTACCACAAAATCCACCATCACTAAGACATCAACTAGCCCACCACCACCACCACCAGTACCATCACAAAAATAACCACCACCAAGGCACCCATTTGCCCACCACCACTACCACCACCACAACAACAACAAGCAGAATCACTACCACCACAACCACCACCACAACAACAATCACCACCTTAACAAACACCACCACCACAACAACAACAATCATCATCTTAACAACCTCCACCACCACCACAACAACAACCATCTTAACCACCACCACCACAACCATCACTAAGGCACCCATTTAACCACCACCACAACCATCACTAAGGCACCCATTTAACCACCACCACTACCATAGCCTCCACCAAGGAATCCACTTGGCCACCACCGCCGCCACCACCACAACCACCATTACCATGACCACCACCATCTCCAACAACAACATGGCACACACTTCACACCGCCACCGATATGACACCCACTTCCCCAGTATCGCCACTACAGAAGCAACCACCATCACCAAGACACCCACTTTCCCACCAACACCACTACCACAAAAGCCACAACCACCACGACACCCACTTGCCCACCACCACCACCACATATCAACAACCACCACCATCAAGACACACACCTGCCCACCACAAAAACAACAACCACGTAGACACCCACTTGTCCACCACTACTACCACAAGAACCACCACCAAGACACCTACTTGCCCACCAACACAACAACAATCACCACCACCACAACCACAACCACAGCAACAACAAACACCATCATTATCAAGACACCCGCTTGCTCACCACCAGCACAACACATCAGCCATTACTTAAGCTTTACGGGATCCCAGGTGCGTCTTGTGAGAACAGCGATCAATATCTAAGGCAGGTAGGCCCCGCAGATCCTTTCTTTGTTATATATTGACAGTAAATTCAACTCTGGAGCAAGAAGCCGCGATAATGCTTGAATTTTATTTTTCTCGCTGGCACTATGCGTTTTAGCTGAGATCAAAGGAGATTTTTCACCAAGCAGGAATCAGACATAAAATTCATTTTCAGATAAGTCACGTAAATTCCATTATTAGGATTGCAAAGTGGAATGCAAACTCCATTTTTTTACTGTTATTTCTGATGCACATGGCAAATATGAAACAAATCTGGCACTGTCATATAGCTGCGTGACTGCACCATGCAATGTGGAATGCAGGCCAACCCCACCTAATAACCATAGACGTTCCCTAAATCACCGTATAAAATTAAAGGCTTGGATTCCACTATTACGATTAAAAGAGTGAACATACGACCCTTTGATTTATACCAGTATTAAATACCTCCTGCAGCCCGAGGACGGCATTTATACTTAACTTTTGCTGCTGGCAAAATTTTTTATTGAGCTTAGGGGAAACATTTCGATATGGAATTGTGCGATATAAGGCTCATAGCTACGTCAGCCATGGAAATCCCTCTCTTATTTGCATATTGGCATAGAAATGAAGCCTGCACTGCGAGGACACTTTATAAACACTTGATTCTTAAGTTGCCGCAAGCAGACTCTCTTCAACTTAAAACTGACCTCTCGTATTGAAGGAGTTGAAACCTCAATGTAATACATCCACCTTGAAAAATCTCCCCTAAATTACGTGAAAACCGTCTGGAGATGGCAAGATTATACTGTAAGGATATTCTGGACCTAAACGGGTTATTCTTATCTCCCTTCCTCCTCTCCTCCCACCCTAATCCTGCAACCTTGCCTTCTCTCTGCGCGTCGTTGTGATTCGTTTTCTCCAGTTTATGTCATCTTTGTTTTGCACTGGTGTCCTGTTTGTTCACACTGAAACCATTTGTCTGATTCTCCAATATATTTTCAGGCACCAACGTATATTTCAGTTATGTGTTTTGTACCTGAAAAAAAGTTGGGAGAAGTTATCGACAATCAATGTTTCAGTGTCGGCCGGCCTTTTTGAACACTTGCATTTATTTGAATAATATGTAACTGTTGGTGTTATTTACCTTATATATATGTGTGTGTGTTCACTTATTTGCTTTGTGTGTGTGTGTGCTTTGCAGCATATTCTAGCTAGGTAAACATCACATTTCAGCGTCACATATGCTCCAAAGCCAGCATGGCCAGCATGTGTTGTTCTAATTAATGGTACAAGCATTTAGTTTGTGTATGTAAATTTCCAGATTATATCCATATGTCTTTCTATATACGAGTATATGTGTATCTATCTATTTATCTATCCGTCCATCTGTCTGTCTATTTGTGTATCTATCTATCTATCTACCTGTCTGCTTCTCTATCTGTCTGTCTGTCTGTCTGTCTGTCTCTGTATATATATATATATATATATATATATATATAAATCATCAAATGCTTTAATAATCAGACCGAATCTTAGGGATCAGGCACTAGACTGCTTAATTCACACATTAACGTGTGTGAGGAAATGGATGGGTAAATAGATGCATTAATCAATAAATATAACTAAAATAATACTTCAACTGTAAACACTTATGAGCTACATCCAGGACAATCTTAAACATCACATCACTATGCGTACCAGTGGTTAGCATCCAGCGTAGTAAATGGTTCCTGGGTAAAAAGAAAAAAAAAATCTTACCACATTAAGAATACCGGAGTAAGACAGTGGGCTAAGACCCTCACCGTTAAATCACCTAATATATTAAATATATATGGGTGTACAGCTTCTCTCCTCCTTCATTCTCCTCCACTTCCCCTGCCTCTTTCCCCTTACACCATTCCCCTCCATTCCCCCTTCCTCTCTCTCACTTCACCATTCCCCTTCACTCCCCCTTCCTCTCTCCCTCTTCACCCTTTCCCTCCACTCCCCCTTCCTCTCTCCCCCTCCACCATTTCCCTCCACTCCTCCTTCCTCTCTCCCCCTCCACCATTTCCTTCCACTTCCCCCGTCCTCTCTCCCCCTCCACCATTTCCCTCCACTTTCCCCTTCGCACTTGGACTTCTCTTGGGCGTGACGTTGGAGGATGTCATGCATTATAGTGACGCAAACCTGTTGTTGACATAGCCTGGAGTAAGGAGGAAGAGGAGACAGGAGAGAGAAGTACAGGAAGAAAGGAAGGAGGGAGAAAGGAGAAGGTTCGGGAGAGAAAAGCAGAGTGTAGGAAGATGTGTGTGTGTGTGTGTGTGTGTGTGTGTGTGTGTGTGTGTGTGTGTGTGTGTGTGTGTGTGTGAGAGAGTGGGGAGGGAAGTCAGAGAAAGGAAGAAGGAAAAGAAAATGAGAATTGATGAGAATGTACGAGTAAGAGCTAGCGTTGCATAAATGGTTATGAGATACAATCCTCTTGTGAAATGTGTGTGTGTGTGTGTGTGTAAATGGAGGACGAACCGGGGTATAATTGTAAATACGTACTCGTAAGTGGGTGTGGGTGGTGACATGCAGCGCTGAGCCACACTTCTCAAATATATCATTCCAGGTTGACTCAGGGTTCATATTAAGTCTTGTGTAATGCCCCTTGGGACGAAACTGTTTGCCTACACATAATCTCTTTCTCCTCCATGCACACACACGCACACTTTCCTCCTACTATTTCTTCGCACACACACACACACACACACACACACACACACACACACACACCTCTAATCTTTCGCACTTTATCATCTGAAACATGAAATACGTGATGCTGCTCTGCTCTCTCATCTCTTTTCTCCTTCGGCCATCACTAGTGAACTGTAGCTTCTGATATCGAAGTGTTTTTTTCCACTCTCCAGTAACGACAGAGTTGCCGTTTCTATTTATTTATAATATTTAGTTGTTTACTGATCTCTTTATTCATGGATGCATATATGTATGTATAACTTTACTTACTAATTTTTTAATCTGTAGCCTTCATAAAATCATATTATCATGACGCTTATGGAACCGATATATACAGTATATATATATATATATATATATATATATATATATATATATATATATATATATATATATAGATAGATAGATAGATATATAGATATTCTGTTTTGGAGATATGGATTCACTGCAATATCCTCCTCCTCATAATCATCATCATCATCACCAAGAACTTTACCATCAGCTGCATCATCCCCATCATAATCATCACCATCATTATCATCATCATCATCACCATCAGCAGCAGCAGCAGCAGCAGCAGAAGCAGCATTATCACCACCATTAACATCTGCATAATGCACACCCGTTTAACTTTTGAAAAACATTTAGCCAAATGCAATTAGGATGTCAGTTAAATATGGGTGTCATTTTATACACGATTACATGGCAGTATATTATTAGTTGGCTAACCAGGAGTTTATGCATCAAACACACACACACACACACACACACACACACACACACACACACACACACACACACACACACACACACACACACATTTGCCGACATATTCTCTCTCTCTCTCTCTCTCTCTCTCTCTCTCTCTCTCTCTCGGCAATACTCTGTTAGCTGGAGAGGACACGCTTAGCCTCCTAGATGACCTTGGAATTTCGAAATGGTCAGAAAAATGACACATGCCCTTCAAAGTAAGGAAATGCCAGATACTGAAATTTAGGATTAAAAAAAAAAAACTCGATTACGAAATACAAGGCCAGATAATTGGCAAGTCCTTACAAGTTAAAGGTATCGGAACAAATATTTCAGAAAATCTGAAATTTTCCAGTCAGTGTATCGTTAACTTGAATAAAGCCAACAAAGTAAGAGGATTTATCAAAGTGCATTTTATCTATAAAAGCATGGGTATTGTTATCCCTCTTAACAAAAGCATAGTTAAGCCAGACTTAAAGTTTGGGGCTCAATATTATTCACCATATCTGGTCAGAGGTATCGAGAAACTCGACTATACGATGCATAACCACCGTTAATCCCTTTCCTAAGGAATAAACAATACCTAGAAAGACTAAAGGAATTATATTCTGTCTTCAGTAACGTAGAATCAGGGAAAACTGACTGACTATTCTGATATATTCAACGGTTTTAGTAATATCGAATCAAGCAATCTTTTCTTAAAGTTATTATCGACACCACAACTCGAGAAAACATTATGAAGCTGCAAGCAACCAAGGTTAATCTTAATACAGCAAAAAATTATTCACCTTCACCATTGAAAATGACTGGAGTAAACTCCCTAGGAACGTGACTGAAAGCAGAACCATAATTAGCTCTTAAAAAGGGATTGGATATACATACATGTGATCCGTATTATACTAGTAAAGTGCGCTTCGTGAGCGTGTTACGGGCGAACGAGCGCCATATTATCACAACTTTCCTTTATTTATATCTTCATGATGGTAGCTTAACAATGAATAATATACTGGTACGAAAGAAATTCTCTTACACACACACACACACACACACACACACACACACACACACACACACAACCAAGGCATAGGAAGGAAAAACCCTTGCATTTATGGTAACTGTTGCAACATTTTTAGTCCGAAGACGTCTCTCTTTGACAGAATAAAACTGTATGATATTAGAAGTGCATTCCTCCCCTGCTGTTGGAGTAAAGATTTTTGTAGGATGAGAAATACTGGTTTTAAATATTTGTGTATAAATATTCCACGCCAGTGAATATTATCGAAATGTACAATATTTGGTGGTACTGCTACTACCGTCAACTTTAGAACGCATTTTTCTTTTGTACATTCTGCCATCACGTTGCTTTATTTAGCTTATTTTCATTGGTTTATTGTCATCTGAGGAAATGGACCGCTCTCACAGTAAATCCTACGTCGTGGTTACATGAAATCCTATGAGGCTTATTCATGAAGTATGAGTCTCCTTGGTTATTTGTCAAGTTTTCTGTTCAGTGTGACCACATTTGCCCATCAACTAAGGTGAAAGTAGTTGAGGACCTTTATCAGATGAGGGTAAATGGCCAAAGAACACCTTAATATGAAAGGAGTCAACGAATTCTGCATCTATCCCGTCTACTTTCAAAAATGTTTCTTAAACTAATAGAATACTATTGGAATATCAAAAATAAAGTAGGTACGACGTTATTGAGGTAAACAGATTATACCTTTCGGCCCTAGGTTTTATTATTTTTAATTCTCGCTATCTCAACACGAATTTCTGCTGTACATAAGAGGCAGTGAGGTATCGTGTATATCCCTCACTGTCACTCACCTTTTCACCGCCTGAGTCACTGCACCCTTTTTAATGACTCTGTGCAAGGATTGTTAGGGGTGAGATTAGGTATGACATACATACATACATACCGGTACCCATACAAATACGCAGTGCAAGAATGCTAGTTAACTGTTTACCTGCCTCAAGCTGGAAGAGCTATATGACTGCACGACTAATCATTACACACATGCACACATACATAAGTACGACAGGCAGAATGACATACGTACATACTTTATGCAAGAGTACTTGTCAATCGTGTACTTGCGTCGTTTTGAAATAACCGTAAATATGACCCACATGGGTAAGGTTGAGCACTGGGGAGTTAGTCGCACTAGGAAAGCCATTGATTAAGAGGAATATCATTGAAATGTTTAACTACTAAATGATTACTTCATTTCTCTATGATACTGTAGGGATGGATGCTACTGTCAAAGGCGCCCCTTGTCTTTATACCTTTTCTTCATTTCGATGCAGTGATATTTAATCAGGATGATTTCTTTTGTTTCTGAAATTGGAAGAAACCATAGAAGAAAGGTCAAAACAATCTCTGTTGACAATGGCAGTTTGAGACCACTTTTTTTTCTTCTGTTAACAAAATTTTTTTTTCTTTAGTTTCAATTATTTAGCTGTGAAAAGCAAGTTTGATTTCTCTCCTGTCTGTTTATCATTAACCCCCATCTGCTGGGGTTTCCCGCCGTCACCCACTCCTTCATATGGAGAATTTCCTAGATTTTGGAAAAAATACCCTTACTTCAAACCCTAATATCTGCCAAACTATTATAGCTAGAGAAAAAAATAAATAAATAAATGTACATACAACTCATCAATTCTTCCTCTTTCAAATGGAAGTATCCCAAGGTCTCCAGGTGGTCCCGTCGATGAGTAAGGATACGTTGAAGAAGACTCATTTCCCATGCTTAGGCAGGCTGCTTTCGAGCACGTGCCACTGACAGTGACCTTGGACTCACTGGCTAGCATTGGCAGCATAGTCTGGAGCGGTGGTTATAACACTGCCTGGGCGTCCTTGGAAGGAATGTGGAATTTTCCACTCTCTCTTCGACATTTCCTTACTCACCTTCGTAAGGATGAGTCATCACCCCGCCCATGTGGCTCCCCATAGGGTTTTCCGCCCATTTCATAGTGCCACTATGCCCGGTAGGTGTGTGGGAAAAGAACAACTCTTTGATTTTCTGTACTCACATCTTGCTTCAGTTATAATAATATCCCTCTACTACAACACCCATAATTGCACTTGACATCACGATTACGGGTAATTGCACTTTGACAAGTAAATGCTGTGGCTGTTTCACACAGTAAGGCTGAGTATGAGGTAATTACTTGTACCATAATTAAGTCTGATTTGTACTAATCAGTGGCATCATGAAAATAATTACAAATGTTACACGCAACTTACATTATTTGTGCTTCACATCACAAATACACTTATGCTCACATATGCAACGCTATTTTCCGAGTAACGAGGGGAAAAAAAATAGTTACAGCCAACCAGGTAATTTTCTTTCTGGCCTGCACACAAGTGGTTTTCTTTCATGAATCGGGTAGGCTAACTCAAGGTATTTCCAATAACTGTATCACCAGTAACCATAAACTGTAACACTTATTGCATTGCACTTGTAAAACTTATTGTAAAACAATTATATCATAACACTTACAAGATATGACTTATCTTTCACTTATGTATAAAAAACAGCACACTTGTGCATACTTGTATACTATTTACAGTTTCCCGCACACCTGCTCAGTAATCATGCTTGGAGTGATACAAAAACATTTAGGGCATAGGGGAACCTTGCACTCTGTACATTGTTAGGCTTTCTTTTTGATCTGGGGGATGGCATTTGGTGGTGTTACAGACGTGGCACCACCTGTATACCTGATGACCTACAGTGGTACAGCCAATCTCTACCAGCCTGTGCTGGCGGAAGTAGTCTGCACAGCTTAGCCTGTTTGCTGTAGGCACTGTCTGCATCACCAGCCTCGCACGTGGTACTTGTACAATTGAATATTCTTCAAGGAGTTCACGCGCAAGCTCTCTCTCAAACTCTCGTAGAGAGAGAGAGAGAGAGGTTTCTTGACGAGCTCCTCGAACAGTATGAACCTGTTCAGGATGGCGATATCAAGAAGGTGTAAAAATGTCTTCTTGTACCACCTGCAGGACTTAAGTAGGCAGTCAACCTCACCAATTTGCATGTCCGATTTATCAACAAGCCGCATTTTGATATTATAATCATTGACAGCATCTGGCTTCAACACGGGTTCCTCGGTACATGTCCGATTTATCAACAAGCCGCATGTTGATATTATAATCATTGACAGCATCTGGCTTCAACACGGGTTCCTTGGTACCATAGTCTGTTTTTCCCAATGTCCTCAAACACACCCTTATGAACTGTTGACAATATGTTAACCCGTCTCTTGTCATGCCAGAGAAGGGCTGATATGTTGTCATATTTCTTGGTCAGAAGAGCTCCTTTCTCAGTACTTGTTGGGAATACAGGGGCTTTCTTTCTATTTGCCTGGACAGTTCCATAGGATCCAGTACCATGTTCAAGCAAATACTTGGTCAACACCGGGGCCGTATAGTAATTATCGGCATACAAAATGTGGTTCTTGGTGAAATACCTTTCCATCAGCACTTTCATGACTGATACCGAGAAACTGTGAGGATCGTCATAGGTTACAGTAATCCCTTTAGACCTGGATGCCCAAGTCCTGGACACCTAAAGTCCTGGACATTCTGGGCTTGGGTCCTTGGACACCAAAAATGGTCAAAAAACAAAAATGCAGAAAAAAAGAAAAGCCCATATGTGTTCATCCCTACTGTAAATTTGTTGCAGTGACAAACAGCCGTGTTTTAGTGCGTAGTTCCTCTGATGTCCACTAGAGTGCCCCTGCATCCTCCCCAGTTCCCACCTACCTATCGCTGACTGCACGCTTGTCGTCATGGCTGCCCACATGCTCGATTTTATGAATAAACAGTGAATAAACTGCAATACCATGCCACTGGACCACATGGGAATTTACAGTGTTGTGCAGTGCTAAGAAATTTGAATTCAGAGCACAAAGAATTAAGTGCCAAGTGCAACACTGGTGTGTTGCAACTGGCATGCTGCAAGTAAGAACAGAATGTGCAGGTTAAACAGTTATAATTCACAGTGCAAAGGATTAAGTGCAGCAAAACACTTGATTACTGTACGTGCTTCAAGAGCATTTTCACCACTGAAAGAGCCACAGAGGAGGCAGGTTAATCTTCGTTACGGTCACGGACGTGTTGTAAGTACACTGTACACTGCTAAATATTTTCCATACTCACTTCTAATTTCTCATTCTCTGGTTCCTTTTCATTTATTTCATGGTTTCTGTCTCTTATTTGTGTGCATAGGGTCAAAAATAGGTGTTGTGCATGTCCAATAGGGAGTTATTTAGGTGGTTTTCAAAGTTAGGTTTGGTTGGTGTCCATAAGTGCCTGTCCAGGGGCATTTTTCTCAAGTCCTGGACAAAACCAAGTCCCGGACATGCCTTTGGCTCTATTACATCTGATCTTGGAGGAATTACTCTATATCAACACCCATAGCCAAACAAACTATTGCATCAAGCATATATCCAGTTTTGCAGTCGCAAAGGACAAAGAATTTTAGTCCAAAGCGGTGACACTTGGACGGCATATACTAAATTAATGCCAACCTGCCCTGGAAGTACACCAGCGACTCGTCAATCACAACGTTCTGAAACTGACGAAAAAACTTGGAAAATGACTCCTTGAGTGAAGAGAAGAGCAGACAGAAACCTGTACTTTATGCAGAAAAAAATCATCCAATATATTACCTGGCTGTCACCTGAAAGTCCTGGGTTTGTTCCCCAATGGCAGGGGGTGAAGGGGAAGGAGAGGGGAAGGTGTGGGAGGTGGGGGAGTATGGGGATGATGACTCACCTGATGCTGGCCTTCCCTGAGATGCTTCCTGCTGAGTAACACCACAAGGGGCCCATGTGGAAAATTCAACCCCTGAACGGCCTGGTTGTGGTGATTTTGCCCTTGAAGTACTCGGTTGAGGTGAGGGTTGATGTTCGAGGGTAAGATGATGGCGAGCAGGTGGCAAGAGCAGCAGTGAGACGGCTCATCGGTATTTATTTCCCAGATGGCTGCAAACTCCACACTCACCTGCCCGGTGTGGTGGGTCATCTCCATCTTCTTCCTCATCACTGTCGAAGGCCCTGCCCTCCTCCTGCAGGAGTTTGAGAGCATTTTCAGGCATCTGAGAATGGGAAGGGGTTGGAGGGACAGAGAGTTCACTCTCTTCTGAAGAAGTACTCTCACTCGGTGTCGTGAAGACATTGTTTTGTCCAAGGCACGACCGATGGCACCTATCACTGAGCCCTTTCTCTGGCACTAAGGGCAGACGTCTGAGGGGGTTGATGATGCAATCGGCCTGCAAGCAGTGGGACAGAATCGGACGAAGAGGATAACAAAGACATGACTCTTCACTCTACCAGTGCCGTGTACAGACTAAGCCACGGATCAGTGGGGTACCTAGGATTGTCATAGAAAATGGTCGTGGGTTCAAAGGGTGGCGAGAAGATGCTTGCAGCTAATCACGTCAACCAGTGGTGCTCAGCGCCCCAGTTCATGGCAGCAATGCATGTCAACCGGCACGTAGGGGTTAAGTTTCTTTTTTTTTTAATATTTCTATTCTTGTTTCTGTACTTTGTCTTTACATGTCCCATCTTCTTCCACCGATCTTCCATTTATTTATTTTTATTTTTCTTTGTCATATAACAACACTTTCACCATTTTTTTTTCTTTTTTAGTGTATGGCTGTCTGTCCATCTATCATTCTGTCCAACTACCTATATACGGTACGGATGTACCTATATACCTACATGTACCTATCTATTCACACACACACACACACACACAGTAATATATATATATATATATATATATATTAGACAGAGAAGAAAAAAGAAAGAGAAACATAGATCAGATCAAAGAAACCGTCAGTTGACAGAAATGAAATACCTGAGGTAACACCAGACGAAGTAAACACTGCTCTTAAAAGTATGATGCGAGGGAAGGCCTCTGGAGAAGATGAAATAGCAGCTGATTTACTGTCGGATGCAGGAGTAGACATACAAAACAGGCTTGCTCACTTATTTACTCAGTGTATAAAGAAAAAAATAATCAAAAAACATAGTGAAATGCAAAAATTATTTAGCTCTACAAAAAAAAGGTGATTCAAAAGATCTTAAAAGCTATCATCACATTAGCATATTCCCATTTATTTACAAACTTCACTAACTTCCTTAACCCCTTAACCACTGGGCATCACTTTCGTGACACTTGGGAGCAAGGGATCATACCACGGGGCATCACTTTTGTGATTCTGTGTTATTTTGAATTCACCCGGGCTTTCAAGTGGTGGCTTGTATCATCTATCAGTACTGCCAATGTCCAACACTAGTCAGCACTCCTAATCTCATCTGAACTCCCATCCATTGTTGACAGTTTAGGCATTTCTCCCCATTCTTGACTCCCCTCCCTACCTCCCCTCCATTACCCTCTCCTCTCGCCTGCCCGGCCATGCTACGCTAAGTAAATCTTCCCTGGAATTTTCCACTGATTTCATCCATTGAAATAAGCCCTATGCCCTATTCTTATACCAAATAATATATACAAAAAAGAAATAAGGTAAGTGAGAGTGGCATACAACTGGAATTGGCTAATTATCACCTGACAACACATCACATGCACTCGTTCGCTAATTTTCGCTGTTTATTTCCCCTTGCAATATGCCGTATAATCTATTCTGGTAATAAAAACATATATAAGAAAGGATGAGACAAGCCTAAGTGATATTTACATTCACCTGGAACTACCTAATTATTGCAGGCCACCACACTGTATTCTACGCTAAGTAAATCTTCCCTGGAATTTTCCACTGATTTCAGCAATTGAAATAAGCCCTATGCCCTATTCTTTTACCAAATAATATATACAAAAAAGAAATAAGGTAAGTGATAGTGCCATACACCTGGAATTGGCTAATTATCACCTGACAACACCTCACGTGCACTCATTCGCTAATTTTCGCTGTTTATTTCCCCTTGAAATATGCCGTATAATCTATTCTCGTAATAAAAATATGTATAAGGAGGGAAGGGAGAAGCCTAAGTGATATTACATTCTTATGGAACTACCTAATTTATTATGTATTGCCTAGATTTCCTGCCAATCATTTCATAGCTATATGTTAGCAGCTGTCACAAGGCTAACATTAGCAATATTGCATTCCCCCTAGGCAGGCCACCAGTATCAGTTTACTGTCATCTTTCAAGGTGAAAGTACGTCGGATTCGCGCCTGTCAAATTCTGCAGCTTTTTAGCCCCATGCAAAGGGCCCTGTGACCTCTACCCCCTACTAAACCTCGTGTGGAAAGAGGTAAAAGGCTAACAAATGATTGAGAGTGACTACGTCTTTCTGGTGAGTAAAACAGTGCCAGTGGAAATGTAAATAATGTGTAAATAATGTGTAAACAGCAAGTGAAAGCAATGAATGTAAATATAAGTGAACAGTGGAATATAGTTTTATAAGTTACTGCAAGTGACAGTGCCTAACACAGTGTAAATAAAATAAAAATGTAAATAATGTAAATAAAATAGAGAATGTAAATAGAAATGTAAATGAGTAGTATTATAAGAATACGAGTATATATACTAGGAGTAATGAAAGTGAAAGTTTCACTCTAGCATGTATGAATACTATGAGTTATGAAAGTGAAGGTGAAAGTGACATTCACTCTCAACGCTAGTATACAGGACGAGAAAGTGAATGCTATGTATTTTACTGAAAGAGAAATTGAATGCCTACAGTGACAATAAACTACTATTACTGAAGGAAACTTATGGATAAAGATTGTAGATATATATAAGTGTTATATAGTAATAGAAATATAAAGTGTGAGGGGTTTTATGAATAATAAATGACAGAACACCAGTGGCGAATGATCGTAAGTGGGAAGGTCATACGCCTTCGTAATATTCATTGCTTTCACAGTGTTTTTTTTTTTTGGAGTATGGATTCAAAACTATTTGAGAATCATAGAATAGTGTTTCTAGTGATAATATCAGGCTGTGGTAATCATATTACGGGTTGTTGGGAAGTGTAAAGTGGATACTTCGTTACCCAACTTCAGAGGTCTCCACAAGTCCTACGGTACTCGATGAAGGCTCAACAAACATCCCAGGAGAAAGCTGAAGGTATGTGCCATAGGCATATATAATTTTAATATTGTAGGACTAATAACTGATTTTTGGCAAATATTTTTAGAGAGTCTGTTGGAGCACGAATATGCCCTCGGGAGCCGCAAGTCAAAGCAAAACAAGCCCACGGTTTAGGGGTTAAGAACAGAATAACAACAAATTTGGAAGATAACGAACCTTATGAGCAGGCAGGATTCTGAAGCAGGTATTTCATTACGGATCATGTACACAGAGTGAATCATTTAAATGAGAAAACTACAGAACATAATAAACAACTGCCCTTAGGTTTTGCAGAAAACCTTGCGACTAAGTGGAGCACATAGCAATTATAAATTCATTGTGGGAACAAGGAGTAAATGAGAACATTGTAAAACTGCTCAAAAACATATAACTTGAGAACTTCTACAATTAAGTTACATAAAGATTTGGAGAAAATGAAGATTGAGAAGGGCGTGAAACATGGAGATACAATTTCACCAAAATTACTTACAGCATGCCTAAAAAGTATTTTCATAAAGGTAGACCAGGAAAACAAAGGAATGAACATAGATGGAGATAACCTAAAGAATTTAAGATTTGCAGATGACATTATCCTAATCTCAGAAAGAGCGGAGACATTGCACAAATGTTAAATGACGTAAGCAGAGAAAGTCTCAGAGTAGGACTATAGAAGAACCTGAGTAAAACCATTGTTTCATCCAAATACACCATAGACCGTCATCAGAATAGGTGAGGAAATTCTTCAAGGAGTCGAGGCACATCACAGTTGGATGAAAAGCCTTCGGTAAACATAGGGACTTCACGAAAAGTAGTTTGCCAACATATATTAAGTATGAAACGAAAAGTACCGGTATATAACGAATATATAATCCCAGCTATGGCATACGGTTGTGAGGCCTGGAAACTGTAAAAAACGATGGAAAATAAACTAATCAGTTCTCAAAGAGCAATAGAAAGATTAATATTTGGAATATCTTTAAGAGACAGGAAAAAATCAACTGGGTGAGAGAGCAGACTAAAGTCAAAGACATTAGAGAAGTTATAAAAGAAGAGAAATGTAGGTGGACAGGTAATATAGCAAGAATAAGGTATAACCAATGGAGCAAAAAGCTGACTCACTGGACTCCAAGAGATTGTAAGTGTGACAAAAATGGCCACACAGGAGGTGGAGAGATGAAACAGAGAAGTCTGCAGGAATAATATGACAGAGATTGGCTCAGTCAAACTGTAATGCTCAGAATTTGCCATCACTAATGTCACCAGTGTAATGCAGGAAATTTAGAGCCACCACTAATGCCACATGTGTAATGATCAAAATTAGTCACAAGTGAAATGATGGCAATTAGTCACCAGTGTAACGATCAGAATTTTAGAGATTATGGGAAATTGGGTAGCATGATCTTTGAGAGTTTTAGGGATTATGGGTAATAGCGTAGCGTGATCTTATTTGATTGTGTAAAATAGGGTAGCGTGATCTTATTTGTGAATTTTAGGGATTATGGGAAATGAGGTAGCGTGATTTTATCTAAGAGTGCGTGAGCAGTTTAGATATTAGTACCCTTTGTGGGCCACTCAAGCTCGTCTGTGTCACTCCTTAGAGGGTAGCAAAGTTTAAACCCAAAATAACTTAAGATTTACTAAACTTTAAGAAGTGAAAGACAGATTACACTTCGAACTGTGAATGAAACAAAGCAAACAAAATATAATCAGGATCTATATCACCAGAAATATTAATCTTTACAACCTAAATTATTATACAAAGAATATTGATACACCTAGATATATTAATCCCATGGTCTCAGTTGGACCCTTTGGGAAGAAACCTATAGATTACTACCAAAGATATTCTCTTAAGACTAAATAGGTACAACTCAAGAATCATATACAACTGAATACAGTATTAAAATGGACAGTAATCAAATGGACAGTAATCAAATGGATCAGCTGATAAGCACTTTATTAGGCTACATGAACTAAGAAAAAGGGGAAGGTGTGTGATTTAGTGTTAGAGGTTAGGCAGTGGCTTGAATGCATGATCTGTTAATGATGGAGAGAGGAGCGGCGATCTTATTATTCAGTACAAATAAGATCAGAGGAAATAATACCAATTTAACTAACGAACGTATATGAAGACTTACATTACACGATGGAGAAAGGGGGGGATGGAGGATGGGAGTTCGACACTAACCTGTGGACGATGAAGAGAGGAGCAGCGATCTCATTGTTTGGCGTGGCTCCCCACCTTATATACCACATCATCACAGTATTTGGGAGTCAGCTAAAACTCTAACTTATTACCTTGTAATAGTATTGACTCTTCTAAATTCTCCTATGAATATGAAACATTCGTTTGCAGTCAACATACGTAGAAACGTGACTTATGATGTTTAAAATTTTTTGTAATAGGCGTAAAGGAAATTTAATCATAACGAAGCCAAATCAATTAGGAATCCGAACAATTTTATTACCATGCAAGGTTAATGTCCCTACGTGACTGTAAACATGATTCCAATAACATGAATTAAGCGCTTCACTAATGACTATCATCAATCTTATTTCAGACAACTCTCAGTCCACTACTGCATAGTTCAAAAGAGGAGCACTGTTAACACTGACATATTAACCCCTACACCGCGGGCATTTTTGCCGATGTTTTGCGTGTGCCGCGGGGTTATTAGGGCTCCGACAGACTCTCAAAAAATATTTGCCAAAAATCAGTTATTAGTCCTAGAATATTAAAATTACATATGCTTATGGCACATACCTTCAGCTCTCTCCTGGAATGTTTGTTGAGCTTTCGCCAGTTACCGCAGGACTTGTGGAGACCTCTGAAGTTGGGTAACGAAGTATCCACTTTACACTTCCCGACAACCCGTAATATGATTACCACAGCCAGATATTAACACTACAAACACTACTCTATGATTTTCAAGTAGTTTGGGATCCATACTCCAAAAAAAACCCACTGTGAAAGCATTGAAAATTACGAGCGCGTATGACCTTCCCACTTGCGCTAGTTCGCTCTTGGTACGCTGTCATTTATTATTCATAAAACCCCTCACACTTTATATTTCTATTACTATGTAACACTTATATATATCTACAGTCTCTATCCATAAGTTTCCTTCAGTAGTATTAGTTTATTGTCACTGTAGGGATTCAATTTCTTTCAGTAAAATACGTAGCATTCACTTTCTCGTCCTGTATACTAGCATTGAGAGTGAATGTCACTTTCATCTTCACTCTCATAACTCATAGTATTCAGACATGCTAGAGTGAAACTTTCACTTTCATTACTCCTAGGGTATATACTCGTATTCTTATAATACTACTCATTTACATTTCTATTTACGTTCTCTATTTTATTTACGTTATTTACATTTCTATTTTATTTACACTGTATTATGCACTGTCACTTGAAGTAACTTATAAAACTATTTTCCATTGTTCACGTATGTTTACATTCATTACTTTCACTTGCTGTTTACACATTATTTACACATTATTTACAATTCCACTTGCACTGTTTTACTCAATAGAAAGATCGTAGTCACACTTTTATCAATTGTCAGCCCTTTACCTCTTTCCACACGAGGTTTAGTAGGGGGTAAAGGTCACAGGGCCCTTTGCATGGGGGTGAAAAAGTCCCTGAAGTCAGCAAGACGAAACAGACGTACCTCCACTTCGGAAGATGAGGGTAAACTGATAAGGGAAGGTCTGGTGGAGGCCTACTTAGGGGATATTCAGGACTACCAATGTTAGCTCTTGAAACAGCTATGTATAGCACTGAAATTATTGGTAGGAAATCTAGACAATACATTATAAATTATGTAGTTCCAGGTGAATGTAAATATCACTTAGGCTTCTCCCTTCCCTCCTTATATGTATATTTATTACGAAAATAGATTATACGGCATATTTCAAGGAGAAAAAAACAGCGAAAATTAGCGAACGAGTGCACGTGAGGTGTTGTCAGGTGATAATTTGCCAATTCCAGGTGTATGGCACTCTCACTTACCTTATTTCTTTCTTGTATATTTTATTTGGTATAAGAATAGGGCATAGGGCTTATTTCAATGGATGAAATCAGTGAAAAATTCCAGGGAAGATTTACTTAGCGTAGCACAGCCGGGCAGGCAAGAGGATAGGGTAATGAAAGGGGGGTAGGGAGGGGAGTCAAGAACGGGGAGAAATGGCTAAATTGTCAACAATGGATGGGAGTACAGATGAGATTAGGAGTGCTGACTAGTGTTGGACATTGGCAGTAATGATAGATGACACAAGCCCCCACTTGGAAGCCCGGGTGAATTCAAAATAACACAGAATCACAAAAGCGACGCCCTGCGGTATGATCCCTTGCTCCGAAGCGTCACGAAAGTGACACCCTGCTGTTAAGGGGTTAATCTCTAGATCAGAATATGAAGGAAGACATTCGCAATTATTAATCCCTACTAAAACTTCTACAGTTATACGTCTTTGTTAACCCCCCCCCATCCCGACGTTTTCTGGGCAGTGGTATGCCTCAGTCCCGACAATTTTGGACCTTTTTTTTTTTTTTTTGGCCCAAACATCCGCTTTTGGTGAGAAACATCGAAAATTCATAGAGAAATCACTCACCTGAGGTTTAAAATACTTGATCCAGGTAGGAGTACCTCCTTACCTTACCGGGTTTTCTATCAGGCTGGCTGCAAAGAAAACGAGTTATATGGGAGGATAACTATTCCACACCACTCATAAACGGTATTTATTTATTTATTTGGTACGAATTTATATGTAGTACAAGAGTATATTGGTTTTCAAACGGTAATATAGACATTATAAGCATTGTTTCACTCACTAACTCATCACCATTCCTGACCTTTTTTTGCCACATTACCTGATCATCATTTCTGACTGTTTCTTCCTCTAATGTTTGTCCACATTGTCATCAATTGGGGAATCACTCTGGCCCTGAATTTCGTACCATGGCATGACATGGCTTTACTGGCCAGGTCACTGATAACAGGTGCATTGCTGAGAAAAGGGCATGCAGGAGGGGGAGGAGGTAATGCTGGGTAAGGCATTGTCCCTGCCTGGCATCTTGTAGAGGAAGGTGTCCCATGTATACGTGCCAAAAATTACTCCCGAAAATTGAAAATTCTGCAAATTAAATTGAAAATTCTGCAAATTAGGGACCTTGCAATGTTGCTGCGTTAATTTACGTCTCCGGGATATGAGTGCACATCATGTGAGGACGTGAATTCACGGCTCCGGGATGGGGCGGGTTAATAACGGCTGGTTCATATGTAATAAAAGTTATTGATTTTCACACCAATACTTGACTTAGTACTATCAACATCAGAATCATGTTCACATTATGAATATCAACTAAGACTAAACAGAAATATAGGACTTAATGGCTAAATGAACTGTACGGATTATATTTATAACATTACTTAGGCTTAAGATTAAATTTGCAATACTAGCTTATACTAAGTTATACTATACTTAAAATTATGGCATTACACGGGTCCTTCCTCAAGAAAAAAAAAAAAGTTTTAACATCAGAAGTTAACATTCAATTCATTCATCTACATTTCCTAGGGAGGTGTTCGCAGACGGGACAGACTTACCAAATTTTGACTGTGAACCTGCCTATGAACTGATGAGATAAAGATTTCCCTGACTCTTCCTCCAAGAAGTGGCACCTGTCTGTCCGCATGTAAAATTGCATTCCTCAGCGGGTCGCTTCTCTGTCATGATAACTCTTGAAATTCAGTGAAAAGATGTGCCCCAGCCAACCTCCTGCCTGGCTGGCAAAATGGTCATCTCACCCAAACTGACCCGTACTCTCACTGCCAGGATCATCCCAGGGGCGCTTCCCATTCATGCAACCTAGTAGCAAATCACATACACGCTCCCATCCATTCATTCTTATGCTTCCAGCTCTCCACCTGGTTACTATCGATCACCTGTCATGTCCTGAAGTCATTGTTTCACCCTTGACTGTGGTGACTGCAATGTAAGAGGTATGTGAACACTGCCCCTCGAATTAAGGCAACCTAATATTCCCACTGGACTGGGCTGCGCCCATAACCCAAACTCCTGTGAACACTCTAGACTGTCACAGCCAATAGTCAGACAGTCCGACCTGCACACATTTCCCTATCCATCTCTTAACTTAATACTGCAAATACTAGCTTAACCCCTAAACTGTGGGCTTGTTTTGCTTTGACTTGCGTGTCCCTAGGGCATATTCGAACTCCGACAGACTCTCTAAAAATATTTGCCAAAAATCAGTTATTAGTTCTAGAATATTAAAATTACATATGCATATGGCACATAGTTCAGCTTTCTCCTGGGATGTTTGTTGAGCCTTCGTCAAGTACCGTAGGACTTGTGGAGACCTCTGAAGTTGGGTAACGAAGTCTCCACTTTACACTTCCCGACAACCCGTAATATGATTACCACAGCCTGATATTATCACTAGAAACACTATTTTATGATTCTCATATAGTTTGGAATCCATACTCCAAATAAAAAAAACACTGTGAAAGCAATGAAAATTACGAGCGCGTATGATCTTCCCACTTGCGATCGTTCGCCACTGGTGTTCTGTCATTTATTATTCATAAAAACACTCACAATTTATATTTCTATTACTATATAACACTTATATATATCTACAATCTTTATCCATAAGTTTCCTTCAGTAATAGTAGTTTATTGTCACTGTAGGCAATCAATTTCTCTTTCAGTAAAATATGTAGCATTCACTTTCTCGTCCTGTATACTAGCGTTGATAGTGAATGTCACTTTCATAACTCATAGTATTCATACATGCTAGAGTGAAACTTTCACTTTCATTACTCCTAGTATATATACTCTTATTCTTATATTACTACTCATTTACATTTCTATTTACATTCTCTATTTTATTTACAATATTTACATTTCTATTTTATTTACACTGTGTTATGCACTTGCAGTAACTTATAAAATTATTATTCACTGTTCACTTATATTTACATTCATTGCTTTCACTTGCTGTTTACACATTATTTACACATTATTTACATTTCCACTTGCACTGTTTTACTCACCAGAAAGCTCGTAGTCACTCTCTATCATTTTCATTGACAAATTAGACAGTTCACGTTCCACAGCACTCACTTATCCCTTTACCTCTTTCCACACGAGGTTTAGTACGGGGTAGAGGTCACAGGGCTCTTTGCATGGGGCCAAAAAGGGGCGGAATTTGACAGGTGTGAATCCGACGTGCTTCCACCTTGAAAGACGACAGTAAACTGAATACAGTGTGTGGTGGCCTGCCTAGGGGAAGTACAGTTCTGCCAATCTCAACCAGGTGACAGCTGCTAATATATACACTATGAAATGATTGGCAGGAAATCTGGACAATATGTAATAAATTAGGTAGTTCCAGATGAATGTAAATATCACTTTGGCTTCTCCCTTCCCTCTTTATATATATTTTTATTATGAGAATAGATTATACGGCATATTTCAAGGGGAAATAAACAGCGAAAATTAGCGAACGAGTGCATGTGAGGTGTTGTCAGGTGATAATTAGCCAATTCCAGGTGTATGGCACTATCACTTACCTTATTTCATTTTTGTATATATTGTTTGGTATAAGAATAGGGCATAGGGCTTCTTTCAATGGATGAAATCAGTGGAAAATTCCAGGGAAGATTTACTTAGAGTAGCACGGCCGGGCAGGTGAGAGGAGAGGGTAATGGAGGGGAGGTAGGAAGGGGAGTCAAGAACGGGGAGAAATGGTTAAATTGTCAACAATGGATGGGAATGCAGATGAGATTAGGAGTGCTGACTAGTGTTGGACATTGGTAGTACTGATAGATGATACAAGCCACCACTTGCAAGCCCGGGTGAATTCAAAATAACACAGAATCACAAAAGTGACGTCCCGTGGCATGATCCCTTGCTCCCAAGCATCACGAAAGTGACGCCCCGTGGTTAAGTGGTTAAACATTCAACACTCTTCAATAAGTCTCTGGGGAGGGCGTCTCTCACGGGGTGGCAACTATTCATCAACCAGATCAGGCTCAAAGACCCCCTCCAGGGGTTCCAAGAGCCATTCTTCTCCTCTGCAACAGGGCTTAACCTGTCCTGCAGCCTTCTGTATCCTCTTCCCCATGATCACATCCTTTACCACGTACACACCTCCGTCCATCAATGCTTCCACTACATGATGGCGTGATGTGTGTGTTAATTGTTCTGTTTTGAAGGGGGAGGACCTAATGAATCGGCTATAATGGGCCATTGAGCTACACTCGTTCTTCTTGACATGTGACCCCTAATTTCCGTCAACAACTCATCTTCCACCTTACTCCTCCTCTCACCAAATCAAACCACAAAATACATAAGTCATGTCTCCATCTCTGTATTCATTCTAATATAGGTGAAGAAAAATTTTGCTTGTCCTCCAGGAGCTTTAATCTGCCCCATCCCGACGTTTTCTGGGCAGTGGTACGCCCCAGTCCCGACATTTTTGGACCTTTTTTTTTTGGCTAAAAAATCCGCCTTTGGTGAGAAACATCAAAAATTCATAGAGAAATCGCTCACCTGAGGTTTAAAATACTCGATTTAGGTACGAGTACTTCCTTACCTGACTGGGTT
The DNA here is from genome assembly GCF_032717465.1 of Coenobita brevimanus. Taxonomy (NCBI): domain Eukaryota; kingdom Metazoa; phylum Arthropoda; class Malacostraca; order Decapoda; family Coenobitidae; genus Coenobita; species Coenobita brevimanus. Next base: position 41,172,873 of record NC_137021.1, on the reverse strand, counting down.
TTCTAACAGGCTGGCACCAAAGAAAACGAGTTCTATGGGAGGGTAACTATTTTATCCACTCATAAATGGTATTTATTTATTTACTTGGTATGAATTTATATGTAGTACAAGAGTATATTGGTTTTCAAACAGTAATATAGTCATTATAAGCATTGTTTCACTCACTAACTAATCACCATACCTGACCTTTTTTTGCCACATTACCTAATCATTATTTCTGGCTGTTTCTTCTTCTAATGATATGTAAACTTTGTCCTCCACATTGTCATCGATTGGGGAATCACTCTGGCCCTGAATGTCCTTATTGGCCAGGTCACTGGTAACAGGTGAATTGCCGAGACAATGGTGTGCAGGGGGGGGGGAAGAGGTTATGCGGTGTAAGGCATTGTCCCTGCTTGGCATCTTGTAGAGGAATAGAGGAAGGTATCCCGTGTATACGTGCCAAAAATCACTTGCAAAATCACTCGCGAAAATTGAAAATTGTGCAAATTAGGGACCTTGCAATGTTGCCGTGTTAATTCACGTTGCCGGGATATGAGTGCACATCATGTGCGGACGTTAATTCACGTCGCCGGGACGGCGCGGGTTAAAGATCATTAATTCTAGAAATACCATGAGATTAAGTGGGACTCCAGTGAACTGTTATTGAGGGATTCTATCTTGAATCATTAACTGTAACAATATCTATCCCACAACAATATCTTATCCCACAACAGTATCTTATCCCACAATAATATCTTATCTTACAACAATATCTTATCCCACCGCTGCAACCAGTGTAATGCTCAGAATTTGCCACCACTAATGCCACCAGTGTAATGCGGAAAATTTTGAGCCACCATTAATGCCACCAGTGTAATGATCAAAATTAATCACCAGTGTAATGATGGCAATTAGTCATCAGTGGAACGATCAGAATTTTAGAGATTATGAGAAACAGGGTAGCGTGATCTTCTTTGAGAGTTTTAGGGATTATGGGTAATAGGGTAGTGTGATCTTATTCGATTTTGTAAAATAGGGTAGCGTGATCTTATTTGAGAATTTTAGGGATTATGGGAAATGAGATTTTATCAGAGAGTGTGTGAGCAGTTTAGATATAATACCCTTTGTGGGCCACTGAATCTCGTCTGTGTCACTCCTTAGAGGGTAGCAAAATTTTAACCCAAAATAACTTAACCTAAGATTTACTAAACTTTAAGAAGTGAAAGACAGATTACACTTCGAACTGTGAATGAAACAATCAGTCAATCAATCAACCATTTCCTGTGGCACCCCACGGGATGCATAGGGCCTCAATGAACTCTCTCCACCAATATTTGTCTCTTGCCATCTCCATCAGGTCCCACCAACACTCCTCTCCCGTTTCTTTTTTTCATTGTCCTCAACCAGGTTTCCCTCGGCCTACCTCTATCTCTTCTTCCTCTAGCAGTCCACTCTGGCACATCCTGTATTAAACTACCTTCTTTTCTGTATATGTGCCCCAGCCACTTCCAGCGAGACAGTCTCACATATTCATTAACTGGTTCCACTCTCGTAATATCCCTTACGTTTGCATTTGTAACTCTGTCTTGCCACTTTACCCCAAGAATCCTTCTCAGTATTTTATTTTCAAATCCTAATACTTTCTGATCTGTTGCAATTGTACTGTACCATGACTCATGCCCATAAATTTAAATTGGTCTAACCATGGACTTGTAAACGTTTACTTTAGTGTGTACCGAAAGCATATTATTATTCCAAACAGATTTCAACATTCCAACAGCTCGCCAAGCCTATTTTTGAGGAGTAGACTGTAGCACCAGTCGAGCAGGGCAGTACTCCCGAGGGGATGGAAAGCTGATGACAGGGAGTGCTGGAGCGCCCGTTTCATCAGCCCTCAGGACTAGTTCCTGACCATCCCCCTTTGCTGAACTTTTTCAGTGTCTCAGTTACACAAAGAGTAGGCCAGCATGCTCTCCAGTACAAATTTCTCTATCTATCTTCACCAAACTACATGCACAGTACACACTACACTTCCTATTCAAAATTTACCAAAATGGCGTCAATTCACCCAGCCTCGGAGTCCCCAGGGGGGGGACCATAAATGCCCCCGCCATCTGCCCCTCTCCCGGTGACGACTCGAGGTGCCTGGAACCACTGTCTGACTCTCTTCTTCTTCATTTCTGCAACATTCGCGGCCTTTCATCTAACTTTCGCTCTGTTGAGCACCACCTCTCCTCCTCTAAACCTCACCTTCTTTTTCTAACGGAGACTCAGCTCTCTGAGGCAACTGACAGCAAACCCTTTTCTGTATCCTCCTACTTTCTCTATACTCATTTCAAAGCCAAAGGTGGCTGTTGTGTATACATACGCAACGACTTATCTTGCTCTCGTGTTCCTGAACTTGATTCTTCTGAATTCTCCACTCTCTGGCTTCGGCTTTCCTGTCATTCTCTGACTAAATATATCTGTGCTGTTTACTTATCCCCTAATTCTACTGACTATCAAAAATTCTTCGACTATCTTACTTCTACCATGGAACACATTCTGTCCATTTCTCCTTTCTCTGAAATCTCCATTCTTGGAGATTTCAATGTTCACCACCACCTTTGGCTCTCCTCTCCTTTCACGGATCCACCTGGTGAACAAGCCTACATCTTCTCTATCCTTAATGACCTAGAGCAGCTTGTACAGCACCCTACCCGTATCCCTGACCGCCTTGGAGAGAGCTCCAACATACTTGACCTCTTCCTCACAACTAATCCTTCTGCTTACTCTGTTAATCTTTTCTCTCCGTTGGGCTCCTCCGATCACAACCTTGTTACCTTAACCTGTCCTATCGCTCCAGTACGGCCTGCGGACCCTCCAGGGAAACGTCGTCTCTGGCATTTTGGAGCTGCGGACTGGGAGGCCCTCAGGCAGTACTTCTTTGATTTTCCCTGGAATGATTATTGCTTTCATGGCCGTGAGCCATCTGAGTGTGCCTTGCACATTACGGAGGTTATTCTCTCGGGCATGGAAGCATACATTCCTTTCTCATATCCTTTGACTAACGCAAGAAAGCCTTGGTTTAATCACGCTTGTTCTAATGCTGTCCGCAACAAGGAGAAGGCCTACAAAAGGTACCGGAGCCAACCCACCCCTGAATCACATAATCTTTACGTTTCTGCCCGGAATCGTGCTAAGTCTGTTCTTCGCTCTACTAAAAATAATTTCATCCATACTAAATGCTCTCAACTCTCCAACTCGAATTCTTCCCGCTCCTTCTGGCACCTTGCCAAAAATCTTTCTAACAACTTTTCCTCATCATCCTTCCCTCCTCTTTTCTAATCTGATGGCTCTGTAGCTATATTTCTTCTACTGATAAAGCAGATCTCTTCGCACAGACTTTCTCCTCCAATTCCACCTTAGACGATTCCGGTGCTGTTCCTCCATCACTTCCCCCCTCTGACTTCCTCATGGCTGACATTAAAATTTCTTCAGTTGATGTATTTTCTGCCATTACTGGCCTCAGTACTAACAAGGCATATGGGCCTGATGGGGTCCCTCCTGTTGTTCTCAAAAACTGTGCTTCTGTGCTTACACCCTGCCTAGACAAACTATTTCGCCTTTGTCTGTCAACTTGTACCGTTCCTTCTTGCTGGAAGTTTGCTCTCATTCAGCCAGTCCCAAAGAAGGGTGACCACTCCCAACCCTCCAACTATCGTCCAATTGCTTTAACGTCCTGTATTTCAAAAGTTTTCGAGTCAATTCTTAATAAAAAAATTTTAAGGCATCTTTCCTATCACAACCTTCTTTCCGATCGTCAGTATGGGTTCCGTCAGGGACGCTCCACTGGCGATCTTCTCACCTACCTTTCAGACTCCTGGTCATCCTCCTTTCGGGACTTTGGCGAAAGCTTTGCCATTGCACTTGACATCTCAAAGGCTTTCGATCGAGTCTGGCATAAATCTTTAATTTCAAACTGCCCTCCTACGGTTTCTATCCTTCTATCTGTACCTTCATCGCTAGCTTCCTTTCTGGTCGTTCTATAGCTGCTGTCGTAGACGGCCATCGTTCTTCTCCTAGATCTATCAACAGTGGTGTTCCTCAGGGCTCTGTCCTATCACCAACTCTCTTCCTTTTATTCATCAATGATCTTCTAAGCTGTACATCTAACCCTATCCACTCATACGCTGATGACTCCACCCTTCACCTTTCCATTCGGTTCCCGCAACGCCCATCTCAACAGTTACTTCAAGAAACAAGGGATGAGGCTATGGCACACCTAATGTCTGACTTGGCTCATATCTCTGACTGGGGTAAAAATAATATGGTTGTCTTTAATGCTTCTAAGACTCAGTTCTTACACCTATCAACCCGACAAAATCTTCCACAGGTATACCCACTAATGTTTAATAATATTCAGATTAATCCTGCATCATCCTTGAACATGCTTGGGGTTTCATTTACTCGGGACTTATCTTGGAAAGATCATATTACATCTCTTGTAAAATCTGCTTCCAAGAGATTGGGTGTGCTAAGCCGACTCCGCTCTTTCTTTACTCCTGCACAATTGTTGACTCTATACAGGGGTTTTATCCGCCCCTGTGTGGAGTACAACTCTCATGTGTGGGGAGGCTCCCCAGATACAGCTCTTCTCAATAGGGTGGAGTCAAAGGCTTTTCATCTCATTAACTCTCCTCCTCTTACTGACTCCCTTCAACCTCTGTCTCTTCGCCGCACTGTTGCATCTTTATCTCTTTTCTATCGCTACTTTAATGGTCACTGCTCCTCTGAACTGTCTGCTTGCATTCCTCCACCTCTACGACGGGCGCGTAGCACCCGTCTGGCAGCAAACTCTCATCCCTTTTCTGTCCAACTCTCTAATGCAAGAGTTAACCGTTACTCCCAGTCTTTCATTCATGCAACAGGTCAGCTCTGGAACTGTCTCCCTCTGTCTGTATTTCCTCGTGCCTATGATCTCCAGTCTTTCAAACGCAGTGTGTCCAGGCATCTCAAAATGATCGGATCTTGAATTTGGCTCTCTATTGTATTTTGTTTTTCTCTTGGAGGGAACTGTTACTGCGGGCTCATGGCCTTTGGTTCCTTCTTCCTCGCATAAAAAAAAAAAAAAGAATCTAATCCTCTCGTCAGTTTCATTGTTTAATGATCCATTAGATGATACAATCGTTCCCAAATATTTAAAGTTTTTTACATTCTTCACCACATTATTCCCAATTACACAATCGATTTGGTTCTCCACGTTCATATTAATAATTTCAGTCTTTCCACAATTTATTACCAATCCCACTTTTTCTCCTTCCTCCACCAGACAATCAAGCACCCTCTGCATCTCGTAAATACTTCCGCAAAACAAAGCAAACAAAATATAATCAGGATCTATATCACCAGAAATATGAATCTTTACAACCTAAATTATTATGCAACGAATACTGATACACCAGATATATTAATCCTGTGGTCTCAGTTGGACTCTTCGGAAAGAAACCTATAGATTACCACCAAAGATATTCTCTTAATACTAAATAGGTACAACTCAAGAATCATATACAACTGAATACAGTATTCAAATGGACAGTAATCTGATGGACAGTAATCAAATGGACCAGCCATTAAGCACTTTGATTAGGCTACATGAACTAAGAAAAAGGGGAGAGTGTGTGAGTAGTGTTAGAGGTTAGGCAGTGGCTAGAACGCACGATTTGACGACGGAGAGAGGAGTGGCGATCTCATTATTCAGTACAACTAAGGTCAGAGGAAATAACAGCAATTTAACTAACGAACGTATATGAAGACTTACATTACACGAGGGAGAAAGGAGAGGGGAGGATGAGAGTTCGGCACTAACCTGTGAACGATGAAGAGAGGAGCGGCGATCTCATTGTTTGGCGTTCGTTCTTTCGTTTGTAGATTTCCTGCACCTATAGTGCAGGCCAGGCCATACATTAGCCCGATCAGTGGGGTGTGGGCTGATTACAAAACAGCAAGGGGGGATGACAGGGCCTGGGGATTGCCCAGAACACACGCCCTGTCTCCTGGCTGGCTTTGTGGTGTGTATGATTGTTTGGCATGGCTCCCCACCTTATAATTATACTACATCATCACAGTATTCGGGAATCTGCTAAAACTCTAACTGATTGCCTTGTAATAGTATTGACTCCTCTTAGTTTTCCAAAGAATATGAAAGATACGTTTGCACTCAACATAGGTAGAAAAGTGACTTACGATGTTTAAAATTTTTTGTAATAGGCATAAAGGAACTTTAACCATAACGAAGCCAAATCAATTAGGAATCCGAACAATTTTATGATCATACAAGGTTCATGTGCCTACGTGACTGTAAACACGACTCCAATAACATGAATTGCGTGCTTCACTAATGACTATCATCAATCTTATTTCAGACAACTCTCAGTTCACTACTGCATAGTTCAAAAGGGGAGCACTGTTAACACTGACATATAAATCTCTAGATCAGAATATGAAGGAAGACATTCGCAATTATTAATCCCTACTAAATCTTCTGCAGTTATACGTCTTTGTTAATAACGGCTGGTTCATATGTAATAAGAGTTAATGATTTTCACACCAACACTTGACTTAGTACTATCAACATCAGAATCATGTTCACATTATGAATATCAACTAAGACTAAACAGAAATATAGGACTTAACGGCTAAATGAACTGTACGGATTATTTTTATAACATTACTTAAGCTTAAGATTATATTTGCAATACTAGCTTATACTAAGTTATATTATACTTAAAATTATGGCACTACAAAGTAACTAGTGGAAAAGGTTGAGGGAAGCCATTGTTCAGCAGTGGACTTGCAATGGCTGCTGCTGCTGCTGATATCTATCTGTCGATCTGTCTATGTATCTATCTGTATACATATATATATATATATATATATATATATATATATATATATAGATAGATAGATAGATAGATAGATAGATAGATAGACAGTTAGATATGGACATTAATATGTAGGTAAACACTATATTTTCGTAGTTTTTCTTGTCTCCTCCCCTTCCCTGCTCTTTCAATTATTGTCATCATTTAACGCTTGCCTATCCTTCGTTCCCTTCATCATAAATTTTCACCGACCATTTTCTCTCGTTATCTTCAAGTGTTTATCCTCTCCGTCTCCCTCCCTTTTTTTTCTTCCATAACACGTTCTCAGTCCCTTTCCCTCTTTCTCGTTTCCCCTCAATTTACCATTTTCTGTTTACACGTCCCCCTTTCCTCGACTCAGTTAACTCTCTCACAGTCGCAGCTTCTGTGGCTCTTTATTCCTGCTAACGCCAGACAATTTTATCCAGGTGAGAGTGGGTCAAAGGAGCATCGGATCTTAAAATTAGTACTATGTCATCATCCCTTTCATGGTCGGGACAGCTGTAGTTTTATATTACCGTTTATTATGTTTTCATTCAACATAGTGAGTCATAGAAGGTCATTTGTTAATATGCTTATACTTATGGCCATTTGTATAAAAATGCCGTCTTATTTATTTTATTTTCTATCTATCTATCTATCTATTGCCAGACGCCTCAGTCCCGTTTGGGGTGGCCACAAACAAATCGCCTCCAAGTCGCCCTGTCCCCTGCCATTTCACTCCCCTGCTCCCAACTCACACCCCCTCTCTCATATACCTCTCCACCCCATCCCTCCATCTCATCCTCGGCCTCCCCCTCCCTCTTTCCCCCTCCACCTCACTCACATACACTCTCTTCGTCAGTGTTTCACCAGATGACTTTAGTCAGCTTAGAAGACTTTCACTGAGGGAAGAGATTGGAAACAGCTTCCATTACTTTCTTCAATTTCAATACTGCAATAGATTTATTAGCAAGAGGGAAGTCTTTCTTAAAGCCTTTCCCATATTAACGCATTGTCGTTTAATCAGGGTACTGGAAGACGCTTTTTTATCTTTCTTTTACCGAGAAAAGCTGCATTGTGTCAATAGGCTAAAAATTATGTTTTTTATTAATCCACGCCATGCTTCAGTTTTCCTGACCTGAAAAAATAAAAAGCTTGACTTTCACCTGAATAACAGAACAAAAACTTTCCTTAGTAGCAATACATTTTATGAAAAAGTTAAAAGCAACGTTTGTTGATCATTTTTTACTATATATTACATTACATTTTACTTTGATTACTTCTACCCTTAGACAATATTTTGCTGCTCAATAGAGAGACCAGTCGTAATGAATGGTACAGAAATGGTACCAAATAATTATTTTAGTAATATCAGTCTTGAATCACTGTCACTTAAGCAAAAGAGTAAGACGATTTGAATCAACACTTGAGCTCTACCTTTTATAAGAGGGTTAACCCACCACGTCCCATCAACGTATGGGTACGTCACAACTTTTTTTCATGCTGACATGACGTACCGGTATGTTCTGCAATTGCAAGGTCCATAATTTGCACATTTTTCAAGTTTCGGGGGTAATTTTTGGTAGGCATATGTGGGAGACTTTCCTCTACCAGCTGCCAGGTGGCGACGCTGCCAGAACCGGCTTGACCCCCGCATGCCATTGTCTTGGCAACGCTCCTGTTAGCAGTGACCTGGCCAGTAAAGACATGTCTCTCCGACAATGAAATTCAAGCTGCCCTTGATGCCTTCACAGGCGAGACTGATTCCCCAATCGATGACGATGTGGAGGACAAAGATTACATGGCATTGGAAGAAGAAACAGGCAGAATTGATAAGGAGGTAATGTCGCCAAGGAAGGCGCAGTATGTTGATGTGTTCGGTGAGTGAAACAATGCTTATATCCCTATGTTATTGTGTGAAAACCAATATATTCATGTATTACATATAAATTCGAACCAAATGAACAAATATCTGCCTATTCTGAGTGGTTTGCCATAGTTGCCATTTGGCTCTGTCTTGTATTTTGTTTTTCTCTTGGAGGGAACTGTTATTGCGGGCTCATGGCCTTTGGTTCCTTCTTCCTCGCATAAAAAAAACAAAAAAAAACAGAAAACGTGACAGCAGCAGAGCGGCTCCAGAGAAGACGATACTAGGTGTTGGGAGGGTCCCCTGTGCAGCGCACTTACACGCTCAGATGAGCACTTTTTTTGGTATTTTCTAATGTTTCTCATAAAAAGCGGAGGTTTGAGCCTAAAAAAAAAATACTTTTCGAAAATCTCCTGGGACTGGGTGGAGTCATTGGTGAAAAATTTGCCAGACGGCGGTGGGCTGTAGGCCTACATGTATTAAAGCGCACAGGCTCCTGTACTTGGTTTCAATGATTTATATCGTTTGCAGGATAACAGTTGAGTTGTCTCGACCGTGAGAAGGCAAATACATCTACAAGGAAACGTTTTATTCCCATTCCATTTGGGAAATCTTACTCAAAGAAAGGATGCTGACATTTCCAAGGGAGTGGAAGATGATAAGAAAATGCACAGATCACATTTCAAAGTTGGCAGAGTTACGGATTCGTGTTGCCGCATTTCACGCATTTAACTGGACTGACGTTTTACCGCATACACAAATAAATAAATAAATAAATAAATGTAATACCTAAATTAAAGAAAGAGAATAGTGTGTTTTGCACTTTGTTCAAGGAAACAATTTACTACTTGTAAGTCTGAATTCAAATGATCATGAAATGAGGGAACGTCAGCCAATATAAAAGTGTTTGGAAGAAAGGAAGATGACGGAAGAAAGAAACCAAGCAAATGCAATATGGCAAAATGCACCATATTGATTAAATCAGCTATGGTATATACAAAAGCACATATCAAAGCACTTAAACTACTTGGCATTCTTGTAGAATGGAGACCATAAGTAGGAAAAGCCCTTGGTGTAAGACAGTTCATGTGTATTTCTGTCTATTACTATTTAAATACATGACATTTTGTATAATATTCTTACTGCACTGGCTGGAGATACTTTATACTCAGTTCAGGAGAAACTTCATCTGCTGTTGGAGTTGGATAATTTATCTCTTTATCTTTTCACACAATAGGCCTACATATCACACATGAAGCAAACAAAATCGCATGGATGTAAAAAGAATTCAATATAAATGTCAGTGATACGAAGTGTAGTCAACATTATGTTTTCTACCACGATGGCCATTCGTCATCTCTTGCCTCAATTCCCCCTTCTCCTTCATACATCACCTGTTAATTCCCCTCTTCCCTCATTCTGCTTTCCGTGTGTACCACTTCCTCCTCTCTCGTACTTTTCTCCTTCCTCCTCTCCTTCCCTTATTCTCCCGCTTTAATCATCAATCACTGCTGGTCTTACCCTGCCACTCTCACACATCGTCTTGTCTTAGTCTCTATATTGTGTGTTACTGCTTGTTCTCTTCCCCTATGTATTAATCATTCTTTTTGTGTTTCACCCTTCTCATGTCGCTACAAGAGGTCATCCGTAAGATTAGTACAGTATAAACCCCCCTCCTCTCTCTCTCTCTCTCTCTCTCTCTCTCTCTCACCGTTCTCCATTTCTCTCCTCCCTCACAACTAGCAAAAGTGTTCAAACGCAAGGGATTATATGACGCTGTATCTAACTTCATAAACTAAGAGCAATCCTTCCTAACTTTAAAAAGAATGGAGTCAAGAGAGTTGAAATAACAGAATGCCTTACCGTATTTAAGCTGTTAAGGGTCCTGTGATGGTCCTCTGTTATTAAGCTTTCTCATTTGTATTTACACATCCTAAGCACATACTTTCTGTGGGGGAATGTGACATGACGATAATAATGCTTATCGTCGTTTGGATGTGGATAATGATGATAGTTTCCGTAGCTATAATGGTGGTGGTGGTTGTAATGGTGGTGGTGGTGATGGTGGTATTGTTGATGATGATGATGGTTGCACTAGAGTGGATAATGACCTTAATAATATAGTGTACTTTCTTTATATTCTCATTACCATCATTTAACATTTTTATTGCGCTGACGAAGACGTCATACATAATAGTGTTGTTGGACCCTAGGCGTCCACCTGGGAGCAAGCCGATATAAATTTCCCTAAATTTTGCTGTTGGAAGGGCCCTGGTCCGACCGTGGTGAGCCTCTGTTATTCACAATGGGGCGCTAATGCCTGCACTGTACTGTACCTGTAGGACGACCCTACAGAAGCAATTTTGTACCTGTGGTCGACTGGTCTTCACCTGTGGACTGATCGGCGTTAAGGAACAGCAAGAGTAAGAACAACGATAACTATTATATAGCTCTCGGGAAGTTCCCTACAGTATTAGTGAGACTTAATGATGTATAAGTTTAACCCCATCGATTCGAAGTATGCCTCCCAAAGCGAATATGGCATTTACTTCTACGGTTATAAATGATTTGAATAATAACAGAAATGTTGGACTGATGAAGTCAATGATTAATAACACAAGATCAAGGTGTTCCCATCTCAATTTTTTTTTTTTTTTTAAATAACAGAACGGAGGAAGGAAAAACAAATGGGGAAAAAAAATAATCAGTGATGTCCTCTGACTCAGTCTCAGCCAGCCGTGTGGGGTTAGCTACTGTAAAGGGATGAATTTATCTCGCCTAAAAAACGGTTAATATTATCATAATGAACAATCCTAGCCTCCTAGCCTCAAATCTGAGTATAAAATGATCTCCTGGCTTTACCGGGTATAAAATGCTCGAGTTATCTTTACTATAGGAATGTTACAACTGAGGCTCGTACACTTATTTCCAGCAGATCAGAATCACCTGCCGTCAGCTGGAATATAGCACAAGAGACTGGCCGACCATTTGATGTTAGTGGCGGCAGTATTAACACTAAGGGTTCGCTGACTCTCTGGCCTGAATGAAATCGTTTGGGTTTAGTTGTAATATAATATCCTACTACAGAAGTTCCAACACTGTAAGGCTAAGTCATACCAGTATTGACACTCTAAGGTCCATATCCTCGTTGGTTAAGGATGCTCCTTGACACCTCCTCCTTAGCGGTTTAGTTCTGCATAAAACTCGTTAATAATCACTTTGTGTTATGTTATTTATCTTGAAAATAAAGATATAAAAAATAAATCAGAAAGCAGCAAGGTGAGGTAAGCAAAATAAGTCGCTTAGAAAAGGGTGTTAAGGAGCTTTCTTAACCGCCGAGAATACCTGCCACAGGGTCCTTTACTCACCCTCAATGTTTAATACTGTCTCCGGCAGCTGGAATGTAATAACAGAGTCGTCCAACCAAAACAGGATTAACAGTAGTATTCCTATTTAACCTTTTACTTGGCTCACATTTTTGCTGTTGTGTAGTTCGAAATTATTGCACGCAGCTCACTGGGAGAAAAAGAAAATGCCACGGCCTTATATCCCTCCCATAGCACTTTCTCATGACCAGGATTATATTTTAGTGTTGATCTATCATGACAACCCGGCATTCAAAAAGGAGAGAGATTTTAGGTCTGGTTCAAGATCAAACGGTATAATATTAACACTTTTAGGTTCATATGGCTAATATAATAATAAATAAATAAACCATCTGTGCTACTTGGAACAGAATACAGAAGACGTGACCACGAGAGGTTTATCGCGAAGGATCATATACCACACTCTCATCTGAATAATATCGTCTTGTTTTAGCTGGAGGAAATTCTATGGATTTACCTACTACGAGAGGGTTGAAGGTGTTACTATTGACAATGCGGATCCTTTTCATTCACTAAAATAAACATTATCGTGAAAAGTTTACTTGGAATAAATCGATTTAATCCAACATTTTGAAGAAAAACCGCGCCAGTACTAACACTATCAGACTCCAGTGTGGCACTCATATAAACAAACCCATCAAGTGTTAGCTGAAAAAAAAATTGAGTAGGCTGTGCTGCTGCGATTGTGGTTTTAAATGAGTGACGTCCCGTGAGTCAAATTTATAACACACAAACAAACAGAGTCACACTGGATGTAATGATCGTGAGGAGGAAGAGTATTATGAGGAGACAGGAGGAGGAAAATGAAATGAGAGATTAAGGAAGAGGATAGAAGAAGGAGGAGAAAGAAGAGAGATGACAAAATGTAATGACAACGAAAGACAAAAGAGAGAGAGAGAGAGAGAGAGAGAGAGAGAGAGAGAGAGAGAGAGAGAGAGAGAGAGAGAGAGAGAGAGAGAGAGAAGAGGGGAGTGGAAGGAATCTGATAAAATGTCTGACTCCCTTCTTCTTCATTTTTGCAAGATTTTCAGTCTTTCCTCTAACTTTCTCTCTACTGAACACCACCTCTCCTCCTCTGAACCTCACCTTCTTTTTTTTTAACCGAGACTCAGCTGTTTGAGGCAACTGACAGCAAACTCTTTTCTATATCCTCCTACTTTCTCTATACTCATTTCAAAGCCAAATGTGGCTGGTGTGTATACGTACGCTCTCGTGCTCCTGAACTTGATTCTTCTGAATTCTCTACTCTCTGGCTTCTGCTCTCCTGTTATTCTCTAACTAAATATATCTGCACTGTTTACTTATCTCCTAATTCCACTGACTATCAAAAATTATTCGACTATCTAGCTTCTACGATGGAACACATTGTATCTATTTCTCCTTTCTCTGAAATCGCCATTCTAGGAGATTTCAATGTTCATAACCACTTTTGGCTCTCCTCGTCTTTCACTGAACCACCTGGTGAACAAACCTACATATTTTCTACCCTTAATGACCCAGAGCAGCTTGTACAGCACCCTACTCATATCCCTGACCGCCTTGGAGAGAGAACATACTTAACCTCTTCCTAACAACTAATTGTTCTGCTTACACTGTTAATCTTTTCTCTCCGTTGGGCTCCTCTGATCACAACCTTATTACCTTAACCTGCCCTATCGCTCCGGTACGGCCTGTGGACCCTCCAAAGATAAGTTGACTGTGGCACTGTGGAGTTGCAGATTGTGAGGCCCTCAGGCAGTACTTCTTTGATTTTCCCTGGAATGATTATTGCTTCCATGACCGAGAGCCATCTGAGTATGCCTTGCGGATTATGGAGGTTATTCTCTCGGGCATGGAAGCATACATTCCTTTCTCATATCCTTTAACTAATGCAAGAAAGCCTTGGTTTAATCACGCTTGTTCTAACGCTGTTCGCAACAAGTAGAGAGCTTGTAAAAGGTACCAGAGCCAACCCACCCCTGAATCACATCTTGTTTATGTTTCTGCCCGAAATCGTACTAAGTCTGTTCTTCGCTCTACTAAAAATAATTTCATCCGTACTTAATGCTCTCAACTCTTCAACTCGAATTCTTCCCGCTCCTTCTGGCACCTTGCCAAAAACCTTTCTAACAACTTTACCTCATCATCCTTCCCTCCTCTTTTCTACTCTGATGGCTCTGTAGCTATTTCTTCTACTGATAAAGCAGATCTCTTCGCTCAGACTTTCTCCTCCAATTCCACTTTAGACGATTCCAGTGCTGTTCCTCCATCACCTCCCCCCTCTGACTTCCTCATGGATGACGTTAAAACTTCTTCAACTGATGTACTTTCTGCCATCACTGGCCTCAATACTAACAAGGCATATGGACCTAATGGAGTCCCTCCTGTTGTCCTCAAGAACTGTGCTTCTGTGCTTACACCCTGCCTAGGTAAACTCTTTCACCTTTGTCTTTCAACTTGTACCTTTCCTTCTTGCTGGAAGTTTGCTCTCATTCAGCCAGTCCCAAAGAAAGGTGACCATTCCCAGCCCTCTGACTATCGTCCAATTGCTTTAACATCCTGTGTCTCAAAAGTATTCGAGTCTGTTCTTAACAGAAAAATTTTAAAACATCTTTCCTATCGCAACCTTCTTTCTGATCGTCAGTATGGGTTCCGTCAGGGACGCTCCACTGGCGATCTTCTCATCTACCTTTCAGACTCCTGATCATCATCCTTTTGGGACTTTGGCGAAAGCATTGCCATTGCACTTGACATCCCAAAGGCTTTCGATCGAGTCTGGCATAAATCTTTAATTTTCAAACTGCCCTCTTACAGTTTCTATCCATCTATCTGTGCCTTCATCTACAGCTTCCTTTCTGGTTGTTCTATAGCCGCTGTTGTAGACGGCCATCGTTCTGCTCCTAGATCAAACAACAGTGGTGTTCTTCAGGTCTCTGTCCTATCACCAACTCACTTCCTATTATTCATCAATTATCTAAGCTGTACATCTAACCCTATCCACTCATACGCTGATGATTCCACCCTCCACCTTTCCATTCAGTTCCCGCAACGTCCAGCTCAGCAGTTACTTCAACAGACAAGGGATGAGGCTATGGCACACTTGATGTCTGACTTGGCTCGTATCTCTGACTGTAGTAAAAATAATCCTGTTGTTTTTAATGCATGAAAGACTCATTTCTTACACCTATTAACCCAAGAATATCTTCCACAGGTGTACCCTCTAATGTTTAATATTATTCAGCTCAATCCTGCATCATCCTTCAACATGCATGGGGTTTCATTCACTCGTGATTTATCTTGCAAAGATTATATTACATCTCTTGTACAATCTGCTTCCAAGAGATTCGGTGCACTAAGCCGACTATGTACCTTCTTTACCCCTGCAAGTTGTCGATTTTAAACATGGGTTTAATTCGCCCCTGCGTTGAGTACAAGTCTCATTTGTGGGGAGGCTCCCCACATACAGCTCTTTTCAACAGGGTGGAGTCAAAGGCTTTTCTCCTCATTAACTCTCCTCCTCTTACTGGCTCTCTTCAACCTCTGTCTCTTCACCGGACTGCTGCATCTTTATCTCTTTTCTGTCGTTACATCCATGGTCACTGCTCTACTGAACTGTCTGCTTGTATCCCTAGACCTCTACGACTTGTGCATAGCATCCGTCTAGCAATAAACTCTCATCCCTTTTCTGTCCAACTCTGGTATGCAAGAGTTAACCGTAACTCCCAGTCCTTCATTTATGCAACGGGTCAACTCTGGAACTGTCTCCCCCTATCTGTATTTTCTACCTCCTATGACTTCCAATCTTTCAAATGCAATGTGTCGAGGCATCTCAAAATGAACGGATCTTGAATTTGGCTCTCTTTTTTATTGTCTTTGTTTTTTTCTTGGAAGGAACTGTTATGCGGGCTCCGAGCCTTTGGTTCCTTCTTCCTGACCTCATATATCTATCTATCTATCTATCGATATAGATAGATAGGTAGATAGATTAATAGATAGATAGATATACAGTATATAAATATATAAATATATATATATATATATATATATATATATATATATATATATATATATATATATATATATATATATATATATATATTATTGTGGTAGGTGGGGGCGCTCACCATGCACTCACTCGATGTAGTGCTGCTTTGAGTGTCTATCCTTTCTTCTCTTCCGTTCTTCCTCTTCTGTCCTTCATTCCTTCATTTTTTCCTCTTTCTTCTGCCTACTGGTTACTTTACACTCCCAGTTCTGTCTTTCTTTCCTTCATGCTTTCCTCTCCTTCAGCCTATGGGTGACTCTTCACTGAGTGACAAGCCAAATGGTTTCCTGTACACCAGGACGCTATTTACTAAGCTGGGTGGTAGCCATATAACCAAATTATGGCACCTTGTGGTGTTGTGGGTAATTAAAGTGCTCCAATCGGATTAAGCCTGTGTGTGTTTATATCCAAGGGGTGGATGGGGTTTATTGCTCACGTAATGCCACTCAGGGATGAGTGAGGCTGGCCACTTCCATTTTAAACGTCAGGACCAACTTGCCAACCCCCGGGTTCCTACGCTCCTTATGGGGCGACAAAGGATTGAATGCTGAATGTATATATATATATATATATATATATATATATATATATATATATATATATATATATATACATACATGAGAGAGAGAGAGAGAGAGAGAGAGAGAGAGAGAGAGAGAGAGAGGACACAAGGATCTGAGGAAGACTAGAGGTGGTGAAAGGAGAGAGGGTGATGGAAGTTATAGAAGTCAAGCAAAGAAAGAAGAATACATTTAAAATGGAGGGAGATTAATGGAGAAAGGTGAATGAGCAATAAAAAAGGGAAGAAAAAGAAGGAGGAAATGAAGATGAGAAAGACGAGCAGGAGGATGGAAGTTAGATGAAGATGCAAGGAAAAGGAAAGAGAAGATAAAGGGGATACCTTAGGATGAAGACAAACGAGGGGAATGGAGGGTCGACAAGGATAAAGGAGAAAGAGGGGTGAAAGGAGAGAGAGAGAGAGAGAGAGAGAGAGAGAGAGAAAGAGAGAGAGAGAGACTTATTGCTGAATGACTGAAACTGTGTGTGATGTATTAAGGATGTAGAATTGAGCTTGAATGAAGACGACTTTGAGGAGAGTTTAGTAAGGGGACAAGGGAAAAAGAGAAAAGAGAGAAGATGGAAGGAAGGGAGACAGTCATGTGAATACGGTGGTTAGTTTCCTCTTGCATAAACACATACATGATCAGAACAACTCAGGCACTGTATTCCATCTTAAGTGAGAGGAGTATGTGCAGCCGAAATGGGCTGTAGAGCTGGAGATTTCTAATACAGATGGTGTACCCTCTTTACTCTACCATGTCCTAAAATTCCATCCCTCCATCTTGAAACCTGAGTTGTAACAATATTTTAACACTCAAATGTTGTGATAGTCACGAAGACGTGCATTGGGAACGGATGTAGTGTTGTGCCATTGTCTTTTTGTGCCACTAAGCTACTTGGTGTAAGGTATGAAAAGAAAAATTGGGTCAAGTCTGAGTAAAAGGTGTATATTAACCCCAGATAGGTAATGTGGGCTCTGACAGACTCCAGAGGTTTTCTTTTGCATGTTTTGTTAATTTTTTTTAATCCAAAAAACTTCTCCTTCCCAGTACCCTCCTGACTCTTGATGACCTTCATGGGAACAGTAGGGTCATTTCTGTATCTGGCTCTAATTTGGCCCTATAGGGTCAGTGGGGTTTCTCAGACCCCAGATTACCTAACACGTAACTTGTTCGGGTCTGAGAGACCCCAGATTACCATTCATGTAATATTGTTACCACTTCCTCATATGCATATTTTTTACATCCAGGGCTCCATTTTTAGTCTGTATATACTGCAAACATCTGTTAACATGACAATCCATGAAAAAAACTTTTACATGCATTAGTATCTAACTGAAAAGTTGGGAATGGAGTGCTCCTGCTGCCTCCATTGTCAGTGCCCTGTAAGTGCAATTAGATACTGTACTAGTGCAGGTAAAAGATTTTTTTTTTCATGGATTGTCTTGTTAACAGATGTTTGCGGTATATACTGACTAAAAATGGAGTCCTGGACGTAAAAAAATATGCATATGAGGAAGTGGTAATTGAAGGTAGCCAAAAATACGTAGAAATTTGTACGTGATTTTGTACTTTCTCTATTTCCGGTGAAATATTCATTTGCTTTGTTTCTCCATTTCACAAAAGGAGTTCCCACCATCGGTGATGTGTGGGCCACCCACCGTTGGAAGAAGAAACCTTTCAGTTTTCATAGGGCAATTAAAAAAAAAGGTATAAAAAAATGGAAGTTTTTAATCAAAATTAAGTTTTAAAAAAGCATACTGAAAAATCTATATATTTTTTTATTAAAATAAAGGAATGTGATCTAGTTTCACGTAGAAATAGGGATTTCCAATTAAATGCAGTGTAAGTATTTTTTTTTTTTTTTTTAATGTTGGGGTCTGTCAGACCCCACGTTACCTAAGTATGTTAAGTCAGAAACATTATCTGTCTAGGGTTAATCTATTGATGATCAGAAAAATTCCAGTGTTGTATTCTTGGTAGCGTCAAACTATTGTACTCAACCAAGGATAAGGCAAAGGAGCTTAGGACTAATAAATATTCCCCAGGTAAGAAGGGGATAATGGTTGATTCTTGACTTTTCAGAATGAAGCTGCGATAAAATATGTATTTAAATATTTACCTTTTTATTCCGACGTCTGTTGTTTTCCTTGGTAGGAAAAGAAAACATGCCTTTGGGATGCACGACTCCTTAGTAGCAGTATAATAACAGAAAGAACAGAATAACGAAGAAGAAAGGGAGTGTAAACTAAAAAAAATTTATAAATAAATTTTGTAAAATAGTAAGTGATGGTAGAATATAGGTTTAAAAATGAATGGCACAAACACAAACTTAATGGACAAAACTATACAGTATTAGTGTTGTCCCTTTTATGTTGCGTCTTCTTCCGCATTTTTTTCGTTCAACTGACTGCCATATGGTCATATTTATCAGACAAAATATCATAGGAGTCTGTGAGTGTTAATACCATCGTCATTTACCTTCTCAGTCCCTATATATCGAGCAGTCCATTCAAGCTAAAGCAATACAGGTTTCTCCCTTCATTCTTAAATGTAGGGGATATTTCGAGACACCATCATTAGCAAGCCTCATATACATTTCCCATGTGCTTTGATGATCCCACTGACGCACGAGGCTTAACTCTTTCAACCTCTTTATGTAGGGCTTGTGTGTCTGTGTGTGTGTATATATATATATATATATATATATATATATATATATATATATATATATATATATATATATATATATATATATGTTTTTATTCAGTCCCAGAGAGTCCCTCGAGTTCACATTAACGTTTTAAGTGAGAGACTTTGTACTGTATGCATGAAAAAATTAGGAATACGTAGTGGAAACACGAAGCGTGATGAGTGTGTGTTGATCACGTAGAGGGGACAAGATTAAATTATATGTATGTACTTCGTGAAAATATGGAATTTGGCAATCGTAACCATAGGGTAGAGGAGTGTGTGCATAAACAGTATGCTTATAATGAGATAATGAATGAAGAAAGGATTGTGCAAGTGGTATATATGGGTGAGTATAAATGTGAAAGAAGATTTGGTACATTAAGACTGTAGATACATATGGTAAATGGATTTTTTTTATATAGATAATGAATGGAGGAAGGAAAAACAAAGGAAAAAAAATAAGTCCATGTGCCTAAAGGCATCCTTCATTCATACAATATTTATAACAACTGGATTTAATTGACGTGGATTAAATGTTTGTGGGAAACAACTCCCAGGGAGTGAATTCCAGAGAGTAGTAGTTCTGGGAATAAATGACTTTTGATAAGCAGAGGTTCTGCCCTGCGGGGGAGAGAGTGTGAGTTCATGGACGCTCCCAGCTGCCCGAGTATTTCGGGAGAAAAAGTGAAGGGGAGGCACAATTGAAGCCAGTTCGTCAGAGCAATTACGGTAAAAATATCGATAAAATAATGCTAAAGAAGCAACATCTCTACGTACTGATAATGGAGGAAGGTCCTGCGTAATGGCAGGATTACTGATTAATTTAATAGCTTTATTTTGAATTTTGTCCAACTACCTCAATGCAACCGCTCCACATCCACTCCACAGTGGTGAACAGTATTCAATCTGAGAACGCATATGACTTTTGTATTTTGTGGCCATCTGCTCGTCAGTGAAGAACTCACGAACTCTGTACATAAGTCCCAAATTTTTGGAAGCATTTTTAGCAAGGGATTTAACATAAGCTGTTCAGCTTAGGTTGGGTTTAGAGTAACACCTAGAGTATCAATTGTAGTGGATATGGGAATATTGACATCATCTAAAATTATGTGAGAGTCTGAGGGATTCTTTCTGTTGGAGAAATTAATGTATTTAGTTTTCTGAGCATTATATGAGACCAGATTTGTTTGTCCCCGTTGATTAATTTTTGAAAGGTCCTGGTTCAGAGAAATTGCTGTGTTTATTTGGGAATTTATAATATCAAATTGTGTAAAGGAGGTACTAAATGTGAAAGAACTATGAAGGGTCGAGTCATCAGCATAAGAGTGTATTGGGTTGTGAGTGACAGATAGGAGGTCATTTATATGAATGAGAAAGAGGGTTGGCGCCAAAACTGATCCCTAAGGTAAGCCGACATTTATGGAATGAATCATCATCATCATCATCATCATCCGGACCTCTTTTCCCACCCAAGGCCAGGGTGAGGAGTAGCAATGTCCAGACAGCACAAACTTGCCCAATACAAACAGGCCACACTTCCATTCACTCATCATTCAAGCCCCCGGAATCCTGGCTCAACAGGATACGCCAAACAACATTCACCACATACTGCAGCTTCACACAAACGTATCCGATTAGGTCAATCCGGATGCTGCCATGCTCACAAGGGGTGCCAAAATCCCTGATCATGCATTTCTTCTCACAACATTCATCCAGCCAGCTCGATCTCTTGTCACTCCCTAGCCTCACCGACTTCCAAACTTCTCTTCCTCAAACACTCATCCACCATATCTCTCCACCTTATCCTTGGCCTACCTCGCCTCCTTCCTCCTTCAAATTCGCTAAGGTATACCTTTTTCACCATTCTATTGTTATCCATTCTTTCCACATGACCATACCATCTCAGGACACTCTTCGATTCTGGTGTCCACCGACTTCCTCACTCCACACCTTTCACGAATCACACTATTTCGTATCCTATCCACCCTCTGTACTCCACATACATTCCTCAACAGTCCCATCTCCACTGCTCTTACTCTTGACTTTTCACTTTCATGCCACACCATAGTCTCACCCATGTCTTAGAGTTGGCACTAATACTCCCTCATGTAAGCCTCGTGCAGCTGCAACACTCAAGCCTCTGTTTCTTATCAAGGCCTTCATTGCACCAGCTACTTTTCTTCCTTGTGTCACTCTGCTTTCAACTTCTTTTGCACATTTTCCTCTCTTTTCTATCACTGTACCCAAGTATCTGAACTCTCTCACCAATTCCAGTCTTTCTCCATTCACTGTTACATTGCACTGGGAGTCCCCTTCTCTCTCAATAACCATCAATTTACTCTTCTCTACATTTACTCTCAAGGCACGACGCTCACAGACATCAGCAAAACTCTGCACTAGTCTACCAAGTTCCTGTCCGGTACTTGCAAGCAGTAGTGCATCATCAGCATACAACAAATTTGAGATATTCCATCCATCACCATTCATTACCAACGCCATCTCTCTTCCATTACTCGTGTTTTTACTTCTCTCATCACCCCATTAATATATACATTGAACAACCATGAGGACATCACACAACCTTGTTGCACGCCCACACTGATCGTGAACCATTCACTTAGAAGCCCATTAACCCTTACACATGCTTCGCTTCCATCATAAAAACTCTTGACAGCACCTAGCAGCTTATCATCTACACCATACATGCTCAAAACTTTCCGCAATCCCTCACTGTCTACTTTGTCGTATGCTTTTTTGCAGTTCCATGACTGCCATAAACACCTTATGGTCCTTCTCACAAGCCTTCTCTGCTATCTGTCTCACTGCAAATACTTGATCCACACATCCTCTGCCACTCCTAAAGCCATCCTGTTCATCACTCACTAGGACTTCTGATATCTCTCTTACTTTCTGTGTAATATTTCTTCCATATACCTTCCCTACCACGCTCACTAAACTCATGCCACGATAATTCTTACACTCACTTCACTCACCTTTATTTTTCTACAGGGGTACAATCACAGTCTTTTTCCACTCTGCAGGCACAGTTTCACTCATCCATGCCTTCTTACATATCTCCAACAAGCATCTCATTCCACTCTCTCCACTACACTTAAGCATCTTTGCATACACCTTATCAACCCCAGCTGCTTTCCCATTTCTCAGGCGTTTCACAGTGCTCTTCACCTGTGTGAATGTCATGTCTCCTGGCACTGCATTTCCTCTCTGCACACCCCCAAAACCAATCATGTTTACAGGCGCTCTGCTCTCTCTATTGCCATTCATCAGGCTTTCAAATTATTCTTTCCATCTGGTCCTTACTTCATTTCCATGGGTGAATAACCTACCACCTGCATCCTTCACACTATCACATTTCTTTCCGCTTTCACTTCTACATTTCCGCACCTCTTTCCAGAATAACTTCCTATTTTCAGAGTAGTTTGCATTCATTTTTCTTCCCAGATCATCATTTACCTCCTTTTTCCTCTTCACTAGTCTCTTTACGTGCTTCTTACTTTCGATATACTCAGTTCTTATTTCAACTGAACCCCTGTTCTGTAACCACTTTAGCCATTTCTTCCTCTTTACCTCCACCACTCTCTTAACCTCCTCATCCCACCATGCCGCACCCTTCTTTTTTGTTGATACTCTTGCCACACCACACGCCTCTTTAGCATTCCTAACTAAGCAATCCCTGTATGCATTCCACAGGCTGTCCAGATCCAATTCATTCCAGTTCATTGAATCTAACTCGTCCTCTACTTTGGTCCTATAATCATCTGTCGTTTCTTTGATCCTCAGCTTCTAAAATTTCAGTCTTTCACCATGAATGCTACTCTCTCCCTTGATCCACCTTACTCCTCTCAGCTTGATCTTGCATACCATAATCACGTGATCTGACAGACCTCCACATCGTCCTCTCACAGCCCTCGTATCAGCAACCATTCCCATCATCGACCTCTCTACGAGCGCATAAGCAATCAGGCTTCTTTCAACACGATCCCCGTTTATGGAATGAAATTGAGAATAAATTCCATCTACCATGACTCATATTTTTCTATTATAAAGGTATGAAGAAATTAGGGGAACCTGTGATGCAAGGCCATAGTGTGACATCTTTAACAATAAGGTTCGGTGTCGTACTCTGTCAAATGCTTTTGATATATGAAGTGCTATTGTGTGTGTTTCACCGTGTTGGTCTATTGTTTTGTTAATCTGATGGGTAAGAAGGCAAAGAATGTCTACAGTTGAACATTCTTGTCTAAATCCATACTGCCGATCATTGATTAATTTATTGATTTCTAGATGCTTCATGATGTGTTTGTTAACTAGTGTCTCAAAAACTTTACAGAGAATGGAAGGTATTGCAACTGGTCTATAGTTTGATGGATCAGAAGTTGCCCCCTTTTTAGGGACAGGATGGATATTTGCTTCATTCCAAGAGGCTGGAAAACTTGAGGTACGGATGCATCAGCGGAAAAATTTTGCCAATACAGGAGCAACACTGAGGAGCAATTTTTAAGTACTATTGAAGGAATTTCATCTGGACCAGTAGCTTTGTCTGCTGAGAGATTCTGTAATACAGTTTGTACATATCTGCGTAAGAGTTCCTTGTACATTAAGACTGTAGATAAATATGGTAAATGAAGGCGTACGAGTTCAACAATATGAAAGCTTATTATGACAGAAAACTAAGTGGGACAAGACTACCGGTCATCTGTGGGCCAGGTAGACTGTAATAATAGTGTTAGTTGAAAACTTGACTATTATGTATCCATCCTGGATGACTCCCAATGCTGTTTGAGTGACATGTGAGCTCAACTTAGGACACTAAACAACTGTTATTAATAACTTTTCCTTCTACAATCCATACTTCGTGAGACTTGAATTTTCGACACAAACAGACACACACACAAAGACATTTCGTACAAAAATAAAGATCATCGACTTCGTCTACTGTACCTCGCTCAGTTGAGTTGGTTTGGTAATTTATGTACTGGGATGTGCATGATCAGGGTGTCCAGCCCCTTTAACGCTGGATAGGTAACCATTTTTTTGTTACTATATTAGGTAACGTGGGGTATGACGTACCCCACGGAAAAAAAAAAAAAACTTCCGTTTGAGATATTTCAAAATGCTTCAATACACAAATAATTCAACCCAGTATCTTTAAGTAGGGCCAGAAAAAAATAAAGTTTAATTGAAAAAAAATATTTTTTAAAGTTCATACAAAAATGGTTAAATTTTTGGTATACAAATTTTTAAATTAAATCTTGCAAAGCTGAAAAGCAATATCATGATTCCTTGGGTGGCCTGCTGTAGACTGATGTTAGGACCTTCTGGATACAAAAGGAGAAAGACAACAAATTAAAATAAAAAAATCACAAGAGGGCTCAATTGAGGTTACATTATAGGTAACCTGGGGTATGACATACCCCAATGGCTCTATAGAGCAAAATTAGAGCCAGGTACAGCTATGACCCCATCATCCCCATGAAGAACATCACTAGGCAGGAAGGTAATGAGACGGACAGATCTGTAGACCTTATGCTCATATTTTTATAAATTAAATTTTGGGGACTGGGGTTTCTGATACCCCACGTTACCTATCTAGGGTTAATTACCTTGATGGCTTTACGTATCTACAGTCAGTCAGATGTTTGTGTTGTGCATTTTTGAAGAAAAAAATAAATATAATGTGCAGATGGCTATGGCAGTGAGGTGGAGCCAGGAATCATGGAATGTGAATGCTGTGTAAGTAATGTATGGTTCATTTCACAGGGCACATTGTTGATGGGGGTTCCCTTTCCTTCTCTTTTCTTGTTGTGTTACTCCATCTCACTGCATCTTTAGCTATCAAGTAGAGTGAGGAGTAAGAGGAAATGGATTGTTTAGGATCTTTTTAAAAATGAATTAAGCCAACTTTTATCAGCTGCATATATCCATTGACATTCATACGTGAAAACAAGTTCTTGAAAGGTCAGCCACAAATTAAATTGCAATCACAATCCACGCACTTTTTTTTTTTTTCAATAAAGTGCTGACATAACGCTCAGTACAAGTTAATTAACCTTCATGCCATTATAATAGATTTCGGGAAATTACGTAGTGGCAGCACCCGTTAATCACTGATAAAAAAGAAAGTTCACCAAAAAAGTATACTTTATATTAATTACACACACCCGTCCTCTCGTTACACAAATAAAACATTAACTCTTCAAAATTAACAGAGCACTGACTGGCATTTACACCAGCGTCCTAATTACCCTAGTCATTATTAGACCATCAGGCTAATTAGTAAACCTGGTAAATGAGATTGAAATGGAATTACTGGAGTTGAAAAAGAGCCAGTGGGGCACGAGTATTAGAGAGAGAGAGAGAGAGAGAGAGAGAGAGAGAGAGAGAGAGAGAGAGAGTGATGAAGGAAATAGTAAAATAGCGCCAGTTAAAAATGTCCTGCTGAAATAAAGCACAAAATGGAAGGAGGCCGTCGCAATAAAGGCTTAAATACATTCTGACTTGAAGCTGGAGAAAAACTCTGAGAGAGAGAGAGAGAGAGAGAGAGAGAGAGAGAGAGAGAGAGAGAGAGAGAGAGAGAATGTATTATTACTGAAATATTAGGAGCCATTTTCTTGTCCCAGCAAGATTTTACTGCCATACTTCAACAAACAAATGTGGGAAGCGGTAAGGAGTCTCCCTCGATGTCTACATTTTCTTAATTTTACACACAAATAACATTCTGATTTTTGTGTCGCCCTAACTAGTGCCTTTACTTGCGTCTGTCGTCTCCATCTGTGCTTCAGTTGATTATGGGTTTCATTTCTTGCAGCCTTTTTCTAGCTCTGAAGTGATTGTCCTAATTTTGGAGGGGTTCGATTTTCCTATCATATCTCTTTTCCTTCCCCTCTCCTTTACTCCCTCCCCCCCTCTCTCTCTCTCTCTCTTATAGTGCGTTTTCGTGAGACGTGAAAACCTACCCAGGCTGGTCGGATGTCGCTCAGTATCGGGTAGTTTTTTGGCGTGTCCAGGATGGTCTTAATCTGTCCAGCTACCAGACATTGACTAGTATTTCCCAAAGACTACTGTTCAGAAACTATTACAAGAGTTTCTTAAAGTAATAATGTTTCTATTTTCACTTACATGGTAATCTCAAGGTACATTTCAGTTTATATTTTGAAGGGAGTTATCATTTCACTGCAACAGGACGTCAGACTTACCACATCATTTCCTCTTTTACATGAAACAGGGAAGATATCTGAAGAGAGGCAACATCCATCAATATATATTATTTTTTATAAAGCTTATCTTGTTTTTCAGAAGTTTATATTAATCAATTGATTTTTTCGTTACTGCACACTCATCATCCTGCAGCAAACTGGGTCAGCATTCAGGACGGCATCTGTCTCTATCCCTTCTTATGAACATCTCCAAGGTTCACACAAGTTAGACTGGTTAGGACTGGGACACACTGGCTATCAAAATTTCCATTATATACGTTATTTTGTTCTTTCCCAGGTTCTCTCTCTCTCTCTCTCTCTCTCTCTCTCTCTCTCTCTCTCTCTCTCTCTCTCTCTCCACCCAGTTACTATACGACGTCCATTAACCCCCACTAGTTAATGTGGCGTGATATCCCAAGCCGTGTTGAGAGATAGAGCGAGAGAGAGAGAGAGAGAGAGAGAGTGTGTGTGTGTGTGTGTGTGTGTGTGTGTGTGTGTGTGTGTGTGTCTAAGGGGAATAGTAAAATAAAATGGGTGTATAATCGTCTGCAGAAATCAAGCATAAAAAAGACATCATTGTAGAGAAGACATATATGCATTTTGAACTGACCTTCCAGAATAAATGAGAGGAATATCTCTTATAAATTGTAGGTGTCATTTTTTTGTTTCAGTGAGATTTTATTGCCAAACTTCAGCATCCTAAAGTTGAAGACGATAAGGAGTCCCCCGCTATGTCTCAATTTTCTTAGTTTCACTCACAAATAATTTTCTGATTTTTCTTTCACCTTACGCCCGTCTTTACCTGCCTTTGTCGCCTCTATATTCGTTTCAATGAATTATCTCCTATTTCTTGCAGCGATTTCTAGTTTACAAGTGAGCGTCCTTTTTGGTTTTAGTCGGATTTTCCAATTATTTCCAGTTTCTTCTCCCCCCCTCTCCCTCCCCCTCTCTGTCTGTCTGTCTGTCTGTCTGTCTTTCTCTGTCTGTCTGTCTGTCTGTCTGTCTGTCTCTCTCTCTCTCTCTCTCTCTCTCTCTCTCTCTCTCTCTCTCTCTCTCTCTCTCTCTCTCTCTCTTTTGCAGTGAGATCCCGTGAGCCATTAACACGCGTCAAAACTGGTAGAGATTCGCTCCATGGCTGGAATTTTGTCTAGTCCAGGGTGGTCTAAATCACTCCTTCTACCGCAGCTCGACTAGTATCCCCGAAGAAAATTCTTCAAATAGTGAACAAACAAAAATTTTCTCAAGGTAATATTGTTTCTGATTTCACTTACATGATAACCTGGAGGTATACTTCAATTTATGGTTTAAAGGGAATAATCGCTTTCCAGCAAACTGACGTCTGACTTACGACAGCATTTTCTCTACTACATGAAACAGGGCAGCTAATTTCCGGCAGGCAGCACTCAGGATTATAAATTCTTAATATATGGTCGTTTTCGTTTTCTAAAATTTAAATAATTCAACTAATTTCTTCATTGCTCCTCTCTATTAATCCTGCAGCAAACAGGGGCAACATTAAGGATGGCATTGACCTCCATGTATTCATAGGAACATCTCCAAGGTTCACACAAGTTAGACTGCTTAGGACTGGAGCACGCTGACTCCCAGTATTCACTTTTATATTTTACATTTGACTTTCCAAGGTCCAATAACTCACCCCCCCCCCTCCTTCCAGTCTCCGTATTTTCCCCTCCTCTCCCTATCACTCTACCCCTCCCCCCCCTCTCTGTCTGTCTGTCTCTGTCTCTGTCTGTCTGTCTGTCTGTCTGTCTCTGTCTGTCTGTCTGTCTGTCTGTCTGTCTGTCTCTGTCTGTCTGTCTGTCTCTGTCTGTCTGTCTGTCTGTCTGTCTGTCTGTCTCTCTCTCTCTCACACACACACACACACACACACACACACACACACACACACACACACACACACACACACACACACACACACACATCCCATCAGCATTATCAACACCAGTATCATCACCACAACCGCTAGCACCATCATCATTGACTCAGCTACTAATATCCCCATAATCAGGCATACACTTACGTCAGTAATCGTTCATTACTAATTAGACAGCATTTTTCATGCTCGTAATTCGCTTACCATCATAATAAGGAGAGGAGCACAGAGTGACTCCTCCTTCTACCCCCTTCCCTTCACTCCCCCCTTACTCTTCCCCATCCCCCTTCCTCCTTCTCCTCAGGGAAAGGAAGCAATACTACCGTACAGCAAGGGAAAAAGAGACATAGGAACATAAGGAAGGAACGAACCGCAACCCAATCCGAAATGAGAGAGTTCACGTCCCCGCCCGACTCGCCTCCCCGACAAACAGGAAGGAGAGGATGAGAAGGACAGAGGAAAGAAAGAAACCTCGATACATCTCATAGCGTGATTATTCCTCCTTCATTTATCCTCCATTCAGAAGGCAGAACACCGTACACTGCACCAGACACGAGTTTCCGAAGCTTAATGCAGTTCTTAGTACTAAAATAACAGCTTGGCAGGGTTCTAACAGTATGGGACAGAAATTAAAGACGGGTATGAGGAAATGTTTAACGGCTGTGTATTAATTCCTCCCCGACTCTCTGTCTCTGTCTCTGTCTGTCTGTCTGTCTGTTTCTCTGTCTGTCTGCCTGTCTGTCTATCTGTCTGTCTGTCTGTCTGTCTGTCTGTCTGTCTCTCTCTCTCTCTCTCTCTCTCTCTCTCTCTCTCTACGAGAACAATTCACGCCCGCGAATTTATGTGGTGTGATATGCTGAGCCGTGATTACTGACAGAGAGAGAGAGAGAGAGAGAGAGAGAGACTATACATTCGTAGTTTTTCTTGCCTCTTTCCTCCCTTCCCTGCTCTTTCAATTATTGTCGTCATTTAACGCTTCCTTGTCCTTCGTTCCCCTACATCAAAAATTTTCACCTACTATTTTCACTCGTTGCCTTTCAGTGTTTATTCTTTCCGTCTCCCCCCCCCCCTTTTTTTTTTCTTCCGTGTCATGTTCTCATTATCTTTCCCTCTTCTTGTGTCCACTAAATATACCTTTTTCTGTTTACACATCCTTATTTCCTCGACTCAGACTCCAGTTAACTCTCTCACAGTCGCAGCTTCTGTGGCTTTTTATTCCTGCTAACGCCAGACGATTTTATGCAGGTGAGAGAGGGTCATACGAGCATCGTGTCTTAAAATTAGTAGCATATCATTATCCATTTTCATGGTTGGGACAGCTGTAGTTTTATATTACTGTTTTATATGATTTCATTAAACAGGGTAAGTCATAGAAGGCCATGTGTTAATGTGCTTACATTTAAGGCCATTAGTATGAAAACGCCTTCTTATATATTTACAAGCCGAAAAGATCCGCCCTCCGGCCGGATTTTTTCGGCTAGCTCCTGCGGAGGGCTGATTGGGGTTTCGGCCAATATACTTAATGTAACTTTTCAACACAGAATTAATCGTAATAAATTTTATACCAGAACACTCCCTGGATCATGCTGATTCAGCATATGTATCATATGTG
Source organism: Coenobita brevimanus (assembly GCF_032717465.1). Classification (NCBI taxonomy): domain Eukaryota; kingdom Metazoa; phylum Arthropoda; class Malacostraca; order Decapoda; family Coenobitidae; genus Coenobita; species Coenobita brevimanus. The sequence goes on along the minus strand of NC_137021.1, from coordinate 41,142,753 downwards.
GGGGTAGACCCTAAGGGAGCAGAGTTTATGGGTAACAAACGTACAAACACTCGCCTTTATTATTATAGATTTTATTTTATTTTATTTTTTGCCAGATGACTTTAGTCAGCATAGGAGACTCTCACTGAGGGAAGAGATTAGAAACAGGTTTCATCACTTCCTTCACTTTCAATTCTGCAATAGATTTATTAGCAATTAGGGAGGACTCTTCTTTTAAGTTTTTCTCATTTTAACGCACTGTCATTTAATCAGGCTACCGGAAGATAATGTATTTATCTTTTACTGAGAGAAGCTGCATCGTGTCAATAGGCTGAAAACTGTATTTATTATTAATCCACGCCATGCTTCAGTTTTCCTTACCTGAAAAAAAAATAACTTTCACTTGAATAACAGAACAAAAATTTTCCTAAGTTGCAGTATATTTTACGAAAATCATGAAAGCAACGTTTGTTGATCATTTTTACTATTTTACATTTTACTTTGATTACTGCTGCCCTTAGACAATATTCAACTGCTCAGTAGAGATACCAGTAAGTAATGGATAGAACGAAAATGGTACCTAATAATTCTTTTACCTATATCAGTCTTGAATCACTCTCACTTGCGTAAAAAAGTAAGACAACATGAAACAACACTCGAGCTGTACCGTTTATAAAAGTGTTAATTGCACGAGTACATATATTAATGATCACAGGCCCCTGTACTTGCTTTTAAGGAATAAAATCATCTGCAAGATAACAGTAAAGTTGTCTCGACCGTGAGAAGGCAAATACATCTACAAGGAAAATTTGTATTCCCATTCCACTTAGAAATCTTACCAGAGAAAGAATGCTAACATTTCCAAGGGAAGATAAGATGGTACGAAAAAACGCAGATCACATTCCAAACTTGGCAGAGCTTACAGATTCGTGTTGCCGCATTTCACGCATTTAATTGGACTTACCTGTGACCGCATACAAAAATAAATAAATAAATAAATAAATAAATAAATAAATGCAATGCCTAAATTAAAGAATGAGAAAAGTGTGTTTTACACTCTGTTCAAGGAAACAGTGTACTACTTGTAAGTCTGAACTTAACTGGTCATGAAATGAGGGAATGTCATCCAGTATGAAAGGTTTTGGAAGAAAGGGAGACGAAGGAAAAAAAAACTAAACAAATGGAATATGGACTACAAAATACTTCATATGTTTTAAAACAGCTATATACAAAAGCACTTATCAAATCGCTTACACTTTTAAGGGACCTTCTTATAAAGTGGAGACCTTAAGTAGGAAAAGCTCTTGGTGTTGTGATTTAATGTGTATTTTGTCTATAACTTTTTAAAATATATGGCATTCTCTGTAATATTCTTGCTAGTTGGAGATAATATAGATTCAGTTAAGGAGAAACTTCTTCAGCCGTAGAGTTGGATACAAAATTTATTTACCTTTCCATACAGTAGGTCTACATCTCACACGTGAAATAAATAAATTCGGATAGTTATAAAAACAACTTAGTATAAAATTCAGTGGTGCGATGCTTAATATGTGTCAACATAATGTTTTCTACTACGATGGCCATTCGTCATCTCTTGTCTCAATTCTCCTTTCTCCTTCATACATCACCTATTAATTCCCCTCTTCCCTCATTCTGCTTTCCGTGTGTACGATTTCCTCCTCTCTCATAGTTTTCTCCCTCCTCCTCTCCTGCCCTTATTCTCCCTCGATAATCATCAATCATTGCTGGTCTTACCCTGCCACTCTCACCCACCGTCTTGTCTCAGTCTCTATATTGTGTGTTACTGCTTGTTCTCTTCCCCTATGTATTAATCATTCTTGTTGTGTTTCACCCTTCTCATGTAACTATAAGAGGTCATCCCTAAGATTAGTATAACCCCCCCTCCCTCTCTCTCTCTCTCACCGTTCTCCACATCTCTTCGCCCTCACAACTAGCAAAAGTTTTCAAACGGATGGGATTAGATGAAGCTGTACCTAACTTCATAAACTAAGCGCAAGCCTTCCTAACTTTAAAAAAACTGAGTTAGGAGAGCTGAGGTAACAGAATCCCTTATCGTTGTTACGCTGTTAAGATTTCTGTGATAGTCATCTGTCTTTAAGCTTTCTCATTCGTATTTACACATCCTAAGCACACACTTTCTTAGGGGATAATTAAGCATGAAGATAATGCTTATCGTCGTTGGGATGTAATGAGGATAGTTTCCGTTGCTACAGTGGTGGTGCTGGTGGTGGCGATGACAGTGGAGATGAGGATGATGATGACAGGTCCACTGGAATGGATAATGACCTTAATGTTATAGCGTATTTTCTTTTATATTCTCATTACCATCATTTAACATTATTCATGCACTGATGAAGAAGCTGTACATAATGGCATTGATCGATCCCCGTGGAGCAGCTGCGGCGTCTGCCCGGGAGCAAAGCCGACTCATATTTCCCTATATTTCGCCGTTGGAGGGACCTTGGTCCGACCCAGGTGAGCCTCTCTTATTCACAATGGGGCGCTAATGCCCATACTATACTGTTCCTGTAGGACGACCCTACAGAAGCAGTTTTATACCTGTGGTCGACGGGTCTTCACCGGTAGAATGATAGGGGTTAAGGAACGGCATGATTAAAAACAATGATAACAATTATACAGCTCTCGGGAAACTCTGTTAGTAAGAGTCAACGATGTATAAGTTTAACCCCATCGATTCGAAGTACTGTCTCTCTTCCAAAGCGAATATGACATTTTACTAGCACGGTTACAAATAATCTGAATAAGAGAAATGCTGGATTCAAGGAGTTAATGATGAAGACAAGATCAAGGTGTTCCCACCTCTAATAGTCAGTGATGTCTTCTGTTTCAGTTTTAGCCAAATACAGTCGTGTGGGATTAGTTGTTGTAAAAACATGAATTTACCTCGACTTGAAAACGGTTAATATTATCTTAATTAACAATCCCAGCCTCCTATGCTCAAATCTAAGTATAAATCAATCTCCAGGCGTTACCATGTATAAAATACTTGAGTTATCTTTACCAAAAGAATGTTAATACTCACTTACTTCCAGCAGAATGTAATCACCTGTCGTCAGCTGGAATATAGTACAAGATACTGGCCGACCATGGGATGTCAGTGGCGGGAGTATTAACATTAAGGGTTCTCTGACTCTCTCTCGTCTGAACAAAATCGTCTGGGTTTAGCTGTAATATAATACTACAGAAGTTCCAACATTGTAAGGCTTAAACATACTGGTATTAAAACTCTAATGTCCATATCCTCGTTGGTTAAGGATGCTCCCTGACACTTCCTCCTTAGCGGTTTATTTCTGCATAAAGCTAGTTAATAATCACTTTGTGTTATGTTATCTGTCCAGAAAATAAGGATATGGAAAGTAAATAGGACAGCAGCAAGGTGAGGTAAGCAAAATAAGTCGCTTAGGAATGGGTGCTAGGGAGCTTTCTTAACCGATGAAAATACCTGCCACAGGGTCTTTTACTCACCCTCAGTGCTTAATATTGTCTCGGGCAACTGGAACGTAATACTAGAGTCATTCCAGCGAAAACAGGGTTAGCAATACTATTCCTATTTTACCTTAACTTGGCCCACGTTTTCCTTCTTGTCTAGTTCTGAATTATTTCACACAACTAACTGGGACAAAAAGAAAATGCCACAGCTTTATATCCTTTCCATAGCACTTCCTCGTGACCAGGTTCTTACTTGAGTGTTGATCTATCATCACAACTCGACCAGCATCTTATTAGAGTGTTGGTCTGTTATGACAACTCGGTATATAGGCCAGGTTCAAGGGTATGCCATTAACATTTTTAGGCTCATATACTTAATCTAAAATAATAATCATCTGTGTTAGTTGGAACACAATATGGGAGAAGACGTGACCACGAGAGACTTACAACTGATAATCATATACCTCACTGTCAGCTGAATAAAGTCGTCTGATGTTAGCTGGATGAAATTCTAGAGTTCTCCCTACTATAATACGGTTAATGGTGTAAATACTGACACCCGGGATCTTTTTGACTAACTGATATGAATATCATCGTGAAAAGCTTGCTTGGAATAAAACAATAAAATTAACCCAACGATATGAAGATCAACCGTGCAAGTAATAACACTCTCAGGCTCCAATGTGGCTCTCATATAAATAAAGCATCAAGTGTTAGCTGAAAAAAAAAATAAAAAAAAATAAAAGGAATTGAGAAGGCTGCTGCTGCGATCCCAGTTTAAGTAAGTGAAGTCCCGTGAGTCAAGTTTACAACACACAAAGAAACAGAGCCACACTGGATGTGAAAGAGTGGAGGAGGAAGAAGAGAAGGATGATGATGATGAAAAAGGAAAATGAAAAGAGAGATTGAGGAAGGGGAGGAGGAGGAGAAGGAGGAGGAAGAAAGATGATGACGGAATGGTCGGACAAAACACGAGGGAAAGAGAGAGAAGGGGGGATTGAAAAGAATCCGAGATATATATAAGTGTATGTGTGTGTGTGTGTGTGTGCGTGTTTTGCACTCCTGACCAGGAATCGAACCCCAGACCTCTAGATTGAAGTCATGCACTGATGCCACTACACCACGGCTTAGTAAAAGCTAAGCCACCTGATTTTTTTGACGAATCAGGTAAATCCATTATGGAAGAGTATATTTCAATCACAGCACATTAGTATTGCTGCTTAGCTCCACGCAACGCGAAAAGTGATAGAGCAATTTTAGTCGAACCCAGACACAACAGGAGCGTCTTGATATGTTGGAGACAGAATTTAGACGCGTGTGTACAATGATTTTATGCGCTTCTGACCGGGAATCGAACCCTAGACCTCTAGTTAGAAGTCAGGTACTGATGCCAATTCACCACGGCGTGATAAAAGCTGAGCCACTTGAATTTTTTGACGTAGCAGGTAAATTCATTATGGGAGGATGTATTTCAATCACGCCGAGCAATGAAAGAAGAATAAATTTGAAAAGGAGGGAGATTAATGGAGAAAGGAAAAGGAGCAATAACAAAGGGAAGGAGAAGAAGAAGAGGGTAATGAAAATAAGAAAGACGAGCAGAAGGATGAGAGTTAGATGAAGATGGAAAAAAAGGAAAGAGAAGGTAAAGGGGAGACCTTAGGATGAAGACGAATGAGGGGAATAGAGAGTCGACGAAGATAAAGGAGAAAAAGGGGTGAGAGAGAGAGAGAGAGAGAGAGAGAGAGAGAGAGAGAGAGAGAGAGAGAGAGAGAGATTGTTTAAAGTCTGAAACTGTGTCTGGTGGATGAAGGATGTAGAAGAAAGCATGAATGAAGAGGACTTTGAGGAGAGTTTAGTAGAGCAGAGAAGGGAAAAAGAGAAGAGGGAGATGATGGATGGAAGGGAGACAGTCATATGAATACTCTGGTTAGTTTTCTCTAGCATAAACACAAACATGATCAGAACAACTCAAGCACTGTATTCCATTTTATGTGAGAGGAGTATGTCCAGCCGAAATGGGCTATAGAGCTGGAGATATTAAAAACAGGTACTGTAACCTTTTTACTCTACCATGTCCTAAAATTCCATCCCTCCATCCTGAATCCTGCGTTGTAGTAATATTAACACTTGAATGTTGTAATAGTCACGAAGAAGTGCGTTGGAAACGGATGTATTGTTGTAGCACTGTCCTTTTGTGCCATCAAGCTTCTTGGAATAAGTAATAAAAAGTAGAAAAATTGGGTCAAGTTAGAGTAAAGAGAATATAATATCCAATTCATGGTCTGAAAAACTCCAGTGTTGTATTCCAGGTGACGTCAAACTATTGTACTCAGCTAAGGGTAAGCCAAGGGAGCTTGAGGTTGTTTAATATTCCTCAGGTAAGACGGGGATGATGGTTGATACCTGACTGTTCAGAATGATGCTGGGAAAAATATATACTTAAATGTTTACCTTTTTATTCAAACGTAGGTGGTTGTTCTTGGAAGGTAAAGAAAACATGCATTTGGGGACGCACTAGTTCTTGGTAGTGGTATAAAATAACGCAGAGGGAAAAGAACTGAAAGAGGGGAAGAGGAATGATGAAGAAAGGAAGTGAAAACTAAAAAAATAAAATTATACAAAATTGTGAGTGATGGTAGAATATAACTTAAAAAAAGAATGGTACAAACACAAACATAATGGACATTTCTATAACGTATTAATGCTGTCCCTTTCATGTTGCGTCTTCTTTCGCATTTTTTCGTTCAGCTGACTGCAAAACGATCTTATTCATCTAACAAAATATCATAGGAGTCTGAGAGTGTTAATACCATCATCATTTACCTTCTCAGTTCCGATATTTCTAGCAATGCATTGAAGCTAAAGCAGTTTATTATTATTATTATTATTATGAAGAAGAGTGTCAAATGAGCGTGAGAGAACTCCCATACTTTCCATTTATAAGTAAAGTATTATTACCCATAGATAATAGCCATCTGAGTTTAGTTTGTCCCCATGTTTCGTTATGTTTAGTAATTAAGTACCTACGGCTTATCACTGTCCATATTGGCTACACAGACATTCAAGGATTTGCTATATAATGTTGACCACAGACAGACGATTTGTGAGGCTTATGAAAAAACCGCAGCATTAAGAGTAACAAAAACTAAATGACAAACTTCAGACTTCTTTTTAAAAACACTGAACTTCATATTGCCTAATTAATGACCATTTTATGCAGCTCAATAAGTTTAGCGCAGGGAAAAAACTAACTCTCTCAAGGGCCGATTAATTCTATGATTCTAATACAGCTGATGGCAGACGATTTCATTCAAATGGGAGTGAGTATGTTAACCAGACAGTGTTAATCTTGGTTCCATTTACTTCTTGTTGTCAGGAAAAGTCAAGAGCAGTGTTTCACTTTAGGCCAAAGATTTCATTTAGCTCAGAATGAGTCATAGAAGGCTGAGAATATTAACTGAAGTATTTGAAAAATTTTGTCACTGATGCATGACATTCAAAAAAATGTTTCACGCCTTATCATCCAGTGTTTGAGAATGGTAAATAATATGGATAAATAACTTTCGATAACTAGATAAACGTCATCTTTTGATAACAATGTTTATAAAAATTACTGTCTGTACTTCCTTGTGTTCACGCTAGTAAACTGTACAGAAATGTGGTGCACCATCGTCATTCTTGTGGTAATTTCTAAGTTCTTTTTCTTTGTATGAGTTGTACAATCCTCAACAAAAGCCCTGTTGCCTCACTTGGTTTTCTCGCAATAGATTATGAAACATTAGTGTGGCGAATCCGAAGCAAACGACACTGAAAGTGGCCAATCAAAGTTCCCAGTGTAAGTTCCTGCTAATTTATGAAGTTAATTGTCTTAGTCCTTGGAGTGACAGGCACGACAAACGACGAGCGTTTTGTTACTGACTGTACAATAGTGCATATATGATAGAGAACAATAATTATATGCCTGATACTCGTGTTATTGTTCTACCAAGCAAGAGAATACAGTATTGTGTACGACAAACAACCCCGTTAAGATCATCACACCAGCCCTGAACGGGAGAGCCCTAGCATGTATCAAGAGGAATAGTGTGTACTAGCGCCAGGGCGGTGACAAATTCTGTGTAACAAGACGGAAATATTGGTTTAAGGGAACTGACTTCTTACTTACGTCCAGAGTAGTAAGAAAACAATGTTTTTTTAAGCACAAATTTCTTTTTCATGTCGACAATGAAAAGGATTTATTTGTTTAACGTCATTTCGTTTTACTGCATGTTGAAATTATATCCCATAAGCCTATAACTAAATGTAGGGGCTATTTCGAGACACCATACTTAGCAAACCTCGGATGATATGCCTGTTCCATACTTGATGATGCCACTGACGCAAGAAACTTACTTCTTTCAACCTAGATAAATAAGTCTTGTATATATCTTGCTACCACGATATGATATTATTCAGCCCCAGAGAGACCTTCGTATCTACATGGACGTTAAGGAGACTTTGTACCGTATGCAAGGAAAAATGTAGAGCAAATGGTGGAAATATGAGACACTAACAGGAGTACCTAGCGTTGCCGAGCCAAAAAGGCAACACTCTAATCCTACTTGTTCTAGTTCAGTTTTTCTACTAAAGAAAGACCATGTACGTCTTATGCTTTTTAAAAGGGTTTATAAAAGGACCATGAATTTTCTCTTTCAGCTTTCGCAGACTAACGCACCGTATTCGTTCACACTTGTTTACTATTACCGTGACCTGAACTGACCTTCAAGGTCAACGTTACATAACCTGTGTCCGAACTGGAGGACATATGAGTCTCCATGCCAAAAATTGTGCTGTTGGGTTCAGTCGTTCGAGCGTGAATTTCCGGTGACCTGATAGGACTTCCCATCACTGACCTCGAATGACCCAGATTTGAGTTTTGACTACCCGGAAAACATCCTTTTCTCACCCTGATTCATAATATATATGGGTCTGGGGGTTTCTGGCCCTTGGTTTGGGTGTTACTGAAGGGTAAATAAACAAAAAAACAAAGAAACAAACAACGCAGTTCTTTTATGTATAAATGGATGATGTATGTATATGGAGTTCGGAGAGGGGACAAGATTAAAATTTTTGTATTTAATTCGTGAAAATATGGAATTTGGCAATCATGACAACAGGCAGAAGAGTGTGGCATAAACTGTATGCTTATAATGAGATAATGAATGAAGAAAGGATCGTGGAAGCGGTATATGTGGGTGAGTATAAAAGTGAAAGAATACTTGCTAGATTATGACTGTACGGTAGATAAATGTGGTAAATGAATGCGTAAGAGTTCAACATATGAAAGCTTTTCATGATAGAAAACTAAGTGGAACAAGACTACCAGTCATCTGTGAGCCAGGTAGACTGTAATGATAATGTTAGACGAAAGCTTGACTATTATGTATGCATCCTGGATGACTCCCAATGCTGTTTGAATGACATGTGAACTTTTGAATGACATGTGGGACTTTAGACCACTTTTATTAATACCTTTCCTTCTGCAATCAATACTTTCTGAGATTTGAATTTTCGACGCAGAAAAACACACACACACATACATGTCGTACAAAAACAATGACCAACGACTTTCTACCTGGACTTTCTGACATTTGAGTTGTCGACAAAGACACAAACAGAAACCTTTCATACATAAATAATGACCATCGACTTCGTTGAGTTCGCTCAGTTGAGTTGGCTTTGGCTCTCCTGTCATTGTCTGACTAAATATATCTGTGCTGTTTACTCATCTCCTAATTCTAATATAAAAAATTCTTTGACTGTCTTATTTATTTTCTACCATGGAACACATTCTATCCATTTCTCCTTCCTCTGAAATCTCCATGCTAGGAGATTTCAATGTTCACCACCACCTTTGGTTCTCCTCTCCTTTCACTGATCCATCTGGCGAACAAGCCTTCATCTTTTCTATCCTTAATGACTTACAGCAGCTTGTATAGCACCCTACCCTCATCCCTGAACGCTTCGAAGAGAGTTCCAACAGACATGATCTCTTCCTTACAACTAATCATTCTGCTTAAGCTGTTAATCTTTCCTCTCCGTTGGGCTCCTCTGATCACAGCCTTATTACCTTAACCTGTCCTATCGCTCTGGTACGGCCTGCGGACCCTCCAAAGAAAAGTCGACTGTGGCACTGTGGAGCTGCGGATTGGGACGCCCTCAGGCAGTACTTCTTTGATTTTCCCTGGAATGATTATTGCTTCCCTGGCCAAGAGCCATCTGAGTGTGCCTTGCACTTTACAGAGGTTATTCTCTCGGGCATGGAAGCATACATTCCTTTCTCATATCCTTTGACTAATGCAAGAAAGCCTTGGTTTAATCATGCATGTTCTAATGCTGTCCGTAACAAGTAGAGGGGATATAAAAGGTACCAGAGCCAACCCACCCCTGAATCGCATCTTTTTTATGTTTCTGCCCAGAATCGTGCTAAGTCTGTTCTTCACTCTGCTAAAAATAATTTCATCCATACCAAATGTTCTCAACTCTCCAACTCGAATTCTTCCCGCTCCTTCTGTCACCTTGCCAAAAACCTTTCTAACAACTTTACCTCATCCTTCCCTCCTCTTCTCTACTCAGATGGCTCTTTAACTATTTCTTCTACTGATAAAGCAGATCTCTTCACTCAGACTTTCTCCTCCAATTCCACCTTAGACAATTCCGGTGCTGTTCCTCCATCACTTCCTCCCTCTGACTTCTTCGTGGCTGACATTAAAATATCTTTAGTTGATGTATTTTCTGCCATCACAGGCCTCAATACTAACAAGGTATTTGGGCCTGATGGATTCCCTCACGTTGTCCTCAAGATCTGTGCTTCTGTGCTTACACCCTGCTTAGATAAACTCTTTCGCCTTTGTCTTTTAACTTGTACCTTTCCTTCTTGCTTAAAGTTTGCGCTCATTCAGCCAGTTCCAAAGAAGGGTGACCATTCCCAACCCTCTAGCTATCGTCCAATTGCTTTAACATCCTGTGTCTCAAAAGTTTTCGATTCTATTCTTAACAAAAATATTTTAAAGCATCTCTCCTATCACAACCTTCTTTCTGATCGTCAGTATGGGTTCCGTCAGGGACGCTCCACTGGCGATCTTCTCGCCTACCTTTCTGACTCCTGGTCATCCTCCTTTCGGGACTTTGGCTAAAGCTTTGCCATCGTACTTGACATCTCAAAGGCTTTCGATGGAGTCTGGCATAAATCTTTAATTTCCAATCTACCCTCTTACGATATCTATCCCTCTATCTGTGCCTTCATCTACAGCTTCCTCTCTGGTCGTTCTATAGCCGCTGTTGTAGATGGCCATCGTTCTTCTCCTAGATCTTTCAACAGTGGTGTTCCTCAGGGCTCTGTCCTATCACCAATTTTCTTCCTTTTATTCATCAATGATATCCTAAGCTGTACATCTAACCCTATCCACTCGAACACTGATGATTCCACCCTTCACCTTTCCATTCGGTTCGCGCATCGTCCATCCCAGCAGTTACTGCAGCAAACCTAATGTCTGACTTGGTTCGTATCTCTGACTGGGATAAAAATAATCTTGTTGTTTTTAATGTATCAAAGACTCAGTTTTTACACCAATCAACCTGACAGAATCTTCCACAGGAGTACCCACTAATGTTTAATAATATAAAGCTCAAGCCTGCATCATCCTTGAACATGCATTGGGTTTCTTTCACTCGGGATTTATCTTGGAAAGATCATATTACATCTCTTGTAAAATCAGGCTCCAAGAGATTAGGTGTGCTAAGCCGACTCTACCTTCTTTACCCCTGCACAGTTGTTGACTTTGTACACGGGTTTTATTCGCCCCTGTGTAGAGTACAATTCTCATGTGTGGGGAGGCTCCCCACTTATAGCTCTTCTCAATAGCGTGGAGTCAAAGGCTTTTCGTCTCATTGACTCTCCTCCTCTTTCTGGCTCCCTTCAACCTTTGTCTCTTCGCCGCAGTGTTGCCTCTTTATCTCTTTTCTATCGCTTCTTCCATGGTCACTGCTCCTCTGAACTGTCTGCTTGCATCCCTCCACTTTCTACCACGGGCGCGTAGCACCCGTCTAGCAACAAACTCTCATCCCTTTTCTGTCCAATTCCCTAACGCAAGAGTTAACCGTTGCTCCCAGTCCTTCATTTATGCAACGGGCCAACTCTGGAACTGTCTCCCTGTGTCTGTATTTCCTTCTTCCTATGATCTCCAGTCTTTGAAACGCAGTGTGTCCAGGCATCTCGAAATGATCGGATCTTGAATTTGGCTAACTTTTGTATTGTTTTTTTTTTTCTTGGAAGGAACGGTTTGCGGGCTCTTGGCCTTTGGTTCCTTCTTCTTCGCATAAAAAAAAAAGTACTGAAAAGCGCATGATCATGGTATGCAACCCCTTTAATACCTTGCTGGCTTTAAGCATCGACAATCAGACATATGTTTGTGTTGTGTGTCTGAAAAAAATTAATAATAACATGAGCAGATGGATGGAGCCAGGAATCATGGAATATGAATTCTATGTATGTAATTGTATGGTTCATTTCACAGGGAACATTGTTGATAGACGTTCCCTTATCTTGTGTCTCTTTTCTTGTTTTGTTACTCCATCTCACCTCACCTTTAGCTATCAATTAAAGTAAGGAGTAAGAGGAAAATGATTTTCAAGGACCTTTGGAAAAGTGAATTAAGCCAACTTTTATAAATTACATATATCCCAATGACTCTCATACTTGAAAACAAGCTCTTGAAAGGCCAGCCACAAATTAAATTGCAATTACAATCAACACGCTAGTTATTATTTTTCATAATAGTCCTCACATAATGCTCTTTACAAGTTGATTAACATCCATGCCATTACAGTTCGGGAAATTACGTAGTTCCAGCAACCATTAAGCACTGATATAACGGAAAGTTCACCAAAAAGTATATATTAATTACACCCACCCGTCCTCATATTACACAAATAAAGTATGAAACCTTGAGAATTAACTGGGCATTGATTGACATTTACACCAGCGTCCTAATTACTCTAGTCATTATTAGACCATCAGGCTAATTAGTAAACCTGGTAAATGAGATTGAAAGGGAATTACTGGAATTGGAAAAGAGCCAATGGGGCACGTGTATCAGAGAGAGAGAGAGAGAGAGAGAGAGAGAGAGAGAGAGAGAGAGAGAGGTGAAGGAAATAGTAAAATAGCACGAGTTAAAAAGGTCCTGCAGAAATAAAGCATGAAATGGAAGGACGCCGTCGCAATACAGGCTTAAATACATTTTGAATTGAAGCTGGACTAAAACTTGGAGAGAGAGAGAGAGAGAGAGAGAGAGAGAGAGAGAGAGAGAGAGAGAGAAAGAGAATGTATTATTACTGTAATATTAGGAGCCATTTTCTTGTTCCAGCAAGATTTTACTGCCATACTTCAGTACCCAAATGTGGGAAGCGGTAAGGAGTCTCCCTCTATGTCTCTATTTTCTTAATTTTACACACAAATTATATACTGATTTTTGTGTCGCCTTAACTAGTGCCTTTAGCTGCCTCTGTCGTCTCCATCTGTGCTTTAGTTAATTATGGCTTTTATTCCTAGCAACCCTTTCTAAGTTCTGAAGTGACTGTCCTATTTTTTTTTTTTTTTTTTTTTTTTTGGGGGGGGGTTGATTTCCCTATCATATTTCTTTTCCTTCCCCTCTCCCTCTACCTTCCCCCACCTCTCTCTCTCTCTCTCTCTCTCTCTCTCTCTCTCTGATTGTGCGTTTTCGTGAGACGTGAAAATCTATCCAGGCTGGTCGGATTTCGCACGGTATCTGGTAGTTTTTTGGTCTGGCCAGAATGGTCTTAATCGGTCCCCCTACCAGACCTGGACTAGTGTTTCTCAACGACTACTGTTCAGAAAGTATTACAAGAAATTCGTCAATTAATAATGTTTCTGTTTTCACTTGCATGGTAATCTCATGGCACATTTCAATATATTTTTTGACGGGAATCATCATTTCTCTGCAAACGAACGTCAGACTTACATCATATCTTGTTTTACATGAAACAGGGAAGATATCTGAAGAGAGGCAACATCCATCAATATATATTATTTTTTATACAGTTTATCTTGTTTTTCAGAAGTTTATATTAATCAACTGATTTTTTCGTTACTGCACACTCATCATCCTGCAGCAAACTGGGTCAGCATTCAGGACGGCATCTGTCTCTATCCATTCTTATGAACATTTCCAAGGTTCACACAAGTTAGACTGGTTAGGACTGGGCCACACTGACTATCAAAATTTCCATTATGTACGTTATTTTGTACTTTCCCAGGTTCTCTCTCTCTCTCTCTCTCTCTCTCTCTCTCTCTCTCTCCACCCAATTACTATACGACGACCATTAACCCCCCTAATTAATGTGGCGTGATATCCCAAGCCGTGTTGAGAAAGAGAGAGAGAGAGAGAGAGAGTGTTGAGTGTGTGTGTGTGTGTGTGTGTGTGTGTGTGTGTGTGTGTGTGTGTGTGTGTGTGTGTGTGTGTGTGTGTGTGTGTGTGTGTGTGTGTGTGTGTGTGTGTGTGTGTGTGTGTGTGTGTGTGTGTGTGTGTGTGTGTGTGTGTGTGTGTGTGTGTGTGTGTGTGTGTGTGTGTAAGGAAAATAGTAAAATAACAATGGTGTATAATCGTCTGCAGAAATCAAGCACAAAAAAGACATTATTGTAGAGAAGACATATATGCATTCTGAACTGACCTTCCAAAATAAATAAGGAGAGGATTATCTCTTATAAATTGTAGGCGTCATTTTTTGTTTCAGTGAGGTTTTATTGCCAAACTTCAGCATCCTAAAGTTCAAGACGATAAGGAGTCCCCCGCTATGTCTCAATTTTCTTAGTTTCACTCACAAATAATTTTCTGATTTTTCTTTCACCTTACTCCCGTCTTTACCTGCCTTTCTCGCCTCTATATTCGTTTCAATGAATTATCTCCTATTTCTTGCAGCTATTTCTAGTTTAGAAGTGAGCGTCCTTTTTGGTTTTAGTCGGATTTTCCAATTATTTCCAGTTTCTTCTCCCTCCCTCTCCCCCCCCTCTCTGTCTGTCTGTCTCATATACTACCTCTATGGTCTGTCTGGCTGGCTGCCAGGTCTCTCTCTCTCTCTCTCTCTCTCTTTTGCAGTGAGATCCCGTGAGCCATTAACACGCGTCAAAACTGGTAGAGATTCGCTCCATGGCTGGAATTTTGTCTAGTCCTGGGTGGTCTAAATCACTCCTTCTACCGCAGCTCGACTAGTATCCTCGAAGAAAATTCTTCAAATAATGAACAAACGAAAATTTTCTCAAGGTAATATTATTTCTGATTTCACTTACATGGTAACCTGAAGTTATACGTCAATTTATGGTTTAAAGGGAATAATCGCTTCCCAGCAAACTGACGTCTGACTTACGACAGCATTTTCTCTACTACATGAAACAGGGCAGCTAATTACCGGCAGGCAACACTCAGGATTATAAATTCTTAATATATGGTCGTTTTCGTTTTCTAAAATTTAATAATTCAACTAATTTCTTCATTGCTCCTCTCTATTAATCCTGCAGCAAACAGGGGCAACATTAAGGATGGCATTGACCTCTATGTATTCATAGGAACATCTCCAAGATTCACACAAGTTAGACTGCTTAGGACTGGAGCACGCTGACTCCCAGTATTCATTTTTATATTTTACATTTGACTTTCCAAGGTCCAATAACTCACCCCCCCCCCTTCCATTCTCCGTGTTTTCCCCTTCTCTCCCTATCACTCTACCCCTCCCCCCCTCTCTGTCTGTCTGTCTGTCTCTGTCTCTGTCTGTCTGTCTGTCTGTCTCTGTCTGTCTGTCTGTCTGTCTCTCTCTCTCTCTCTCTCTCTCTCTCTCTCTCTCTCTCTCTCACGCACACACACACACACACACACACACACACACACACACACACACACATCCCATCAGCATTATCAACACCAGTATCATCACCACAACCGCTAGCACCATCATCATTGACTCACCTACTAATATCCCCATAATCAGGCATACACTTACGTCAGTAATCGTTCATTACTAATTAGACAGCATTTTTCATGCTCGTAATTCGCTGACCATCATAATAAGGAGAGGGCACAGAGTGACTCCTCCTTCTACCCCCTTCCCTTCACTCCCCCCTTACTCTTCCCCATCCCCCCTTCCTCCTTCTCCTCAGGGAAAGGTAGCAATACTACCATACAGCAAAGGAAAAAGAGACAAAGGAACAGATGGGAGGAACGAACCGCAACCCAGTCCGAGAGAGAGTTCACGTCCCCGCCCGACTCGCCTCCCCGACAAGTAGGAAGGAGAGGATGAGAAGGACAGAGGAAAGAAAGAAACCTCGATATATCTCATGGCGTGATTATTCCTCCTTCATTTATCCTCCATTCAGAAGGCAGAACACCGTACACTGCACCAGACACGAGTTGCCGAAGCTGAATGCAGTTCTTAGCACTAAAATAACAGCTTGGCAAGGTTCTAACAGTATGGGGCAGAAATTAAAGACGGGTATGAGGAAATGTTTAACGGCTGTGTATTCCTTCCTCCCCGACTCTCTGTTTCTGTCTGTCTGTCTGTCTGTCTGTCTGTCTGTCTGTCTGTCTGTCTGTCTGTCTCTCTCTCTCTACGAGAACAATTCACGCCCGCGAATTTATGTGGTGTGATATGCTAAGCCGTGATTACTGACAGAGAGAGAGAGAGAGAAAGAGAGAGAGAGACTATACATTCGTAGTTTTTCTTGCCTCTTTCCTCCCTTCCCTGCTCTTTCAATTATTGTCGTCATTTAACGCTTGCTTGTCCTTCGTTCCCCTTCATCAAAAATTTTCACCTACTATTTTCACTCGTTGCCTTTCAGTGTTTATTCTCTCCGTCTCCCCTCCCCCCCTTTTTTTTTTCTTCCGTGTCACGTTGTCATTATCTTTCCCTCTTCTTGTGTCCCCTAAATATACCTTTTTCTGTTTACACATCCTTATTTCCTCGACTCAGACTCCAGTTAACTCACTCACAGTCGCAGCTTCTGTGGCTTTTTATTCCTGCTAACGCCAGACGATTTTATCCAGGTGAGAGTGGGTCATAGGAGCATCGGGTCTTAAAATTAGTAGTATATCATTATCCATTTTCATGGTTGGGACAGCTCTAGTTTTATATTACTGTTTTATATGATTTCATTAAACAGGGTAAGTCATAGAAGGCCATGTGTTAACGTGCTTACACTTAAGGCCATTAGTATGAAAACGCCTTCTTATATATTTACAAGCCGAAAAGATCAGCCCTCCGGCCGGATTTTTTCGGCTAGCTCCTGCGGAGGGCTGATTGGGGTTTCGGCCAATATACCTAATGTAACTTTTCAACACACAATTAATCGTAATAAATTATACACCAGAACACTCCCTGGATCATGCTGATTCAGCATATGTATCATATGTGGGGGTAGACCCTAAAGGAGCCGAGTTTATGGGTAACAAACGTACAAACACTCGCCTTTATTATTATAGATTTTATTTTATTTTTTGCCAGATGACTTTAGTCAGCGTAGGAGACTCTCACTGAGGGAAGATATTAGAAACAGCTTTCATCACTTCCTTCACTTTCAATTCTGCAATAGATTTATTAGCAATTAGGGAGGACTATTCCTTTAAGTTTTTCTCATATTAACGCACTGTCATTTAATCAGGCTACCGGAAGATAATGTTTTTATCTTTTACTGAGAGAAGCTGCATCGTGTCAATAGGCTAAAAACTGTATTTATTATTAATCCACGCCATGCTTCGGTTTTCCTTACCTGAAAAAAAAAAAAAAATGATTTTCACCTGAATAACAGAAAAAAAATTCTCCTTAGTTGCAGTATATTTTACGAAAATCATGAAAGCAACGTTTGTTGATCATTTTTACTATTTTACATTTTACTTTGATTACTGCTGCCCTTAGATAATATTCAACTGGTCAGTAGAGATACCAGTAAGTAATAGATAGAACGAAAATGGTACCTAATAATTCTTTTAGCAATATCAGTCTTGAATCACTCTCACCTGCGTAAAAAAGTAAAACAACATGAAACAACACTCGAGCTGTACCGTTTATAAAAGTGTTAACTGCACGAGTACATGTATTAACGATCACAGGCCCCTGTACTTGCTTTTAAGGAATAAAATCATCTACAAGATAACAGTAAAGTTGTCTCGACCGTGAGAAGGCAAATACATCTACAAAGAAAATTTGTATTCCCATTCCAATTAGAAATCTTACCCAGAGAAAGAATGCTAACATTTCCAAGGGAAGATAAGATGGTACGAAAAAATCGAGATCACATTCCAAACTTGGCAGAGCTTACAGATTCGTGTTGCCGCATTTCACGCATTTAATTGGACTTACTTGTGACCGCATACAAAAATAAATAAATAAATAAATAAATGCAATGGCTAAATTAAAGAATGATAAAAGTGTGTTTTACACTCTGTTCAAGGAAACAGTGTACTACTTGTAAGTCTGAACTTAACTGGTCATGAAATGAGGGAATGTCATCCAGTATGAAACTTTTTGGAAGAAAGGGAGACGAAGGAAAAAAAAACTAAACAAATGGATTATGGCCTACAAAATACTTCATATGTTTTAAAACAGCTATATACAGAAACACTTATCAAATCGCTTACACTTTTAAGGGACCTTCTTATAGAGTGGAGACCTTAAGTAGGAAAAGCTCTTGGTGTTGTGATTTGATGTGTATTTTGTCTATAACTTTTTAAAATATATGACATTCTCTGCAATATTCTTGCTAGTTGGAGATAATTTAGATTCAATTAAGGAGAAACTTCTTCAGCCGTAGAGTTGGATACAAAATTTATTTACCTTTCCATACAGTAGGTCTACATCTCACACGTGAAATAAATAAATTCGGATAGTTATAAAAACAACTTAGTATAAAATTCAATGGTGCGATGCTTAATATGTGTCAACATAATGTTTTCTACTACGATGGCCATTCGTCATCTCTTGTCTCAATTCTCCATTCTCCTTCATAAATCACCTATTAATTCCCCTCTTCCCTCATTCTGCTTTCCGTGTGAACGATTTCCTCCTCTCTCATAGTTTTCTCCCTCCTCCTCTCCTGCCCTTATTCTCCCTCGATAATCATCAATCATTGCTGGTCTTACCCTGCCACTCTCACCCACCGTCTTGTCTCAGTCTCTCTATTGTGTGTTACTGCTTGTTCTCTTCCCCTATGTATTAATCATTATTGTTGTGTTTCACCCTTCTCATGTAACTGTAAGAGGTCATCCCTAAGATTAGTATAACTCCCCCCCCCCCTCTCTCTCTCTCACCGTTCTCCACATCTCTTCGCCCTCACAACTAGCAAAAGTTTTCAATCGGAAGGGATTAGATGAAGCTGTACCTAACTTCATAAACTAAGAGCAATCCTTCCTAACTTTAAAAAAACTGAGTTAGGAGAGCTGAGGTAACAGAATCCCTTATCGTTGTTACGCTGTTAAGATTTCTGTGATAGTCATCTGTCTTTAAGCTTTCTCATTCGTATTTACACATCCTAAGCACACACTTTCTTAGGGGATAATTAAGCATGAAGATAATGCTTATAGTCGTTAGGATGTAATGAGGATAGTTTCCGTTGCTACAGTGGTGGTGCTGGTGGTGGTGATGACAGTGGAAATGATGATGATGATAGGTGCACTGGAATGGATAATGACCTTAATGATATAGTGTATTTTCTTTTATATTCTCATTACCATCATTTAACATTATTCAGGCACTGATGAAGAAGGTGTACATAATGGCATTGATCGATCCCCGTGGAGCAGCTGCGGCGTCTGCCCGGGAGCAAAGCCGACTCATATTTCCCTATATTTCGCCGTTGGAGGGACCTTGGTCCGACCCAGGTGAGCCTCTGTTATTCACAATGGGGCGCTAATGCCCATACTATACTGTTCCTGTAGGACGACCCTACAGAAGCAGTTTTATACCTGTGGTCGACGGGTCTTCACCGGTAGAATGATAGGGGTTAAGGAACGGCATGATTAAAAACAATGATAACAATTATACAGCTCTCGGGAAACTCTATTAGTAAGAGTCAACGATGTATAAGTTTAACCCCATCGATTTGAAGTACTGTATCTCTCCCAAAGCGAATATGACATTTTACTAGCACGGTTACAAATAATCTGAATAAGAGAAATGCTGGATTCAAGGAGTTAATGATGAAGACAAGATCAAGGTGTTCCCACCTCTAATAGTCAGTGATGTCTTGTTTCAGTTTTAGCCAAATACAGTCGTGTGGCATTAGTTGTTGCAAAATCATGAATTTACCTCGACTTGAAAACGGTTAATATTCTTAATTAACAATCCCAGCCTCCTACGAGTATGCTCAAATCTAAGTATAAATCAATCTCCAGGCGTTACCATGTATAAAATACTTGAGTTATCTTTACCAAAAGAATGTTAATACTCACTTATTTCCAGCAGAATGTAATCACCTGTCGTCAGCTGGAATATAGTAAAAGATACTGGCCGACCATGGGATGTCAGTGGCGGGAGTATTAACATTAAGGGTTCTCTGACTCTCTCTCGTCTGAACAAAATCGTCTGGGTTTAGCTGTAATATAATACTACAGAAGTTCCAACATTGTAAGGCTTAAAGATATTGGTATTAAAACTCTAATGTCCATATCCTCGTTGGTTAAGGATGCTCCCTGACACTTCCTCTTTAGCGGTTTGTTTCTGCATAAAACTAGTTAATAATCACTTTGTGTTATGTTATCTGTCCTGAAAATAAGGATATAAAAAGTAAATAGAACAGCAGCAAGGTGAGATAAGCAATATAAGTTGCTTAGGAATGGGTGCTAGGAAGCTTTCTTAACCGATGAAAATACCTGCCACAGGGTCTTTTACTCACCCTCAGTGCTTAATATTGTCTCGGGCAACTGGAACGTAATACTAGAGTCATTCCAGCGAAAACAGGGTTAGCAATACTATTCCTATTTTACCTTAACTTGGCCCACATTTTCCTTCTTGTCTAGTTCTGAATTATTTCACACAACTAACTGGGACAAAAAGAAAATGCCACAGCTTTATATCCTTTCCATAGCACTTCCTCGTGAACAGGTTCTTACTTGAGTGTTGATCTATCATCACAACTCGACCAGCATCTTATTAGAGTGTTGGTCTGTTATGACAACTCGGTATATAGGCCAGGTTCAAGGGTATGCCATTAACATTTTTAGGCTCATATACTTAATCTAAAATAATAATCATCTGTGTTAGTTGGAACACAATATGGGAGAAGACGTGACCACGAGAGACTTACCACTGATAATCATTTACCTCACTGTCAGCTGCATAAAGTCGTCTGATGTTAGCTCGATGAAATTCTAGAGTTCTCCCTACTATAATACGGTTAATGGTGTAAATACTGACACCCGGGATCTTTTTGACTAACTAATATAAATATCATAGTTAAAAGCTTTCTTGGAATAACCAATAAAATTAACCCAACGATATGAAGATCAACCATGCAAGTATTAACACTCTCAGGCTCCAATGTGGCTCTCATATAAATAAAGCATCAAGTGTTAGCTGAAAAAAAAAATAAAAGGAATTGAGAAGACTGTTGCTGCGATCCCAGTTTAAGTGAGTGAAGTCCCGTGAGTCAAGTTTACAACACACAAAGAAACAGAGCCACACTGGATGTGAAAGAGTGGAGGAGGAAGAAGAGAAGGATGATGAGGAAGAAAAAGGAAAATGAAAAGAGAGATTGAGGAAGGGGAGGAGGAGGAGAAGGAGGAGGAAGAAAGATGATGACGGAATGGTCGGACAAAACACGAGGGAAAGAGAGAGAAGGGGGGATTGAAAAGAATCCGAGATATATATAAGTGTATGTGTGTGTGTGTGTGTGTGCGTGTTTTGCACTCCTGACCAGGAATCGAACCCCAGACCTCTAGATTGAAGTCATGCACTGATGCCACTACACCACAGCGTAGTAAAAGCTAAGCCACCTGATTTTTTTGACGAATCAGGTAAATCCATTATGGAGGAATATATTTCAATCACAGCACATTAGTATTGTTGGTCAGCCCCACGCAACTCGGTAAGTGATAGAGCAGTTTTAGTCTAACTCAGACACAACAAGAGCGTCTTTATATGTTAGAGACAGGATTTAGACGCGTGTGTACAAATGTTTTATGCGCTTCTGACCGGGAATCGAACCCTAGACCTCTAATTAGAAGTCAGGTACTGATGCCAATTCACCACGGCGTGATAAAAGCTGAGCCACTTGAATTTTTTGACGTAGCAGGTAAATTCATTATGGGAGGATGTATTTCAATCACGCCGAGCAATGAAAGAAGAATAAATTTGATAAGGAGGGAGATTAATGGAGAAAGGAAAAGGAGCAATAACAAAGGGAAGGAGAAGAAGAAGAGGGTAATGAAAATAAGAAAGACGAGCAGAAGGATGAGAGTTAGATGAAGATGGAAAAAAAGGAAAGAGAAGGTAAAGGGGAGACCTTAGGATGAAGACAAATGAGAGGAATAGAGAGTCGACGAACATAAAGGAGAAAAAGGGGAGAGAGAGAGAGAGAGAGAGAGAGAGAGAGACTTATTGTTGAAAGTCTGAAACTGTGTCTGGTGGATGAAGGATGTAGAAGAATGCATGAATGAAGAGGACTTTGAGGAGAGTTTAGTAGAGCAGAGAAGGGAAAAAGAGAAGAGGGAGATGATGGATGGAAGGGAGACAGTCATATGAATACTCTGGTTAGTTTTCTCAAGCATAAACACAAGCATGATCAGAACAACTCAAATACTGTATTCCATCTTATGTGAGAGGAGTATGTGCAGCCGAAATGGGCTATAGAGCTGGAGATATTAAAAACAGGTACTGTAACCTTTTTACTCTACCATGTCCTAAAATTCCATCCCTCCATCCCGAACCCTGCGTTGCAGTAATATTAACACTTGAATGTTGTAATAGTCACGAAGAAGTGCGTTGGAAACGGATGTATTGTTGTAGCACTGTCCTTTTGTGCCATCAAGCTTCATGGAATAAGTAATAAAAAGTAGAAAAATTGGGTCAAGTTAGAGTAAAGAGAATATAATATCCAATTCATGGTATGAAAAACTCCAGTGTTGTATTCCAGGTGACGTCAAATTATTGTACTCAACTAAGGGTAAGCCAAGGGAGCTTGAGGTTGTTTAATATTCCTCAGGTAAGACGGGGATGATGGTTGATACCTGACTGTTCAGAATGATGCTGGGAAAAATATATAATTAAATGTTTACCTTTTTATTCAAACGTAGGTGGTTGTTCTTGGAAGGTAAAGAAAACATGCATTTGGGGACGCACTAGTTCTTGGTAGTGGTATAAAATAACGCAGAGGGAAAAGAACGGAAAGAGGGGAAGAGGAATGATGAAGAAAGGAAGTGAAAACTAAAAAAAATTAAATTATACGAAATCATGTGTGATGGTAGAATATAACTTAAAAAAAAAAAATTTTACAAACACAAACACAATGGACATTTCTATACCGTATTAGTGCTGTCCCTTTCATGTTGCGTCTTCTTTCGCATTTTTTCGTTCAGCTGACTGCAAAACGATCTTATTCATCTGACAAAATATCATAGGAGTCTGAGAGTGTTAATACCATCATCATTTACCTTCTCAGTCCCGATATATCTAACAATCCATTCAAGCTAAAACAGTTTATTATTATTATTATTATTTTCATTATTATTATTATTATTATTATTTTGAAGAGACTGTCAAATGAGCGTGAGAGAATTCCCATACTTTCCATTTATAAGTAAAGTATTATTACCCATAGATAATAGCCATCTGAGTTTAGTTTGTCCCCATGTTTTGTTATGTTTAGTAATTAAGTACATACGGCCTATCACTGTCCATATTGGCTACACAGACATTCAAGGATTTGCTATATAATGTTGACCACAGACAGACGATTTGTGAGGCTTATGAAAAAACCGCAGCATTAAGAGTAACAAAAACTAAATGACAAACTTCAGACTGCTTTTTAAAAACACTGAACTTCATATTGCCTAATTAATGACCATTTTATGCACCTCAATAAGTTTAGCGCAAGAAAAAAACTAACTCTCTCAAGGGCCGATTAATTCTATGATTCTAATACAGCTGATGGCAGACGATTTCATTCAAATGGGAGTGAGTATGTTAACCAGACAGTGTTAATCTTGGTTCCATTTACTTCTTGTTGTCGGGAAAAGTCAAGAGCAGTGTTTCACTTTAGGCCAAAGATTTCATTTAGCTCAGAATGAGTCATAGAAGGCTGAGAATATGAACTGAAGTATTTGAAAAAAATTTTCACTGATGCATGACATTCAAAAAAATGTTTCACGCCTTATCATCCAGTGTTTGAGAATGGTAAATAATATGGATAAATAACTTTCGATAACTAGATAAACGTCATCTTTTGATAACAATGTTTATAAAAATTACTGTCTGTACTTCCTTGTGTTCACGCTAGTAAACTGTACAGAAATGTGGTGCACCATCGTCATTCTTGTGGTAATTTCTAAGTTCTTTTTCTTTGTATGAGTTGTACAATCCTCAACAAAAGCCCTGTTGCCTCACTTGGTTTTCTCGCAATAGATTATGAAACATTAGTGTGGCGAATCCGAAGCAAACGACACTGAAAGTGGCCAATCAAAGTTCCCAGTGTAAGTTCCTGCTAATTTATGAAGTTAATTGTCTTAGTCCTTGGAGTGACAGGCACGACAAACGACGAGCGTTTTGTTACTGACTGTACAATAGTGCATATATGATAGAGAACAATAATTATATGCCTGATACTCGTGTTATTGTTCTACCAAGCAAGAGAATACAGTATTGTGTACGACAAACAACCCCGTTAAGATCATCACACCAGCCCTGAACGGGAGAGCCCTAGCATGTATCAAGAGGAATAGTGTGTACTAGCGCCAGGGCGGTGACAAATTCTGTGTAACAAGACGGAAATATTGGTTTAAGGGAACTGACTTCTTACTTACGTCCAGAGTAGTAAGAAAACAATGTTTTTTTAAGCACAAATTTCTTTTTCATGTCGACAATGAAAAGGATTTATTTGTTTAACGTCATTTCGTTTTACTGCATGTTGAAATTATATCCCATAAGCTTATAAATAAATGTAGGGGCTATTTCGAGACACCATACTTAGCAAACCTCGGATGATATGCCTGTTCCATACTTGATGATGCCACTGACGCACGAAACTTACTTCTTTCAACCTAGATACGTAAGTATTGTATATATCTTGCCACCACGATATGATATTATTCAGCCCCAGAGAGACCTTCGTATCTACATGAACGTTAAGGAGACTTTGTACCGTATGCAAGGAAAAATATAGAGCAAATGGTGGAAATATGAGACACTAACAGGAGTACCTAGCGTTGCCGAGCCAAAAAGGCAAACACTCTAATCCTACTTTTTCTAGTTCAGTTTTTCTACTAAAGAAAGACCATGTACGTCTTATGCTTTTTAAAAGCGTTTATAAAAGGACCATTAATTTTCTCTTTCAGCTTTCGCAGACTAACGCACCGTATTCGTTCACACTTGTTTACTATTACCGTGACCTGAACTGACCTTCAAGGTCAACGTTACATAACCTATGTCCGAACTGGAGGTCATATGAGTCTCCATGCCAAAAATTGTGATGTTGGGTTCAGTCGTTCGAGCGTGAATTTCCGGTGACCTGATAGGACTTCCCATCACTGACCTCGAATGACCCAGATTTGAGTTTTGACTACCCGGAAAACATCCTTTTCTCACCCTGATTCATAATATATATGGGTCTGGGGGTTTCTGGCCCTTGGTTTGGGTGTTACTGAAGGGTAAATAAACAAAAAAACAAAGAAACAAACAACGCAGTTCTTTTATGTATAAATGGATGATGTATGTATATGGAGTTCGGAGAGGGGACAAGATTAAAATTTTTGTATTTAATTCGTGAAAATATGGAATTTGGCAATCATGACAACACGTAGAAGAGTGTGGCATAAACTGTATGCTTATAATGAGATAATGAATGAAGAAAGGATCGTGCAAGCGGTATATGTGGGTGAGTATAAAAGTGAAAGAATACTTGCTAGATTATGACTGTACGGTAGATAAATGTGGTAAATGAATGCGTAAGAGTTCAACATATGAAAGCTTTTCATGATAGAAAACTAAGTGGAACAAGACTACCAGTCGTCTGTGAGCCAGGTAGACTGTAATGATAATGTTAGACGAAAGCTTGACTATTATGTATGCATCCTGGATGACTCCCAATGCTGTTTGAATGACATGTGAACTTTTGAATGACATGTGGGACTTTAGACAACTTTTATTAATACCTTTCCTTCTGCAATCAATACTTTCTGAGATTTGAATTTTCGACGCAGAAAAACACACACACACATACATGTCGTACAAAAACAATGACCAACGACTTTCTACCTGGACTTTCTGACATTTGAGTTGTCGACAAAGACACACACAGAAACCTTTCATACATAAATAATGACCATCGACTTCGTTGAGTTCGCTCAGTTGAGTTGGCTTTGGCTCTCCTGTCATTGTCTGACTAAATATATCTGTGCTGTTTACTCATCTCCTAATTCTAATATAAAAAATTCTTTGACTGTCTTATTTATTTTCTACCATGGAACACATTCTATCCATTTCTCCTTCCTCTGAAATCTCCATGCTAGGAGATTTCAATGTTCACCACCACCTTTGGTTCTCCTCTCCTTTCACTGATCCATCTGGCGAACAAGCCTTCATCTTTTCTATCCTTAATGACTTAGAGCAGCTTGTATAGCACCCTACCCTCATCCCTGAACGCTTCGAAGAGAGTTCCAACAGACATGATCTCTTCCTTACAACTAATCATTCTGCTTAAGCTGTTAATCTTTCCTCTCCGTTGGGCTCCTCTGATCACAGCCTTATTACCTTAACCTGTCCTATCGCTCTGGTACGGCCTGCGGACCCTCCAAAGAAAAGTCGACTGTGGCACTGTGGAGCTGCGGATTGGGACGCCCTCAGGCAGTACTTCTTTGATTTTCCCTGGAATGATTATTGCTTCCCTGGCCAAGAGCCATCTGAGTGTGCCTTGCACTTTACAGAGGTTATTCTCTCGGGCATGGAAGCATACATTCCTTTCTCATATCCTTTGACTAATGCAAGAAAGCCTTGGTTTAATCATGCTTGTTCTAATGCTGTCCGTAACAAGTAGAGGGGATATAAAAGGTACCAGAGCCAACCCACCCCTGAATCGCATCTTTTTTATGTTTCTGCCCAGAATCGTGCTAAGTCTGTTCTACACTGCTAAAAATAATTTCATCCATACCAAATGTTCTCAACTCTCCAACTCGAATTCTTCCCGCTCCTTCTGTCACCTTGCCAAAAACCTTTCTAACAACTTTACCTCATCCTTCCTTCCTCTTCCCTACTCAGATGGCTCTTTAACTATTTCTTCTACTGATAAAGCAGATCTCTTCACTCAGACTTTCTCCTCCAATTCCACCTTAGACAATTCCGGTGCTGTTCCTCCATCACTTCCTCCCTCTGACTTCTTCGTGGCTGACATTAAAATATCTTTAGTTGATGTATTTTCTGCCATCACAGGCCTCAATACTAACAAGGTATTTGGGCCTGATGGATTCCCTCACGTTGTCCTCAAGATCTGTGCTTCTGTGCTTACACCCTGCTTAGGTAAACTCTTTCGCCTTTGTCTTTTAACTTGTACCTTTCCTTCTTGCTGAAAGTTTGCGCTCATTTAGCCAGTTCCAAAGAAGGGTGACCATTCCCAACCCTCTAGCTATCGTCCAATTGCTTTAACATCCTGTGTCTCAAAAGTTTTCGATTCTATTCTTAACAAAAATATTTTAAAGCATCTCTCCTATCACAACCTTCTTTCTGATCGTCAGTATGGGTTCCGTCAGGGACGCTCCACTGGCGATCTTCTCGCCTACCTTTCTGACTCCTGGTCATCCTCCTTTCGGGACTTTGGCTAAAGCTTTGCCATCGTACTTGACATCTCAAAGGCTTTCGATGGAGTCTGGCATAAATCTTTAATTTCCAATCTACCCTCTTACGATATCTATCCCTCTATCTGTGCCTTCATCTACAGCTTCCTCTCTGGTCGTTCTATAGCCGCTGTTGTAGATGGCCATCGTTCTTCTCCTAGATCTTTCAACAGTGGTGTTCCTCAGGGCTCTGTCCTATCACCAATTTTCTTCCTTTTATTCATCAATGATATCCTAAGCTGTACATCTAACCCTATCCACTCGAACACTGATGATTCCACCCTTCACCTTTCCATTCGGTTCGCGCATCGTCCATCCCAGCAGTTACTGCAGCAAACCTAATGTCTGACTTGGTTCGTATCTCTGACTGGGATAAAAATAATCTTGTTGTTTTTAATGTATCAAAGACTCAGTTTTTACACCAATCAACCTGACAGAATCTTCCACAGGAGTACCCACTAATGTTTAATAATATAAAGCTCAAGCCTGCATCATCCTTGAACATGCATTGGGTTTCTTTCACTCAGGATTTATCTTGGAAAGATCATATTACATCTCTTGTAAAATCAGGCTCCAAGAGATTAGGTGTGCTAAGCCGACTCTACCTTCTTTACCCCTGCACAGTTGTTGACTTTGTACACGGGTTTTATTCGCCCCTGTGTAGAGTACAATTCTCATGTGTGGGGAGGCTCCCCACTTATAGCTCTTCTCAATAGCGTGGAGTCAAAGGCTTTTCGTCTCATTGACTCTCCTCCTCTTTCTGGCTCCCTTCAACCTTTGTCTCTTCGCCGCAGTGTTGCCTCTTTATCTCTTTTCTATCGCTTCTTCCATGGTCACTGCTCCTCTGAACTGTCTGCTTGCATCCCTCCACTTTCTACCACGGGCGCGTAGCACCCGTCTAGCAACAAACTCTCATCCCTTTTCTGTCCAATTCCCTAACGCAAGAGTTAACCGTTGCTCCCAGTCCTTCATTTATGCAACGGGCCAACTCTGGAACTGTGTCCCTGTGTCTGTATTTCCTTCTTCCTATGATCTCCAGTCTTTGAAACGCAGTGTGTCCAGGCATCTCGAAATGATCGGATCTTGAATTTGGCTAACTTTTGTATTATTTTTTTTTTTTTCTTAGAAGGAACGGTTTGCGGGCTCCTGGCCTATGGTTCCTTCTTTTTCGCATAAAAAAAAAAAAAGTACTGAAAAGCGCATGATCATGGTTTGCAACCCCTTTAATACCTTGCTGGCTTTTCGCATCGACAATCAGACATATGTTTGTGTTGTGTGTCTGAAAAAAATTAATAATAACATGAGCAGATGGATGGAGCCAGGAATCATGGAATATGAATTCTATGTATGTAATTGTATGGTTCATTTCACAGGGAACATTGTTGATAGACGTTCCCTTATCTTGTGTCTCTTTTCTTGTTTTGTTACTCCATCTCACCTCACCTTTAGCTATCAATTAAAGTAAGGAGTAAGAGGAAAATGATTTTCAAGGACCTTTGGAAAAGTGAATTAAGCCAACTTTTATAAATTACATATATCCCAATGACTCTCATACGTGAAAACAAGCTCTTGAAAGGCCAGCCACAAATTAAATTGCAATCACAATCAACACGCTAGTTATTATTTTTCATAATAGTCCTCACATAATGCTCTTTACAAGTTGATTAACATCCATGCCATTACAGTTCGGGAAATTACGTAGTTCCAGCAACCATTAAGCACTGATATAACGGAAAGTTCACCAAAAAGTATATATTAATTACACCCACCCGTCCTCATATTACACAAATAAAGCATGAAAGCTTGAGAATTAACTGGGCATTGATTGTCATTTACACCAGCGTCCTAATTACTCTAGTCATTATTAGACCATCAGGCTAATTAGTAAACCTGGTAAATGAGATTGAAAGGGAATTACTGGAATTGGAAAAGAGCCAATGGGACACGTGTATCAGAGAGAGAGAGAGAGAGAGAGAGAGAGAGAGGTGAAGGAAATAGTAAAATAGCACGAGTTAAAAATGTCCTGCAGAAATAAAGCATGAAATGGAAGGACGCCGTCGCAATACAGGCTTAAATACATTTTGAATTGAAGCTGGACAAAAACTCTGAGAGAGAGAGAGAGAGAGAGAGAGAGAGAGAGAGAGAGAGAGAGAGAGAGAATGTATTATTACTGAAATATTAGGAGCCACTTTCTTGTCCCAGCAAGATTTTACTGCCATACTTCAGCACACAAATGTGGGAAGCGGTAAGGAGTCTCCCTCTATGTCTCTATTTTCTTAATTTTACACACAAATTATATACTGATTTTTCTGTCGCCTTAACTAGTGCCTTTAGCTGCCTCTGTCGTCTCCATCTGTGCTTTAGTTAATTATGGCTTTTATTCCTAGCAACCCTTTCCAAGTTCTGAAGTGACTGTCCTATTTTTTTTTTTTTTTTGAGGGGGGGGGGTTGATTCCCTATCATATCTCTTTTCCTTCCCCTCTCCCTCTACCTTCCCCCACCTCTCGCTCTCTCTCTCTCTCTCTCTCTCTCTCTCTATGATTGTGCGTTTTCGTGAGACGTGAAAATCTATCCAGGCTGCTCGGATTTCGCACGGTATCGGGTAGTTTTTTGGTCTGGCCAGAATGGTCTTAATCGGTCCCCCTACCAGACCTGGACTAGTATTTCTCAAAGACTACTGTTCAGAAAGTATTACAAGAAATTCGTCAATTAATAATGTTTCTATTTTCACTTGCATGGTAATCTCATGGCACATTTCAATATATTTTTTGACGGGAATCATCATTTCTCTGCAAACGAACGTCAGACTTACATCATTTCCTCTTTTACATGAAACAGGGAAGATATCTGAAGAGAGGCAACATCCATCAATATATATTATTTTTTATACAGTTTATCTTGTTTTTCAGAAGTTTATATTAATCAACTGATGTTTTCGTTACTGCACACTCATCATCCTGCAGCAAACTGGGTCAGCATTCAGCACGGCATCTGTCTCTATCCATTCTTATGAACATTTCCAAGGTTCACACAAGTTAGACTGGTTAGGACTGTAGCACACTGGCTATCAAAATTTCCATTATATACGTAATTTTTTTACTTTCTCAGGTTTTCTCTCTCTCTCTCTCTCTCTCTCTCTCTCTCTCTCTCTCTCTCCACCCAGTTACTATACGACGACCATTAACCCCCGCTAATTAATGTGGCGTGATATCCCAAGCCGAGTTGAAAGAGAGAGAGAGAGAGAGAGAGAGAGAGAGAGAGAGAGAGATTGTTGTTGTGTGTGTGTGTGTGTGTGTGTGTGTGTGTGTGTGTGTGTGTGTGTGTGTAAGGAAAATAGTAAAATAACATGGGTGTATAATCGTCTGCAGAAATCAAGCATAAAAAAGACATCATTGTACAGAAGACATATATGCATTCTGAACTGACCTTCCAAAATAAATAAGGAGAGGAATATCTCTTATAAATTGTAGGTGTCATTCTTTTGTTTCAGTGAGATTTTATTACCAAACTTCAGCATCCTAAAGTTGAAGACGATAAGGAGTCCCCCGGTATGTCTCAATTTTCTTAGTTTCACTCACAAATAATTTTCTGATTTTTCTCTCGCCTTACTCCCGTCTTTACCTGCCTTTGTTGCCTCCATATTCGTTTCGGTGAATTATCTCCTATTTCTTGCAGCTATTTCTAGTTTAGGAGTGAGCGTCCTTTTTGGTTTTAGTCGGATTTTCCTATTATATCCAGTTTCTTCTCCCTCCCTCCCTCCCTCCCACCCTCTCTCTCTCTCTCTCTCTCTCTCTCTCTCTCTCTTGCAGCGAACTTTTAAAACACTTCAAATCTGGTCGGGATCTGCTCCATGGCTTGAATTTTGTCCAGTCCAGGGTGGTCTAAATCCCCGTTTCTACCGCAGCTGGACTAGAATTCCCGAAGAAATTTTTTAGAAAAATGAACAAAAGATGATTGTCGTAAAGCAAAATTATTTCTATTTTCACTTACCTGGTAATTTACAGGTATACTTTAATTTATGGGTTAATGGGAATTACCACCTCGCAGCAAACTGACGTCTGACTGATGATTACATTATCTCTCTTACATGAAACAGAGAAGCTAATTACCGGCAGGCAGCACTCACGATTATATATTCTTAGTATATGATCGTTTTCTTTTTCTAAAATTTAAATAAGTCAACTAGTATCTTCATTGCTCCACTCTATTGATCCTGCAACAAACAGGGGCAGCATTCAGGACGGCATCGGTCTCCAGCCAGTCTTATGAACATCTCCAATATTCACACAAGTTAGATGGTTAGGACTGGGGCACACCGACTCCAAAAATTCACTTTTATATTTTACATTTGACTTTACGCGACTGACTAACCTCCCCCGTTTTTCCCATGGTCCCCCCCCATCCCACTACTCTCCCTCTCTCTTTAACCCCCCTTCTCTCTCTCTCTCTCTCTCTCTCTCTCTCACACACACACACACACACACACACACACACACACACACACACACACACACACACACACCACTATAATCATCACCAACACACACACACACACACACACACACACACACACACACACACACACACACACCACTATAATCATCACTAACACACACACACACACACACACACACACCACTATAATCATCACTAACACACACACACACACACACACACACACACACACACACACACACACACACACCACTATAATAAACACACACACACACACACACACACACACACACACACACACACACACACACACACACACACACACACACCACCACCACCACCACCACCACCAAAACCATCACCAACACACACACACACACACACACACACACACACACACACACACACACACACACACACACACACACACACACACACACACACACACACTCACCAACACTTCCTCTCATCACTAACACACACACACACACACACACACACACACACACACACACACACACACACACACACACACACACACACACACACACACACACACACACACACACACACACACACACACACACACCATAATCATCACCAACACACACACACACACACACACACACACACACCATAATCATCACCAACACACACACACACACACACACACCACTATAATCATCACTAACACACACACACACACACACACACACACACACACACACACACACACACACACACACACACACACACACACACACACACACACCACCACCACCACCATAACCATCACCAACACACACACACACACACACACACACACACACACACACACACACACACACACACACACACACACACACACACACACATCACCATAATCATCACCAATATCATCACCACCATCGCCAGCACCGCCACTGCTAGCCCTATCATAATCATAATCTCAGCTACTAATATCCCCATAATCAGGCTTACACTTACGTCAGTGTTCATTCATTACTAATAAGGCTGCATTTTTGATACTCGTAATTCACTTCCCATCATAATATGGAGAGGAGAAAAAGTGATTCGTCACACCTACCTTTCCCCCTCCCATAACTCCCCCCTTACTCTTCCCCATCCCCCCCTCCTCCCTCCCCTCAGGGAAAGGAAGCACCACGACCATATAGCAAGGGAAAAAGAGGTATAGGAACAGGAAGGAGGAACGAACCGGAACTTCGTCCGAAATGAGAGAGTTCACGTCCCCGTCCGACTCGACTGCCCGACAAGTAGGAAGAAGAGGAAGAGAAGGACAAAGGAAAGAAAGAAACCTCGATGCATCACATGACGGGATTATTTCTCCTACCTTTATCCTCCATTCAGAAGGCAGAACACCGTATACAGCACCAAGCACTAGTTTCCGAAGCATGATGCTCTACTTTGTATTAAACTAACAGCTTGGCAGGATTATATCAATATAGGGAAACAACTAAGGACTGGGGTAATTATGAATATGAGAAAATTTTTGACAGCCATGTTTTCCCCCTCCTCTCTCTCTCTCTCTCTCTCTCTCTCTCCCTCTCTCTCCCCACACACACACACACAGTTACTCTACTACGCCCATTAGCCCCAGCTAATTAATGTGGCGTGACATCCCAAGCCGTGAGAGAGAGAGAGAGAGAGAGAGAGAGAGAGAGAGAGAGAGAGAGAGAGAGAGAGAGACAGACACACAGACAGACAGAGACAGGGAGAGAGAGACAGAGAGAGAGAGAGATGGTGTATGGGTGTGACAGAGAGGCTGCGTAATCAATCATGTTATGTTCATTACCAAAGTCCCCTTGTTATTATTTCCACGTGCATTTGAATTCCATACACACTGACGAATAGTTTATTTTCCCCATATACACTTTGATTTGAGAATTATGGAATCATAGCACTTTAGGTGATGTATAATTCAATCTAATTAACATTATATTAGTACACACACACACACACACACACACACACACACACAATCACTATCACATCAGTAGTAATACTATGCATCTGGACATATTAATGCATTTACGATCAATTACTTCTCGTAACTCCGATTTTGATATGCAGGAGGGACAAAAAAAGCTGTAGAATATTCCTTGTTGTCCTGTTCTATCTTCTTAAATATATCTTAAGACTCTGAAATTTCGGCAGGGCGTACTATATTCTCTCTTCAGAAAGATCCAAGAAAGGTGTGCAAAGTCTTCTTCTGGCTAGCTCTTCCTCTAAAAACATATAAAACGGGGAACCGATCGTAAATATATCTAATAATCAACCCCAGGCGATCACCTTTCTTGAACTCTGATTAAGCTACAAACGACAGTGAGTGATATTGCCATCTGTCATGGAAATTATATTATACATGGCATGATAAAGAACTTGTGGAAATGATCTCAATTCTATACTGAGGGACCAATGAGTCACGTTGTAAGTCATACATCAAGTTCGCTTAACTGCAATATAACACCGGACGACACAATACTATGCGTTGCAACAGTTAACGGTAACCATTTTATATAACACGTCACTTGTCTTTTTTTTTTTTTTTTTTTTTTTTTTTTACAGTGGTTCAAAGGATGTTACAATCAATGCAACATCGAGTATGCGAGTATTCTGTTGGGGATTAATGAAGGCGGTAACACGTGGTCCTAGAGGTTTACTTTTGTAGCATTTGCTCAGTGAATTTTTTGATAACACGAAGTATGATACAGTACAGTTCTGTGGATTATCATTAACAAGGTGCGTGTGTGTGTGTGTGTGTTGCTGAGATTCTAGAATAACTGAAATTCAGAATCTCAGAAATGAAAGGCAGAAAGAACTGCGTGAATGGAGACCAAATTTTGCACTGAGCAAGGAAAAGGGCCGCAAAAACTGGCCGATAGTAATGACCAACATGGGATCTACAAGACCATAAAGACCATGTATGGGAAACCAGACACAACATAACCCCTATACGATCAGCTGAAAGAGACCTCGTGAAAGACAAGTAAGCCCTTCTAGAAAGATGAGCACAAGATTTCAATACCTTAAGGAACTGACGAAACCCTGTCGAACACAAAATCCTTTGATAATATCCCAAAATCTCCTCAAACAGTAGCTCTCAATGTCCCACTTACACTTGAAGAAACTGTTCCTGCCATCTGATCTTTAAAAAATTAAAAAGGCCCTTGTGATGATGGCATACTATAAGAGCTAAGCAAAGAGGGTGGCCAGTTACTCCCCTAGCATCTCCATGATCTCATACTGACTATCTGGAACCAAGAACGGATTCCATCTGATCGGGTTACATCTGATACTGTAACCATTTACAAGAAGAAAGAGGATCACTCATATTGTGACAGGAGCAGAGGTATCTCCCACTCTGTGAATGCTAGCAAAGTATTAGCCAAGATCATGTTAGGGAGACACAAAATATCTGACCGATTGAACACTTCCTGAAACATAATGTGGACATCGAAAGGAACGATGTACCTGACGTATGATCCTTGTTTTCCGACAGAGACAAGAGAAATGCCACAAACAGAACAGTGATTTATATACTGTATTCATCAATTCTGCAAAAACATTTGACACTGTCAACAAAGAACTTTTATGGAATCCTTATGGTTCCAAACATATTTCTTACCGTCCTGAAAGGCCTGCATGCCATCATCAGTTTTCACATGTCCCTAGGTGTGAGCAAAATTGAACCCTTCAACGTGGATGTGGATGTAAAGCAAGGACGGCTTCTGGCTCCTGTCATTTTCATTATCTGTCTCAGTGAAGTCGGCCTTTCACATCACGAACACTTGAATCATGATGACGAAATAAAAATCCACGTCCCTTTAGACAGCAATTTATTTAATCTTAGACTTCTTCAACCACAAAGGCAGAAATGGTTCATTTCCTCGAACTAAAATACAAGTATGTTGACGGCTGTGCAGGCCTAGTACATACCCTAGAAGCCCTACAACACGATTTCACCATCGTCTCCAACATATCCCATGCATCGCAACATATGTCAAAAACACAGAAATATTATACGAGTATCAGAGAAACAACCAAGCAGCAGAGCCTCTTACATTTCGGATAAATGGAGAAAATGTAAACCAGGTGTAGAATTTTACCTACCTTGGAAATGTGCTCACAGATAAACATAATAGTGATGCAGAAATCTTTGTATGAAGCAACCAAGCCTTAATCTCTTTTGGAACTCCCAGGTCCAGATTCTTTGAAATGCCAATTTGAGAATCGAGACGAAGGTATCATTATGTACGGCTGTATGCTTCTCCACCCTTTTATAAGCTACTGAATCCTGGACTACTTACCAGCGTCACATCGAAGAGCTTGAGTCGTTTCACATCCGAAACTTACATTCAATCGTAGGAATCAAATAGGAAGAGAAAGTCCCTCACTCACAAATTCTCCAACAGATAAAGCCAACCATCATTGAAGCTATGCTGGCTAAAAACGAAAAAAAAAAAAAAAAAGTTGCATTGGGTCACACGCGTGTTCCGCATGCCTGAGCACCGCCTTCCCCAACAGGTTTTGTATGGCAACACACGGCAACTCAGAGGAACCGAAAAAAAAGAAAAAAAGATATACAGTAAAGTCATATAAGGACAATTCTGAAGAAATTCAATATGGTGCCAAAAAAATTTTGAGACTATTGCCTCTGACAGAAAACAATGGCGAGCCCTCTGCAGTGAAGGAATCATTCATCTCGAAGGAGTTCAAAACCTGGCGAGAGAACACCGTAGACAACTGAGACAGAACCAAAACAGACTTCTCTCAGTAAACTCAATGTTGACATGTAGTTTGCGTATCAATGATTGGTTTGTAAAGTCACATTTATTGGCACCAAAGACCATCATAGTGAGTATAGTAGCCGTCGTCTTCTGTAGTAGAGGGATAACTCTAAGCGTGTACTTGTGGAGAGGTTGCATTGAGACAACTGGACAAAATTCAGAATAAAGTTGTTAGAATCATTAACAACCCTGCCATTACATATAAACTACCTCCCCTGCAAGTAAGGAATGTTGCCTCCCTTGCATTATTTTACAGATATTTTTTTTGGCAAGTGCTCAGACGAGGTTGCGTCCATGGTGCCGCCTCTCCATGCCTTCCCTCGTGCTACACGGGCATCTGGTAGCGCTCATGACTGGAATGTCACTCAACCATATTGCAGAACTTCTGCCTATCAGAATTCTTTCATTCCCCAAACTGCATCTCTCGAACTCGCTTCCCCAGAGTTGTTTTCCTCCAAATTTCAACCCACAACTGTTCAAGTCTAACTGTTACAGATATTTTATGAATGGAGGACACCAGTAGTCTGGTGTATGGATTATTTTTTTTCCCCCATTTGTTTTTCCTTCCTCCGTTCTGTTATTAAAAAAAAAAAAATTATGTATTGGGTAAGAGAAGGAAAAGGAAGAAAATTCTTCCTGTAACTGTTGGCGATCGTATAAAAACAAAGTAGCCTTACGAAGGAAAACTGATTATTTTTTACCGTGGCATAGTACGAGCAATTATTAACTAGCAAATACCTCCGTCTTCCTTTCAAAAGTATTCTTAGTTGCGATATCAATGCTTTTAGCGTAAACTTATGTACTTGAAACAACACCATCATGAAAATACAATATCGGAACACTAATTGGACTAAAGCAAAGTATATGCTGATTACGTCTAATTCCATGAAAATCTGTGAAGCTCTATTACATTACCTGTTGGGCCTAATGAATAGGATAGTACATTCTAAACCGCATTAGGTAATTACACAATGCAGCACAATTAATAACGTGCCGGATTAAAGCCAATGGTCCCCTATTCCCTGGTATAATATTTCAGCCATGGCAAGACAATTTCATACACCTAGGAGGGAATCAGAGCAGCCAGTCCGTTAATTAGCCTATTGGTTACTGTAAGCTTTTCGTGGTTGGCAGAATTCTAGTATTGTATATTATCTAACGGCAGTCTTCATAACATCTCAGGATGAAAAATGATATAAGAAAATGGTGACTCGAGACTAAGTTTGCAGTATCTCGATAAAGGTGTCTGTCTATAGCCAGATGCCTTAATCCCGTAAGGGGTGTCCACAAGCAAATCGCCTCCATGTCGTCCTGTCTCCTACCATTACTCTGATCTCCCTACAACTCACACCATCACTCTCTGAGATACCTCTCCACTCCATCCCTCCATCTCATCCTCGGTTTCCCCCTCCCTCTCCTCCCCTCCACCTCACTCGCATTCACTCGCCTAGTTAATCTTTCACTCAGTAAAACCTCTTGGATAGCGATCATATTAGTCTGGCACAATCGTCGCTATCCATGAAACCGCTATCTTTGGGGCAAACTTCTTACCTAAATATATCAAAATAGTCTGGAACTTTTTATAATTCACCCCATTTTTCCGTTTTCAGTCATATATAACATGTATAATGTTTGCAAAATGAAGACCAGTGGATATTAGACACGAAAGAAGGATACATAAACTTACTTTTTATTGGTTTGGAGTGTTGTTTATTGAATATGACACACTAGATGTTGACTTGGGGTCTATTGGGGGCTGGGGCAGGGGCGAACTTGCTCTCGCTCTCCCTCACATTCACTTTCAATGCCTGGCCCCCATTGATGTGCCTCTTGATCTATCCTCATCGCCTCTCTCTCCTCCTCGTCATCAAGCCCCTCAAAGACAATTTCCTCATCAGTAACAACAGGTGGAGTATCTGGATCATCTCTGTCATTCACTACAGCTTGTCTCACTGCCTCACGCCCTGCATTCTCCTTTCTCATGAAACTGGTGATAAGTGACTGCTGCCTCGCCTGGATCTTCTCATTGAACTTCTTGTTGATGATACTGGTGAATTTGTTGAGGTGCTGCATAGCTTCATCATGGGTGTCAAACCTCAGGTTGTTTATCTTTTCATGAAACTCTCCCAACATTCCTAGCAGTGCTGAGAAGTCTTTTGTCGTTGGTTCACCCTCCTGTGGTTCATCTCGGTCGTGAACACCTCTATCTTCTCTTTCCTCGTCCTCTGCCGGCCAGGTGGTCGCTATATACGCGGTGGTTCTCGATATCCGCCGTGCATGGGGGTTTTTATATCCTGTCGCTACCCCTGAAACCGCTATCCAAAAAAACGCTACCCGAGGGTTACTGCTGTACATCCTCTCCGCATAACCACACTACGTCAGTGTATTTCTCTTGGCGTTTTCTTTCACATCCACATATACACTGCAACGCTAACTTCCTTATTTCTTAGTCTGCCTTTACATGTAATTCCACATGCTCCTCTCAGATAACTCATTTCCACTGCTCTCACTCCTGACTTGTGTCCTTCCAACAAGGTCCGAACTTTGCTTCCATACGTTGGAGTTGGTATCACAATACTATCATGCAACGGCATTTTTATTCCCATGCTCATTTCCCTGTTTCTAATCACTGCTTTCAAAGAACCAGCAACCTTTCTTATTTGCTGTACCCTTTCAAGCACTTTATCCTCTAATCTTCCATAGAGAAAGCTGATCACAATATATAAATCTGTCTAAACCTTGTCTCCAATGTGCTCCGAGAATGCTACTAAAAATTCAAATTCTCATTACCGAAATTCAGTACTCCTTAATTTAATATCTGGAGTTTGAGTGCCATTGGCAGATAGATCGTATATCATCGAACTTTAAAAATGACGTCATGAAACGGCCAGAAATTACCAACAGATTCGTTGATGTTCAGTATAAGGAAAACTTAAAAAAAAAAAATGGTCAGAAACATATTAAATGTAATTCTTGAGGTGCATATTCTCGTAACAGCCAATCGCCACCTGCTCAGTAGTGGCAGACTATGTTTTACAAACATCACACAAGTTGCACTTTTTTTGACATAACATGTAACACCATAATACCGTCTGACATAATTTATGAAAAATTTCAGAAAGCCTCTGATAAAGTAACAGATAATATTAAGAATTAATGAGTTCAAAGCCTCGAGAGTACCTCATGTTCGTGGATCGGTAAACATCTAATCAGCTTAAACAATAACAAAGTATAAACAGAGATGCTTCGGACTGGCTTCAAGGTCTTTGGAGTAGTTAATTATATTGCACTCGTTAATCAAGTTACAGGCAAATATCTCTTCCGTTTTGTGAACAGTACTTAATCTTTAATCAAACGTTCTAAATTCCCATCAAATGCTTCTCTTTCGCATCTGCAAACGTCAGAACAATTAATCAGGAATCTAGACACCGCACGAGGTCCTACTTAATGAGTCTAGGTGAGAACATCTTTCCTTACCTGTTATTAATCTACCTGTTTCTAATTAGGAGAAGTTGGGATGTCGGGATTAATTACATTATATACCACAAAACTTCCACTTTGTACACACACACACACACACACACACACACACACACACACACACACACACACACACACACACACACACACACACACACACACACACACACACACACACACACACACACACACACACACACACACACACTGTTTTACATACTAACCTCCTTGTCAAAGTGATTATATTCTTGTTTTAACCGAACGATGTGACTTAACTAAGGAGAATCAAATATACTATAGCAGTAGCCGTGTGTGTGTGTGTGTGTGTGTGTGTGTGTGTGTGTGTGTGTGTGTGTGTGTGTGTGTGGGGGGGGGGGCAGACAAAATTACACATTCAAATCGCACCAAAGTTGGCACAAAAATCACCAAAAAATTCGCTGATGTGAAAAAACTTGGTCCCATCACGATTGAAAAACTTTTACTATATTTAATGAGCGATCACATTATGAACAAAAAACGCCGCTCCTGGCGCCTGGCATAGCATCTCCGTAGAATTTTTTGCCCATAGGTACAACTAAAATAATTATACTAAAGCAGTAGCCGTGTGTCTGTGGGTGTCTTTCGGACTTGCGTTAGGACAACTTGGGTTCCATTCCTGAAGCTGCAAATAACACGATCAACTGGTTAGCTGCAAAAAATCCAAGTGACAACGTTACACAAGAACAGCACATAAACGCTAGAGCCCTCCGCAGGAGCAATTGCGAGGGGCCAGAAGGGCCCACGAGCACTTGTCTTTTCCAAAGAAGAAACGGTGTCAAGGCACAGCAAACCTGTCCCCGGCAGTCATTTTTGTGCTGACCTATAAATACAGCAGGGTATCTAGTCAAAGATGCCACATACCAAATTTGGAGTAAATCAGGTGAAAATTGACGAGTTTATGCCCCATTTGATTTTTAGTCCTGACCCACCTGACATGGATCAATCTACCGCTAACTAGGGGGTGACTCTCCTTATGTAATGACGCATGTTTTGAACGCAGATTTGAAAGATGCACCTTTAGGGTTTGCTTTCATGTTGATATGATTAATTTGAAAGCAGTTATGGCGGAAAAACAATCTTTACCCGTTCCCGATTTTTTAAAAATATTTTTTTGGCCCTACAGCCTGGGCCATGGCCTAGTTTTACTCAAAATTTAATCAGATGATCAGAAGGTTATGGACCATCACCCCTGTAATTTTAGTCAAAATCGCACTAGCAGTTTTAGCGTAAAGTTGTTAACAGACAAACATATAAACAGACAAACGAGTGAAAACAACACCTGTCCTCGAGGCCCTCAGGAGCGGGGAAGGGTACTGAAGGGCTGAACAGAGCCTTCCTTTAATCACCCCATTTCTAGAGGGATTTCCTATGTGTTATAAACTC
Organism: Coenobita brevimanus; assembly: GCF_032717465.1. NCBI lineage: Eukaryota > Metazoa > Arthropoda > Malacostraca > Decapoda > Coenobitidae > Coenobita > Coenobita brevimanus. The sequence goes on along the minus strand of NC_137021.1, from coordinate 41,101,061 downwards.
GTCTGCATGTAAGGAGGCGATAGAAAGAAAGAAACAAAGAGAGAAAGAAACAAAAGCGAGTCTTTCTACCACGACATTTATCTATTTTTTTTTTTTTGGGGGGGGTTAGTAAAATTCTCTGAAAGTAAAAAAGAGCAAAGGGAAATAAATGTCGTCGTAAAGGTCAGGTTATTCCTTAGCGCTGGGTGAATATTATCGTGGCAAGGTTGTAACGAGACTTCATTATAAAAGTCAATGGTGTGAGGCTTCATGTACTTAGTTTTCTACCACGTCATTCATTTGTCTTCTCATTGCCTCCATTCCCTTTCCTCCCTCAAATATCGCCAGTTATGCCCCTCTTCCCTCATTCTGCTTCCCGCGTGTACCACTTCCTCTTCTTTTCAGAGATTTCTCCTTCCTTCTCTCCCGTATTCTCTCACGTTTATCATCAATCACCGCTGGTCTTCCCCTGCCATTATCACCCACTGCCTTGTCTCAGTCTTTATTCTATACGTTACCACCTGATCTCTTCCCCTATTCATTATTAATTTATCCTGTGTTTCATCCTTCTCATGCCACTACAAGAAGTCTTCTCTAAGATTATTATAACCTTTAACTATACATTCTCTCTCTCTCTCTCTCTCTCTCTCTCTCTGCATCGATCCATCTCTTCTTTTAACATCTATGTATTAATCTATCTCAAAGTTTCTACTTCCTCCCGGTTAACGAAAGGTTTAAAATGGGAGGGATAAGATGCAGCTCTAACTAACCCAGTAAACTAAAAGATCCTTCCTTTGCTGGATGATTATGTCTGTAAATTGCAAGAATTGTGATGAACTGGTTATATTTCTGTAAGTCAACTAGTGTTGCCTTCTTGCTTACTTTTTTGCATCCTGAAACCCTCTTTATAACCTGAAAATTAGGAAGTTATGGTGATGATGGTGATGATGATGGTGATGACGATAATAATAAAGATGATGATGATGTGATGATGATGATGATGACGATGATGATGACGGCAGTCGAAATGAAGAGGGTGAAGAGAGAAAAGAACGCGAAAGCATTAAAAAAAAAAAAGTATGCGGAGGGGGAAGGAAGAGAATGAAAGGAGTTTCTTATATTTACTGAAAATTAATATTGCTTCCTGGCGTTAGCTGGTACAGGAAACTTAAGTGGTGCAGAACGTGTGATGTTTAATTGGTGTGTGTGACGATAGTGTTACTATCAGGTCCCTATAGCATTTAAATCAGTGGTTCTTAACCTTTTTTGAGTCACGGACCCCTTCGCGAATCTAGTGAATGCTATGAACCCCCTTCCCTACAAAAAAGCACATAAGCACAAACACAGCATTTTGCATGCAATGAATGTACTTTATTTTATTGAAAACTACCTCACGCAGTGTATGACATACACAAAGCATAAAACTGTCTTTACAAAGAATTGTTTCCCACTCTTTCATAGAAAAGCTAATGGCCACTCGATGAAAAAATGAAATACATCCAACTTGTGCAAATTAAACAAAACAAAACTTTAATTCTGTTCAAAAGTTCATTTCAGTGACAGGGTTGTTGTTTGGCTTGAATAAGAAGATGAATTTGTGGAGTGGTCTTTGACAAGGAAACATGCATTTCATCGTTGACATCCAGTTGATTTATACTTTTCGTTTTGATAGAAACAAGCGCTGAAAACCCTGACTAACAAAGGTATGTAGTAGCAAACGGAATCACAGCACCCATAGCTCTCTTTGCCAGACGGGGGTAGGTTAGTGTCAATGAACACCAGAATTCTTCAAAACTCCTGGTTTTTTTTTTTTTTTTTTTCTGCTAATGATGCCAAACGGCATCACGAAATTGTTCTCAATTATTCTGACCTTCACGGACCCCCTGAAGCTCATCCATGGACCCCCAAGGGGTCCATGGACCCCAGGTTAAGAACCCCTGATTTAAATCATAATATAATGGATTGCCGTTCACTACAGTAAAAGTCTAGAGATTTTTATGCCTCCACCAATCTATGATGGAGGAGGCATTAAGTAATTGGTGTGTCAATCCGTGCATACTTTGGTGCGTGCGTGTGTTGGTGCGTGCATTGGTAAGTGCGTGTGTTGGTGTGTGAATTCGTCTGTAACTCTTTTCTGGGAGTGTTATCTCCTGAACCCATGAATGGATTTTCACCGAATTTTTGTAAGTGATGCTGTATGAAGCGAAGATGAACTGATTAGATCAATGGGTCAATGGTCTTGGTCATATGGGGTCACAATATTTTACCCATGTGAGTGCGATATCTCCTGAACCCATCAACGAATTTCCACAAGTCTTTTGTCAGTGATACAACATGTAGGGACAATGAGCCGATTAGTTCAGCAAGGTCAAAGGATCAAAGATCAAGGTCATTTGACTTAGTCTGTCTTTGTGGGCGCAGTATCTCCTGCACCCCTTGACGGATTTCGAATAAACTTTTGTCAGTGATGCAGTATGAAGGGACGATGAACTGATTAAGTCAGCATGTTCAAGGGGTTAAAGGTTAAGTCCAGATAGTTGTGGGCGTGATATCTCCTGAAACCTTCAACGGATATCGACCAAACATTTGTCAGTGATACAGTATGAAGGGACGATGAGCTGATTAGGTCAGCAAGGTCAAGGAGTCGAAGGTGAAAGTCATATGTGGTCGACTTAATTTATCTTTAGTCTCATTTCACCCATCTTTTCTTCTCATCTCTCTCTTTCCCTCCACCTCTTCTCCCTCTCTAAGGATGAGGGCCGATGCAATACCCCGGGTGTGGCAGTCCAGGAATCACTGTTTTTCTTTCCCTATTCTCTCTCTCTCTCTCTCTCTCTCTCTCTCTCTTCCTCGTGTGTGTGTGTGTGTGTGTGTGTGTGTGTGTGTGTGTGTGTGTGTGTGTGTGTGTGTGTGTGTGTGTGTGTGTGTGTGTTGTATTCTCACTGGTTTACGGACGCCCTAGCACCTTTATTCTAATGATTTCTCATATTACACCTATGTAATGCTTAGGTGTCAATATGTATAAAGAATTTGGCAAGGGGGAGGTGGTAGGGATGCCTTTAACCAATAATATGAGGCAGTGATGTGCTGGGGTGGTGAGGGAAGGGAAATGGCTGGGAGGATGGGAGGGGAAGGGTGGGAGAGATAATCCATCCCCGGTCGAGATTTTCGGGGTTGGCCTGCTGGAGGGACAACTGCCCAAATTCTTAAAATTTTCCTTCCTTTTCAGATGCATAGGAAGGTCATCCTCTGCTGAATTGGTATTCTTAAAACATCTTTCCCTTTGTGAGGTGCTCAAAGGGCAAGGTCTTCCCTCTGAGGAGGCGAAATTATTGGAACTTGACGGAATCATTTAACCCGTCTCTTCAAAAATCCCTTCACAATTTTTGTGCTTTCTTTTGTAGGATTTTGTCTTATATATATTTATAAAATCGATGAAAGGTACTGTACAATCTTATTAATACGATTTACAACGATATACTGATCTTTTAAGTGCTATTTGTGTTTCTTTAAAAGTGTTACCCATGTCGGCTGACATACAGTATTTAGCCGGATATAAACAGAGCAGACTACGTACTACCTCAGATATTCATCCAGTTTCATATGATCTGACACTGACAAATCGTATACAAGTACATTATGGCCAGGGTCACTCGAGGATTTTTTTTTTTTTTCAAGAAATATTTTGCTTGTTAATTTGCCCGGAAAAGGAAAATCTGCCATCAACCCCACACGAGTGGTTCAGCTCACGTCTTCCAGCTGGAAAGAAACAAGTGCGAGCCGCCATGCGAGTACATGAGATGGACATTAATAAGTGATTCTTACATTGACGAAGAACAACATTAAAGATAATAATATTCCTCGAATAGAATCTATTATCCAAATATTGTGCCATGAGGAGTGAACACCTTTGCGGTACTGGCCAGAATGGCATTAATGACTGAATACAAACCAACAGTATGGGTGTGGTGGCGACCTCCCACATCTCAAATGTGTTGTGTTTTGATTATCCAGCACGAGATATGCGTGTTTTGATGTATTAGTTTACAAATCTAACGCTCCATCATACCAAATATTAGCAAGATGGGTCGGTTTAGCTTAACGGAGCTAACAACCTGAACATTTTCCCTTCCCTTCCAAGGGAATCTGTTTGAATATCGATGGAAATCAAAACTTCTTCGGCGGGAAAGGAACGTTTAGGGAAGGGATTATTTTTAAGAATATGGCTGAATGTGTTTCCCGATCTCAGTCCCAACTTACAGTCTCGCGCTCATCCTCCAGCGTTTTCCCCTTCTCTTCTCCCACTTGGCCAGCTCCAGTGGGTTCCCCCTAAAACCCTAAACCTCCATCAGATGAGATCTGCCTCAATTCCTTACCCCAGCCAAGATGGTGGTGGTAAGGTAAACCGATAAGGTCAGGAAGGTCATGGAGGTTGTATGGTGAGTCAGTACGTAAAGCTTGGCAGAGGCAGACTGAGTGACTTTTTGCACCGACAGCTCGTTGTCCCAGTTCTTAGCGGTTTGTTTTATTATGAGAATTATGAAGGCGGCAGGATTAACACTGATGCTCCTGTGATTCATTCCCACGTGATTAAAGTCTGTGGCGTAATCTGGAATAAAAATACAATAACATTTCTGAGAATGGGAGTGTTAATGTCAATATTTACAATCTCAGACCCTCTACTTACAATAAACTAATACGGCCAGGGGTCAGTTGCAGTAACAGACGAGAGCTGTTTAATCTATAAGATTGGGAGGGTACCATCATAAAGACTCTTTGGCGCCCACATTTCCTCTAAGATAAATAAAATCACCTACCGGAGAAGGGGGAAATCTAAACTCTTTCGGTAATTCAGGCCTATTTGAAATTAAGTACCTGGTAAATAAATATAAGCAATATAAACATGCAGAATTCTATAATATAAAGACTGGACATTTCTTTTATATTGATTTAAAGATTTTTTAAACTAACTGGAGTTGTCCTATAGTGGCCGGAATTGCCCTAGTTTATGGTAACGTTAATCAATCAGTCAGTCATTTCCTCTGGCACCCCACGGGATGCACAGGGCCTCGATGAAGTCTCTCCACCAATATCTGTCTCTTGCCATCTCCTTCAGGTCCCACCAACACTCCTCTCCTGCTTCTCTTTTCACTGTCCTCAACCAGGTTTCCCTTGGCCTACCTCTGTCCCTTTTTGCTCTAGCAGTCCATCCTGGCACATCTGGTATTAAACTGCCTTCTTTTCAATGTATATGCCCCAGCCATTTCCAGCGAGAAAGTCTCACATATTCATCAACTGGTTCCACTCGTAAAATCCCTTACTCTTTCATTTGTAAGTTTGTCTTGCCACTGTACCCCAAGAATCCTTCTCAGTATTTTATTCTCAAATCTTAATACTTTCTGATCTGTTGCAATTGTATTGTACCATGACTCATGCCCATAAACTAAAATTGGTCTAACCATGGACTTGTAAATTTTTAAGTTAGTATGTACCGAAAGCATAATATTATTCCAAACAGATTTCAACATTCCAGCAGCTCGCCAAGCCTGTCTAATCCTCTCCTCAATTTCATTGTTTAATGATCCATTAGATGATACAATCGTTCCCAGATATTTTAGATTTTCTACATTCTTCACTACATTATTCACAATTACGCAATCGATTTGGTTCACAACGTTCATATTAATAATTTCAGTCTTTCCACAATTTATCACCAATCCCACTTTTTCTTCTTCATCCGCCAGACAACAAAGCACCCTCCGCATCTCATAAACACTTCCACAAATTAGTACAATATCATCAGCATAGTCCAAATCCATCAGCCTCTTATTTTCTTTCCAGTTAATTCCTGAACCTGTTCTCCTTTCTCATAACATAATCCATAACCAAAACAAGCAGTAAAGGCGAACGAACTCTTCCTTGAATCTGACCTAACTTCAAATGGATCACTCAAAGAACCACCCACCATTACCTTACAAAAAGTACCTTCACGCAGGCATCTAATAATATTTACAAACTTTTCTGGAATACCATAGAATCTCATAATTTTCTGCATAGCTCCACGTGAAACACTACCAAACGCCTTTTCAAAATCCACAAAACACATACTAAGTGGCATTTCCATCTCATCAGCTTGTTGCATTAGATGCCTTACAATAAAAATCTGATCATTACAACTTGACTCTTTCTAGATCCCGCTTGTTCTGTTAAAATTTTATCAATTACTGGCTCTAGTCTGTTCAACAAGATTTTGGAAAAGACTTTTGCAACTACAGTCGTCAAACTTATCCCCCTCCAATTTCCACACACACTTAAATCTCTATTTTGGTATTTTAATAATCACTACATTTTTCCACTCTTTTAGAATTCCACCATTATCCCAAGCCATATTAAAAAGTTTCAAAAACGCATACATCAACTCATCATTTTTCTACCTTAACCATTTAAGGAAATATTCCATCCTCTCCTGGGGCTCTAAAATTCTTTAATTCCTTTATAGATTTTGCTACCTCTTCCAAGGTTATAACCCCTGTTTCTATCTGCAAATCTCTCTCGGGTGGCAAAATGTCCTCTTCAGCTGGGATTGGTCTATTTAGAACAGATTTAAAATGCTCTTTCCACCTTCCTTTTATATCCAAATCTTTAGTCATCAAATTACCATTTCTATCTCATACAGGTATTTCCTTCCTTCTCTTTTTGGTCCCAGTTAACTCCTTTATGGCCTAATGAGCTGCTGTTGTGCTCTGACCGCCATTTTTACTTAATTTCTGTCTCTGTTGCCTTTTCATCATATACCCTTCTCTTATCACGTCTAATGAGTCTTTTTACTTCAGAATGTAAACTCTAGTACTTTGCACTAAGTACTTCAACTACCTGGCCATCAACATGTTGTTCTTCACTTCATAACTTCGCCTCTTTCCTTTTCTGAAATGCATTCTATGTTTCATCTGACATCCACTTTTTCCTTCTCGCTTTTCCCTTTTTCTTAATAGCATCCTCAGCATTCTCATGCAAAAACCTCTTTTACCTCTCTCCACACTTGATTAATATCGTTGTCTTCAGTTTCCATCATCGTCTGCAGGACTAGAAACCTGTTCCTACATACCCACCCGAAATTTTTCCTTCGTGTTCTCATCATTTCTCAGCTCATCAAAATCATATATATTACCTCCTGTGCAATTACCATTAACGTTTCTCTTAAGTTTTATTTTAATCTTTGACACAAGTTGATGATCACTACCGATATCTGCCCCCCTCCTTACGCAAACATCTTGCAAATAACTCCTGTACCTTCTGCTAATTGCAATGTGGTCAGTCTGGTTACAATACTTACCACATGGTGAAATCCAAGTAGTTTTAGGTATTTTTCTATGCTCAAAGATAGTTCCACGAATCTTAAGATCATTTGCCAAACAAAAGCTTGGTAACGTTATTGGCAATAAAATGTTTGAGCTGTTCCAGCCACAAAAGGTTAAGCTTACCGGTACTGATATTCCAGGTTATCTACACTAACACTAGGTTGAATAACATGGTCTGGCTTTAAATGGAATACGATGAGAATAATAAGAGGTTTAACATTCAGATAATTAAAATTCATATTCTCAGCTAAATAAAATTGGCTTCTATTATCTGGAAAAAATATATTTTTCCTTACTTTGAAAGGATTAATGGTGATTACGAGCGAGTGAGAGCAGCGAGCGAAGCGATGTCTTCTTTATGTTCAGCTGAGAAATAAGCGGCCCTACATGACCCAGCCTAGCCCAACATGACACTGTCCGACCGCGATGGGTTTCAGAGGCTAATATCTTTTCAAAAATGTGAGATACAGAAAATATTCTTTCAGCAGGTACTAGATACACTCAGCAATTTTTTTTAGCTATACATTTACTCATGAGATAAAACAAACCCTTTGGAATCCCAGCTTTCCAAGGGAATGTGCCGAGGGCTTTCGATGGTTTGTTCCATATGAAATCGATAATGAAAAAAAAAAAATCCTGTTGTAACATTGTTTCCTTGCAGGAATTCTAATAATTAGGTATCGGATATTATGCTCAAAATTTTACATGAACGTCATTTTTATGTTTAGGGGGTGAAACCAGCAGTTGCCTCATTTCTGGGTTTATCACTCGTTCAATAGCCAAGCGTTTACCAAACAGTTTGTTGATACGTCAAGTCTGGAGCAAAGAACTGAACATTGAGTGTGTGATAAATGCTACGGCCTCTCGATATATGAACATCCGGAGAGAAATTATGAGAGAGAGGAAAGGTGAGAAAGTAAATATTTTATCTCAGTTACACTTCTGTTATTGTTAAATTACCCCACAAGAAGTGTTGAAAGTTTACACCGAAATGAAATAATGATGATAAGAGTGTGTGCAAACTGTCGTTCGCTCGTCACGCGCTCACAAAATACACTTCACTGGTAATATTAGCAGTCTGGACCTTTTGACTCAAAAGATACAAGTAACTGTGATGACACGTCTGCACTAAAATAATTGCTTTCTCCCAACCTTGAGATGATAAACGCCGCAAATATTAACACTCTCGGGCTCGTATATTTACTATCCTATAAATAAAGTCATCTGGTGTTAGCCAAAAGAAGAAATTATTTGAGAAGATTGTACTGGCGCGATCCTGATTAAAGTGAGTGAAGTCCCGTGAGCCAAGTTTACAAGTCACAAACAGAGCCACACTGGATGTAATGAAGTGGACGGGGAGGAAGAGGAGGGAGGACGTTAAGGATGAGAAGGAAGAAGGGAAAAGGCGAAGAGTGATAAAGAAAAGGAAGAGGAAGAGAAGATGAGAAGGAAAAGAGATGACCGGAGCGAAGGACAGAAGATGAGGACGAGAGGAGAGGGGAGTGTAAGAAGTTAGACATAGTACATATATATATATATATATATATATATATATATATATATATATATATATATATATATATATATATATATATATATATATATATATTGTTACGTCCTCATCCCACACTGCCTGAGGCTCCAACAGCAGTAGTACAGTACATGAAGGACGCTGCCCAGCGAGTTCTTCTTCTTATGGTCAGCCTTTAGGTGTACAGTACACAAGCTCAGCTGAGGAGAAAATAAACACTGGCTGCTTAAAGTTCTCTGTCTTTATTTTCCAAATAATTCCACTTAATGCTTTTCAATATCATTGTTCCCACAAGCGCTGGAGCTACACACACTTTACTAACTGCTATTACACTTAATGCTTAACAACACTTCACTGTTAGTACACTTAATGCTTGCCAACACTTCACTTATTACGCAAGTACCGTACCGAAAATAATCTTCACTGACAGCAATTACACTTAATGCTTGCCAGCAACTCATCACAAACTTCACTAACAGCACTACACCAAAACCGACTGCACTTTACTCAAACTGACCTGACATCCGACTAAACTCCAAACCGAGTGACTAACTAATCTCTTCCCCATCCTTATATAAACTTGCATTGTTCGAGAAACGTCTACACTTTACGAGTATACTCTCGACGGGCAACAGTTGCCAATTCAGAGACAACCAAAACATGCTAGAGTTGTCTCACATACATAACACTTAAAAATCATTAACCATACGAACTTAAACTTCATAATTTAACAAGCAATCACTTAAATAAAACATTATAGAGAAAAAGAGCACAAAAATTAACGTACAGCTTACGAAATAACTACCCTCACAAATAGCAGGCAAACTGGCAACTCTGACCCGTACAGGAAGTTACGGTACGAAAAACGTCTCGAAGGTATGAGACTACCTAAAAGGCTGATCCCCCTTCATAACAATATATATATATATATATATATATATATATATATATATATCTATATATATATATATATATATATATATATATATATATACTCCTAGAGAGAGAGAGAGAGAGAGAGAGAGAGAGAGAGAGAGAGAGAGAGAGAGAGAGAGAGAGCGTGACTGTTGAAAGGCGGGAATAAAGTAGTGGGTGAAGGATGCTGAAGAAACATCGAGTGAAGAAAACAAAAGGAGAAGAATTTAGTAAGGAGAGAGTAATAGATGAGTGGATGGAAGAAAGTCATGTGATACTTCGGCTAGTTTTCTCTAGCATTAACACACACATGATAGGACAACTCATGGACTGTATTCCATCACGTGAGAAGAATATGCGGCTGAAATTTACTATAGAGCTGGAGATTTTTAATACGGGTACTATGCGGTTTTTATTATAACTTGGCCTAAAATTCCATCCCTCCATATTGAATCCTTAGTTGTAACAATATTCTGACAATGGAATATATTGGCAGTCACGAAGAAGTGCTATGAAAACTGATGTAGACTTGTAGCATTGTCTTTTTGTGCCACTGAGCTACCTGGAATAAGCTATATTCCATCCATCCATCATCCAGTCCTACATCGCCCCACGAGGAGCGCAGGAGCCCGGGGCCAGGCAGTTGTTCCCGATGAGAGTGACCAGCCTCACTCATCCCTGAGTGGCATTATATAAGCAATCAACCCCAACCAGCCCTTGTTATAAACGGACGAAAATCTGGGTCAAGTTAGTGTAAGAGGAGTATAATAACCCATTTATGGTCGGAACAACTCTAGTACCGTGTTCCATGCAACGTCAAACAATTGTACTCAACCAAGGGTAAGGCAAGGGAGCTTAGGATTATTAAATATTCCTCAGGCAAGATGGGGAAGATGGTTGATTCCTGACCGTTTATAATGATACTGGGAGAAATATGTATTTAAATGTCTGCCCTTTTATTCAGACGTCGGTGGTCTTTCTAGGAAGGTAAAGAAAAGAGGCCTGGGGGGACGCACGAGTTCTTGGTAACGGCATGATAAAAAAAAAAAAAATGCAGAAGGAAAAGAACAGAAAGAAAGAAAGAGGAAGGAAGACGAATTTTAATGAAAAATAAAGAAATGGAATTAGAGAAAATCATAACAGACGATAAACATAGGTTGAGGAGACGAGGAAAAAAAAATTAATTTATTGGGTGAAATTATATGACAACCTTTCCATGGTTGGGCCTTCTGCATTTTCTTTTTCTTTTTTGTCTTTTGTCTTTTTTTTTATTCAGCTGACGCCAGATATTATTCAGCTGAGAGTGTATCACAGAAGTCTGTGAGTGTTAATACTGTCAAGAAGTAATTCCTCATAGTCCGGAAAAATCTATGAATCCATTCCATTTAAAATGAAGGGAAAGCATTCAGGAGCCGAATGCTAATTGACCACCAGAATATGCTGTTGGCCAAGCTACAAGCGCAGGCCCCCCAAATGGGGAGCCAGGGGTAGGCGCCACCCTATTGGGGAAGGCGCCCTCCCTGTTGGGGCCAAGGGTATAGCTCATGCTATTCATGAGATATATAATGGTGCTACAGGCAGGTGATACAAACTAGTTGACCTTTGGCAGTCATTTTGGTGACCTTGATCTTGCCCAGAGTCCCCATTTACTAACTCGGCCAAGATATCTTGATACCCTGAAGGTTTCATGTTGATAGCTCAAGCCGTTAATGAGATATAATGGCAAAACACACACACACACACACACACACACACACACACACACACACACACACACACACACACACACACACACACACACACACACACACACACACACAGATAGAGAGACGGGGGCAACGACGTTAACGCTCCGCCTTGGTAAAGACAGGAGATAATTTATTAGTCCCCTATTGGTCAAACCGGTAGGGGACTATAGTGTAAGTCTGGGCTGTTCCGTCAGTGCGTCAGTGCGTCCATCAGTCTGTCCTAAATTTCGTGTCAGCTCTGTAACTTTCACATGCATGGACAGATTCTGATGAATAATAACTTCACACAATAATTGTTCCCCATATCATGATGGTGTGTCGCAACAACCAACCATCAACTCCGAAGGTCAAGGTGACACTATGGGCTTAAACACGGTCGGGTGCTGTCATACTGAACAGCCATACCTTCATTAGTGTCCGCTCTGGCCTGGGGAGGTCAGTGAATGGCTGCACATACATAATGTCATACCCGCAATGAATGGGATACACAGCAATTATGTATGGCTATCATCTGGTAGGGGACATTGTATTGCATGGCAATACTTGGCTGGGACTTGTTATAATATTATTATGATCATTATTATTATTATTATTATTATTATTATTATTGTGGCGGCGCTCACCATCCACTCACTCGATGTAGTGCTGCTTTCGGGTGTCTGCCCTTTCCGCTCCTCTCTCCATTCCTTCCTTCCTCTTCTGTCTTTCTTTACTTCATTCTTTCCTCGTCCTTCTGCCTACGGGTGACTTTACATTCCCTCTTTTGTCTTTCTGTCTTTCATTCTTTCCTCTTCCTTCTGCCCATGGGTGACTCTACACTGAGTGACAAGCCTAATGGTTTCTTGTACACCAGGAAACCATTTACTAAGCTGGGTGGTAACCATAATTGGCACCTGGTGGTTTAGTGGGTAATTACAGCACTACAATCGGATTGAGCCGGTGAAGGTTTATATCCAAGGAGTGGTTGGGGTTATTCCTCATGTAATGCCACTCAGGGATGAGTGAGGCTGGTCACTCTCATCTTAAATGTCAGGACCAAATTGCCTAGCCCCAGGCTTCTACGCTTCTCATGGGGCAACGTAGAACTGGATGATGGATGGATGGATGTATGGATTATTATTATTATTATTATTATTATTATTATTATTATTATTATCATTATTGTCGTCGTCGTCGTTGTTGTTGTTGTTATGATGATTATAGTGATCATGATAATGATGATGATGATGATATTGATGTTGCTGATGATGATGATGATTACTTCCTAAAGTGTGTGTCGTAGGAGCCTGAGCAAATTCTCTTATTCAACATCCATAAGTGACGTAACATTACTTGCAGATAATACTACACCCAATCGTACTCTGTCCTTGTGTTTTGTTATGTCTAGGAATTTTCAGTAACTAAGGTTTATCTTTTTCTGTATTCGGTTCACAGACATTCAAGGATTTGGAATTTAATCAAGACCATAAACAGACCACTTGTGAGGCTTAGGAAAACAAGCAGTATTAAAGGTAACAAAGACTAAATGGCGTCAACTTTAAACTGCTCTTTATGAACATTGTACTTCATATTGGTTGACAGATGACCATTTTATGCAGCAAAATAAATATCAACACAAAGAAAAGATCAGTTAACTCTCCCATGGTCCTATCAGCTCTAGCTTCAACAACAGCTAATGAAACGATTATATTCTTCAGAAAATAAGTATACGAATCGGAAAGTTTTAATCCAGGTAATATTAATTTTCTTATCGTCGGGAAAAATCTAGTGCAATATTTAACTTAATGCCAAACAATTTCATATATCTCAGAATGACTCATATGAGGCTGAGAGTATAGAGTGAAATATCTGAAACGTTTATCACTGAAGCATGACATTCGCAATAGTGTTTCAAGCCTCTGCCTCCTCCCGTGTTAGAGAATGGAAAACAATACAGATAAACAACTGATAACCAGATAAACGTCATCTTTTACTATTATGCTTATAAAAATAATATAGTCTGTACTTCCATGTGTTCATGTCATTACACTGAACACTCATTGTGGTACACCTTCGTCATTCGTACAGTTTTTTCCAAGGGTTTCTTCATTTTTGTTGTATGTCTACAGTCAACCACCAAAGTCCTGTTTTCTGTCTTAGGTTTCTCTCCATTGTTTGTGAAAATTTGTGTGGTGAATCCATAGTAATCGACACTGATGACAATGAAATGTGGCCAAATAAAGTTTGCAGTAAAACTTGCTGCAGATTTACTAAGTTTATTGCCATACTCCTTGGAAAGAGTAGCACAACAAACGACAGGACTTTTGTTACTTAGTGTACACCAGTGTAGATCAAATACGAACAATAATAATATGCCTGATATTCGTGTTATTGTTCTACCAAGCTGCGGGTACAGTATTAACTACAAGAAACACCAACGGTAACATCATGACATTAGTCCTGAACGTTGCAGCCCTAGGTATAGTGTGTATTAGAGCCGAGGCGGCGACAAGTGCTGTGTGACATGCAGGAAATATAGGCGTTAAGGATCTGACTTCATACTTAGGTCCAGGGTAGTAAAAAAAAAAAAAAAATTCTTCTGGGAACACAATCCTTTTTTGCATCGACAATGAAAAGGATTCATCTGTTTCATCTCATTTTCTTTGGCTGAATGTTGAAGTTACATCCCAAAAGCTTATTATTTCGAGACACCATTATCATTAAACTGTGTCTAAAAAACCTGTTGCACATGATTTGATGATCCCATTGACGCAAGAAGCTTAATCTTTTCAGCCATGATACGTTGGTCTTGTATAAATCTTGCTTCTACCATATGATTTTATTCAGTCCCAAACAGACCCTTATATCCACAAGAACGTTTGGGTGAGAGACTTTGTATCGTATGCGAAGAAGAAAAGATTAATTAGTGGAAATATGAGACTTGGCGACTGTTTGTGGAGTGCGTTGAGGAGACAAGACCAAAACAAAGAAACAAACAAAGAAACAAATGTAGCCTATGTGCTTCGTGAGAATATGGAATTAGGCAATCTTGAAAACAGGATACATGATTGTTTGCATAAACAGTTTGGTCATAAAGAGAAAATGAATGAAGAAAGAAGTAAATGGTATATGCCGAGAGTTTAAAGGTGGAAGAAGACTGTCTTGGTAGATCAGGAAGGTAGTTTGATATGGTAAATGAATGTGAAAAAGTCCAAGGTATGAAAGCTTATTACGACTGAGTACTAATAGGGATCAAGCTCGTTTGATAATTATTTATGTACTGAGGATCGCATGATAAGGGTTTCCTTTATACCTAAATGGTTTTACGTATCGACAATCAGGCTGGTGTTTGTGTTATGTATCTATAGAGAAAAAAATTAAAGAAAAAATGTGCAGATGGTTAGGCCTGTGAGGTGGAGCCAGCCAGGAATCAACGGATTTGAATGCTGGGTGAATAATTGCGTGGTTCTTTTCACTGGGCACATTGTTGTTGTGTTCCCTTTCTTATTTTCTCTTTTTTTGGTGCTTGTATCTCACCTTATTTGACATGATTATGTGATTGGGATAGGGGAATCTGGGGTATACTTAATCCGGCCAAAAACCCCGGTTATATGGTTACCACCCAGCGTAGTAAATGGTTTCCTTGTTACAGGAAACCATTTGGCTTGCCACTCAGTGTAGAGACCATACGGCATCCCTACACTGATTAAGTGGATGATGGACGTCCCCATCTACCTTTATACCCATCACCCTATCCTAGGGTGGGAAAGGAGGTCCAGATGATGATGATGATCTTACCTTATATTTTGCTGGTAAGAAAGGCGAAGAGTTTTTTACATTCTTTCAATTGTATATGGCCCATTAATATTTATCAGAAAATTTTTCTAAGGTGAGTCACAAAATTAATTGCAACCGTTATCAAAACGCTTTTTTTTTTTTTTTTTTTTTTTTTTTAATGATAGTGATGATATAATCCCACACATGAGTTCATCTACCTTTGTACTTAATATAATTCGGGAAAATAAGTACCAAAAGCCTCCAACCTTTGATAAAACTGAAACTCCACCAAAAAAGTACTTACCAATTACACCAACTCCCCAGCTCATTATACAAACAAAGGCTTACCGCTCCAAAATTAACTGGGTATTGATTGACATTTACACCAGCGTCCTAATGACCATAATAATTATTTTTACCGTCAGCTTAATTAGTAAGCCTGGTAAATGAGACTGAAAGGGAATTGTTTGTTCGGAGCTGAAAAAGAGCCAATTGGACACATGTGTCAGAGAGAGAGAGAGAGAGAGAGAGAGAGAGAGAGAGTTTGAAGGAACTATAAATGGCATATGTATAAAACTATTTTCAGAAACTAAGCACAAAATGAAGGGACGCTGTCTCAAAAAGACTTAAATACACTGAGAATAAACTTCCACAAAAACCCAAGGAGAGAGAGACATATATTCCTTCTGAAATTGTTGGAGCCAATCTCTTGTCCGAATGAGATTTTACTGCCAAACTTCAGCGCCCTAATGTTGGAGAAGGTAAGGAGTCATCCTCGATGTCTCCACTTTTATTTTTAGTAATACACACAAATAACTTTCTGATTATTCTTTCACCTTTGTACCCTGTTTACCTGCCTCTGTCGTCTCCATCTGTACCTCAATTAATTGTGTCTCTTTTTTCTCAGCGACCAACGTCTGGTTTTGAAGCGACCGTGCTTGTTTTTGTCAGAGTTCTTGTAATTTCTCTTTTCCCCTCACTCCCCTCCTCCTTTCTCCCCTCCTCCTTCCACCCCTCTCTCTCTCTCTCTCTCTCTCTCTCTCTCTCAATTTTGGGAGCCTCACCTAGCCAAAGATATAGAACTACTCGAAGCGGTTCAGCGTAGGGCTACCAAGTTAATTACATCCCGGAGGAACAAATTATACCAAGAGAGGCTCAGCGAATTAAACCTATTCTCTATAGGAAACGGAGACTCAGGGGACAACTAATTGAATGTTATAAGATTCTAAGAGGTTTCAGTAATATTGAATCAGACAAGCTATTCACCGTTATTGCCAAGACTGTAACTCGAGGAAATGGTATGAAGTTACAAGAAGTAATCTTGATACAACCAAAAGCTTCCTCACTTACTCCATTGTAACTGAATGGAATAATCCCCCTGGGAATGTTGTTGAGACTGGTACCATAAATATCTTTAAAACAAGACAGGACCTGTATCTCGACGCGACTGGTACAGTTTAGTTAGGATAGAGCAATTATCGTGAATTCGCATCCATATTCACCTATTCAGTAAACACAATACACCTAAACTATAATAGTAATTAACACAGACAATATTTAAAGGCAAATATAACAGGTAATCATTCTGTTCATTTGCTTCATAAAAAGAAAAAAGGAAAAAAGTGCATGCACAGAGTATGTGGCTGTATGCCTAGATTGTCCATATCCATATTATTCTACTTTCTGGCGATCCCATAAAATTCCTTCAAGTTTTTCATTCCAGCAAGGTATTGCTTCCTTTCTTGTTTCCTATACGGCAAATGCCGGAGGGTCTGGGGGTTGGGGGAGGATAACCCTCTGTTGTGTTGTCCTTTTCTCCTTCTCCTGTAATTATAGCACTGTATTCGTACTAAGGCCTGACCGTCTCGTAGGGACCGTGAGGTCTGAGTGGTCTGTGTATCTTCTTAAGACAGACAGACAGACAGACAGACACACACACACACACACACACACACACACACACACACACACACACACACACACACACACACACACACACACACACACTCTCTCTCTCTCTCTCTCTCTCTCTCTCTCTCTCTCTCGCAGTCATTTTCGTGAACCATTAAAACCAGGCCCTGGTCGGGATTCGCTCCATGGCAGGCATTTTCAACTCTCCGTAATGGCCGCCAGAGCTGGGCTATGCCCTTTTTTTATTTATTTATTTTTTTTATGCGGGGAAGAAGGAACCAAAGGCCATGAGCCCGCAGTAACAGTTCCCTCCAAGAGAAAAACAAAATACAATATAGAGCCAAATTCAAGATCCGATCATTTTGAGATGCCTGGACACACTGCGTTTGAAAGACTGGAGATCATAGGCAGCAGGAAATACAGACAGAGGGAGACAGTTCCAGAGCTGACCTTTTGCATAAATGAAAGACTGGGAGTAACGGTTGACTCTTGCATTAGAGAGTTGGACAGAAAAAGGATGAGAGTTTGCTACCAGACGGGTGCTACGCGCCCGTCTTAGAGGTGGAGGAATGCAAACAGACAGTTCAGAGGAGCAATGACCATTAAAGTAGCGATAGAAAAGAGATAAAGATGCAACAGTGCGGCGAAGAGACAGAGGTTGAAGGGAGTCAGTAAGAGGAGGAGAGTTAATGAGACGAAAAGCCTTTGACGCCACCCTATTGAGAAGAGCTGTATGTGGGGAGCCTCCCCACACATGAGAGTTGTACTCCACACAGGGGCGGATAAAACCCCTGTATAGAGTCAACAATTGCGCAGGGGTAAAGAAAGAGCGGAGTCGGCTTAGCACACCCAATCTCTTGGAAGCAGATTTTACAAGAGATGTAATATGATCTTTCCAAGATAAGTCCCGAGTAAATGAAACCCCAAGCATGTTCAAGGATGATGCAGGATTAAGCTGAATATTATTAAACATTAGTGGGTATACCTGTGGGAGATTTTGTCGGGTTGATAGGTGTAAGAACTGAGTCTTAGATGCATTAAAGACAACCATATTATTTTTACCCCAGTCAGAGATACGAGCCAAGTCAGACATTAGGTGTGCCATAGCCTCATCCCTTGTTTGTTGAAGTAACTGTTGAGATGGGCGTTGCGGGAACCGAATGGAAAGGTGAAGGGTGGATTCATCAGCGTATGAGTGGAGAGGGTTAGATGTACAGCTTAGAAGATCATTGATGAATAAAAGGAAGAGAGTTGGTGATAGGACAGAGCCCTGAGGAACACCACTATTGATAGATCTAGGAGAAGAACGATGGCCGTCTACAACAGCGGCTATAGAACGACCAGAATGGAAGCTAGCGATGAAGGCACAGATAGAAGGATAGAAACCGTAGGAGGGCAGTTTGGAAATTAAAGATTTATGCCAGACTCGATCGAAAGCCTTTGAGATGTCAAGTGCAATGGCAAAGCTTTCGCCAAAGTCCCGAAAGGAGGATGACCAGGAGTCTGAAAGGTAGGTGAGAAGATCGCCAGTGGAGCGTCCCTGACGGAACCCATACTGACGATCGGAAAGAAGGTTGTGATAGGAAAGATGCCTTAAAATTTTTCTATTAAGAATTGACTCGAAAACTTTTGAAATACAGGACGTTAAAGCAATTGGACGATAGTTGGAGGGTTGGGAGTGGTCACCCTTCTTTGGGACTGGCTGAATGAGAGCAAACTTCCAGCAAGATGGAAAGGTACAAGTTGACAGACAAAGACGAAAGAGTTTGCCTAGGCAGGGTGTAAGCACAGAAGCACAGTTCTTGAGAACAACAGGAGGGACCCCATCAGGCCCATATGCCTTGTTAGTACTGAGGCCAGTGATGGCGGAAAATACATCAACTGAAGAAATTTAGTGTCAGCCATGAGGAAGTCAGAGGGGGGAAGCGATGGAGGAACAGCACCGGAATCGTCTAAGGTAGAATTGGAGGAGAAAGTCTGTGCGAAGAGATCTGCTTTATCAGTAGAAGAAATAGCTACAGAACCATCAGAGTAGAAAAGAGGAGGGAAGGATGATGAGGTAAAGTTGTTAGAAAGATTTTTGGCAAGATGCCAGAAGGAGCGGGAAGAATTCGAGTTGGAGAGTTGAGAGCATTTAGTATGGATGAAATTATTTTTAGTAGAGCGAAGAACAGACTTAGCATGATTCCGGGCAGAAAGGTAAAGATGATGTGATTCATGGGTGGGTTGGCTCCGGTTCCTTTTGTAGGCCCTCTCCTTGTTGCGGAGAGCATTAGAACAAGCGTGATTAAACCAAGGCTTTCTTGCGTTAGTCAAAGGATATGAGAAAGGAATGTATGCTTCCATGCCCGAGAGAATAACCTCCGTAATGCGCAAGGTGCACTCAGATGGCTCACGGCCATGGAAGCAATAATCATTCCAGGGAAAATCAAAGAAGTACTGCCTGAGGGCCTCCCAGTCTGCGGCTCCAAAATGCCACAGACGACGTTTCCCTGGAGGGTCCACAGGCCGTACCGGAGTGATAGGACAGGTTAAGGTAATAAGGTTGTGATCGGAGGAGCCCAACGGAGAGAAAAGATTAAGAGTAAGCAGAAGGATTAGTTGTGAGGAAGAGGTCAAGTATGTTGGAGCTCTCTCCAAGGCGGTCAGGGATACGGGTAGGGTGCTGTACAAGCTGCTCTAGGTCATTAAGGATAGAGAAGATGTAGGCTTGTTCACCAGGTGGATCCGTGAAAGGAGAGGAGAGCCAAAGGTGGTGGTGAACATTGAAATCTCCAAGAATGGAGATTTCAGAGAAAGGAGAAATGGATAGAATATGTTCCATCGTAGAAGTAAGATAGTCGAAGAATTTTTGATAGTCAGTAGAATTAGGGGATAAGTAAACAGCACAGATATATTTAGTCAGAGAATGACAGGAAAGCCGAAGCCAGAGTGTGGAGAATTCAGACGAATCAAGTTCAGGAACACGAGAGCAAGATAAGTCGTTGCGTATATATACACAACAGCCACCTTTGGCTTTGAAATGAGTATAGAGAAAGTAGGAGGATACAGAAAAGGGTTTGCTGTCAGTTGCCTCAGACAGCTGAGTCTCCGTTAGAAAAAGGTGAGGTTTAGAGGAGGAGAGGTGGTGCTCAACAGAGCGAAAGTTAGAGGAAAGGCCGCGAATGTTGCAGAAATGAAGAAGAAGAGAGTCAGACAGTGGTTCCAGGCACCTTGAGTCGTCACCGGGAGAGGGGCAGATGGGGGGGGGCATTTATGGTCCCCCCCCCCCTGGGGACTCCGAGGCTTGATAAAACGACGCCATTTTTGGTAAATTTTGAATAGGAAGTGTAGTGTGTACTGTGCATGTAGTTTGGTGAAGATAGTTAGAGAAATTTGTACTGGAGAGCATGCTGGCCTACTCTCTGTGTAACTGAGACACTGAAAAAGTTCAGCAAAGGGGATGGTCAGGAACTAGTCCTGAGGGCTGATGAAACGGGAGCTCCAGCACTCCCTGTCATCAGCTTTCCATCCACCTCGGGAGTACTGCCCTGCTCGACTGGTGCTACAGTCTACAGTCTACAGTCTGCTCTTACGTAGCCTAAAATTGCCATCGTTAGGCCTTGTATTCTGAGTTGTAATAAGGGATTACCACTAGCATATGATGCTAGTCACGAGGATGTGCTGTAGAAAGAACGTAAAGCCTTTTTTTTTTTTTTTTTTTTTTTTGTACCACAGAACTACCTGAAAGGAGCTGTAAAACTGACATTATTTGGGGCAGGTTAGAATAAAAACAGCATAGTGTTTCCCAACGATTCTTCTTCAGAAATGAATACAACAGTATATTTTTAAAGTAAGAGTGTTTCTATGGCGGCATATTTCGATTAATGACGATTGGAATGATAACGTCATTGCAAATGGACGTGAGACTTACCACATTATTTCCTCTTTTCCATGAAACAGGAAAGGTAATTATAGGCAGGCAACACACCCGTGAAATTTTTAATATATGATCGATTTTTTTTTTTTTTTTTTTTTAATTCAAGTAAGTCGACTAGTTTCTTCATGGCTGCACTCACTTGCTCCTGAGGCAAATATAGGCAGCTTCCAGGACGGGATCGGTCTC
This sequence comes from Coenobita brevimanus, assembly GCF_032717465.1. Classification (NCBI taxonomy): domain Eukaryota; kingdom Metazoa; phylum Arthropoda; class Malacostraca; order Decapoda; family Coenobitidae; genus Coenobita; species Coenobita brevimanus. The sequence goes on along the minus strand of NC_137021.1, from coordinate 41,079,758 downwards.
CATCCATTCTTATGAACATCTCCAAAGTTCACACAAATTAGACTGGTTAGGACTGGGGCACATTGGCTACCAAAATTCACTTTTATACTGTACTTATGACTTTCCCAGGTTAACTGATCTCCCCCCCCCCCTTCCGCCCTCTCTCTTTCTCTCTCTCTGTCAGTCAGTCATTCAGTCAGTCTTTGTCTGTCTGTCTGTCTTTCTCTTTCACACACGCGCACACACACACACACACACACACACACACACACACACACACACACACACACACACACACACACACAACATCGTCATTATCATAAGCAGTATATATTATCACCACCACCACTAGAACGATCATCATAATCTCAGTTACTACTGTAATAACCCCCATAATCAGACTGCCACTTGTATCAGTAGTCCTCCATTACTTACAAAACTGCATTTTTTATACACTTAATTCATCTCTCACCAAAATTCAAACAGGATACAAAGTAACTGGCGCTCCTTACCCTTACCCTCCTCTCTCCCTTCCTTCACTCCCCCTCCCTCTTTTCCCTTCCCCTACCCCCTCCTATCTCCCCTCCTCGAAGGAAAGCAATACGGCCATACAGCAAGGAAAAAAGAGACAGAAGAAAAGGAGGGAGGAACTAACCGCAACCATGTCCGGAATGAGAGAGCTCACGTCCCCGCCCGACTCGCCTCTCCGACAACATAGGAGACAAAGAGAAGGACACAGGAAAAAAGGAACTGTCGATGTATCACATGACGTGATTATTTCTCCTTCATTTATCCTCCATTCAGAAGGCAGAACACTGTACACAGCACAAACACTGGTTTTAGAAGCTTAATGCTATATATCGTATTAAAATAACAGCTTGGTTGGATTACATCTATATAGGGAAACAACTAAGGACTGGGGTAATTATGAACATAATAAAATTGTTGACAGCTATGTTTTCCCCCTCCCCTCTCTCTCTCTCTCTCTCTCTCTCTCTCTCTCTCTCTCCCCACGCAGTTTACTACGACCATTAGCCCAAGCTAATTAATGTGGCGTGACATCCCAACCCGTGATGAGAGAGAGAGAGAGAGAGAGAGAGAGAGAGAGAGAGATGGTGTATGGGTGAGATTGGGAGAGGCTGTGTAATCAATCATGTTATGTTCATTACCAAAGCCCCCTTGTTATTATTTCCACCTCCATTTGAATTCCATACATACTGATGTATGTATTATTTTCCTTATATACATTTTGATATGGGAACTATGGCATCACAGCACCTTAGCAGGTGTATAATTTAACCTGTTTAACATTACATTAGTACACACACACACACTCACACACACACACACACACACACACACACACACACACACACACACACACACACACACACACACACACACACACACACACACACACACACACACACGCATTATCACATCAGTAGTTACTATGGATCTGGATATACAAACACACTTACGATCAATTCCCCCTCGTAACTCCGTTTTCGATATGCAGGAGGGACAACAAAGCTGTACAATATTCTTCGTAGTCCTACTCTAACTTCCTAAATATATATCAGGACACGAAAATTACGGCAGGGTGTAAGTTTTCCTTTCTGCAGAAAGATCAGAGAAAGGTGTGCAAAATCTTCTGTCCAGTTCTTCCTTTAAAAGCACATGAAAATTACAACGGGGAATCGACAGTAAATATGTCTTAGTATCCAACCCCATTATCACCTTTCATGAACTCGGATTAAACTACAAATAACAGTGAGTGTGATTGCTATCTGTCATGGGAATTATATTATACATGGCTTGATAAAGAACTTGTGCAAATGGTCTCAATTCTGTAATGAGGGACTAGCGAGTCACGCAGTTAAGTCATACATCAAGTTCGTTTAACTGCGATATATTACTGGACGACACAGCACTACGCAACACGACAGTCAACGGTAACCTGGTTATAATCATAACACGTCACTTGTCTTTTTTTTTCTTGCAGTGCATCAACGGATATTACAGATAATGCAACGTCGTGTAGGCGAGTACTTTGTAGGGGATAATTGAAGACGGTAACACATGGTCCTAGATGTCTATTTTTGTACTATTTCTCAGTAAATTTCTTAACACGTATTCTTATACAGTACTGTGGATTATCATTAACATCGTGTGTGCGTGCGTGTGTTGCTGAGATTCTGGAGCTGCTGAACTCCACAATCTCATTCCTGAGATTCTGGAGTGTCGTGGAGAACAAACTGTGCACTGGGAAAGGAAAACGGCTGCAAAAACTGGCTGATATTAATTACCAGCATGGGTTCTACAAGACCATAAGGACCATCAATGAGCACACTAGACACAGAATAACCCTTACACGATCAGCCGAAGGAGACCTCCTGAAAAACAAGTAAGCCATTCTTGAAGGATGAGTACAAGACTTCAATACCTTACTGAGTTGAAGAAACCCGGTGGAACACAGTATCCTTGACGGCATCCCAAAAGCTCCTCAAGCAGTAGATCTCGATGTCCCATTTACAATTGAAGAAACTGTTCCGGCCATCTGATCTTTAAAAAATGAAAAAGGTCTTTGTGATGATGGCATACAATAAGAACTAATCAAAGAGGGTGGCCAATTACTCTCCTAGCGTCTCCGTGATCTCATACTGACTGTCTGGAATCAAGAACGGATTCCATCTGAACTGCTTACATCTGATACTGTAATCATCTACAAGATGAATGAGGATCGTTCAGATTGTGACAAGAGCAAAAGTCTCTCGCTCTTTGTGAATGCTAGCAAAGTATTAGCCATGATATTGTCATGGAGACAGACAAAACGTCTGACTAATTGAACACTTCCTGAAACATAAAGTGGACTTCAAAGGGAACGAACTACCTGTCGTATAATCTTTGTTGCCAGACAGATACAAGAGAAATGCCACCAACAGAACAGTGATTTATATATTAGCATCTGACAATGTCAACAAAGAATTTTTATGGAATCCGCTTTCAAAATTTGTAGCTCCAAACAAATTTATTACCATCCTGAAGGGCCTGCATGACAAAATCAGTTTTCACCTGCCCAGAGGTGTGAGCGTAAAGCAAGGACGTGTTTTGGCTCCTGTCAGTTTCAATATCTGTCTCACTGAAGTCGGCCTTTCACATAACGGACACGTGAATCATGATGATGGAATAAAAATCCACTTCCCTTTACACGGTAATTTACTTAATCTTAAACTTCTTCAACCACAAAGACTGAAATGGTTCATTCTTCAAGCTACGATTAGAGTAGGCCTATGCTGACGGATTTGCTGACCTTGTCCATACCCCAGAAACCCTACAACAGAATTTCATCATCGTCTCCAACATAACCCATGTATCGGGCAACAAATGTCAATAGCACAGAAATATTATATGGGTATCTGAGAAACAACCCAGCAGAGCCTCTTGCATTTCAGGTAAACGGAAACCAGGTGGAGAATTTTACCTACCTTGGAAATGTGCTCACAGAATAACACTGATCCAGAAATCTTTGCAAAAATCAACCAAGCCTGAGTTTCTTTTGAACCTCTCAGGTCCAGATTCTTTAAAAACACCAATTTGAAAATCGAAACGAAGGTATAGTATCAGTATGTACGGCTGTATGCCTTTCCACCCTTTTATAAGCTACTGAATCCTGGACTACTTACCAGCGTCACATCAAACAGCTTGAGTCGATTCACAACCGAAACTTACAGTGGATCGTAGAAATCAAGTAAGAAGAGAAAGTACCTCACTCACAAATTCTCCAACGGAAAAAGCCAACCATCACAGAAGCTATGCTAACTTAAAAAAAATAAATAAATAAAATCTGAGATGGGTCACACGCGTGTCCCGCATGCATGAGCACCGCCTTCCCCACCAGGTCTTGTATGGTTAACTCCCTGCAACATACGGCAACTCACAGGAACGGAAGAAGAGTTATAAAGATCATATAAGGACAATTCGGGAGAAAGTTCAACATCGTGCCAAATTTTTTTGAAACCATTGCCTCTGACAGAAAACAATGGCGAGTCCTCTGCAATGAAGGAACCATGCTTCTCAAAGAAGCTCAAAACCTGGCAAGAGAACACCGTAGACAAAGAAGACAGAACCAAAACAAGAGTTCTCTCAGTAAAATCATATTTGACAAACAGTTTGCGTATCCAGGATTAGTTTGCGAAGTCACACTCATTGGCACCAAAGACCATCCTCGTGAGCATAGTAGCCGTCGTCTGCTGTAGCAGAAGGACAACTTTAAGTGTGTATTTAATTACATATTAGGTTCAAAAAGCAAAAGGAAGTAGAAAATCTTCCTGTGAATGTTGGCTAGCTTATAAAAACATATTAGCCCCACGAAGGAAAACTGATTATTTTTTAGCTAGTAATAGTAGGGACAAAGATAACTGGCAAGCATCTCTGTCTTCCTTTCAAAATTAAGCTTAGTTACAAAAAAAATGCTTATAGCGTAAGCTGATGTACCTGAAACAACGCCACCACAAAAATAGAACATAGGAACACCAATACATTGGACTAATGGACATTATATGCTGATTTACCTCTACATCCATGAATATCTGTGAAGTTCTATTACATTACCTGTTGGGCCTAATGAACAGGATAGTACATTCCAAGCCGCAGTAGGTAATTACACAATGAAGCATAATTAATAACGTGCCGGATTAACGCCAGTGGTCCCCTATTCCCTGGTGTGATATTCCAGGCATGGCAAGACCATTTCATACAGCTTGGAGGGAGTCATAGCAGCTTTCCGTTATTTGGCCTGTTGGTTACTGTAAGCTTTTCGTGGTTGGCAGAATTCTAGTATTGTATATTATCTAACGTTAGAGTTCTTAACACATGAGGATGAAAAATGATATAAGAGTGAGGTGACTGGAGACGAAGCTTCCAGTATCTCGAGAAAGTTGTCTGTCTATAGCCAGATGCCTTAATCTCGTAATGGGTGTCCACAAACAAATCACTTCCATGTTGCCCTGTTCCCAGCCATTACGCTGTCCTCCTTACACCTCACATCAACCCACTCATCTCTCATATATCTCTCCACTCCATTTCTCCATCTCATCGTCGGTTTCCCCCTCCCTCTCCTCCCCTCCACCCCACTCACATTCACTCTCCTAGTTAATCTTTCATTCTACATTCTTTCCTCATGACCAAACTATCTCAGTGTATTTCTCTTGACGCTTTCTTTCACATCCATTTCTACATCGCAACGCTTACTTTCTTATTTCTCAGTCTGCCTCTCCATGTAACTCCACATGCACCGCTCAAATAACTGTGATTTCACTCTTGACTTGTGTCCTTCAAACACGGTCCATACTTTGCTTTCATACAGTACGTTGGATGTAGTATGACAATACTATCATGCAGCGACTTTTTCATTCCCATGCCCACTTCCCTGTTTCTGATCACTGTTTTCAAAGAACTAGCAACCTTTCATCCTCGCTGTACCCTTTCAAGCACTTCACCCTCTAAACATCCATCGAGAAAGCTAATCACAGTTAATATAACAGTCTAAACCTCTGTCTCCAATGTGCGCCGAGAATGCTGCGGAAAATTACAAATTCTCATAACCGAAAACAGTACTCTTTAATCTAATATACGGAGTTAGAGTGCCAGTGGAAGCTAGATAGTATATCATCGAACTTTAAAAATTACGACATGAGACGGGCCACAAATTACCTCCAGATTCATTGATGTTTAGTATAAAGGAAAATGTTGAAAAATATGGTTAGAAACAAAATGAATTTAATTCTTCAGGAGCATATTCCCGTAAGTCAATCGTCACCTGCTCAGTAGTCCCAGACTGTGCTTTACTAACGTCACACAAGATGTATTTTTTTTTTTTTTTTTTTAGCAAATAAGACGTAACACCACAACGGCGTTCGACGTCATTTATGATTTTTTTGCGGAAAACCTCTGACAGAGATGCAAGTAAGATTAGGAGTTAATTAAAGAGTTCATGGCATCGAGAGTATCTCATGTTCGTGGATCGGTAAACAGCAAAATAATTCACACTATCAATAACTGGGTATAAACTGTGAAGTTCTGCATTGGATTCAAGGTCTTTAGTGTAGTTAATTATATTGCAGTCAATAATCTAGTTACAGGAAAATATCTCTTCTGTTATGTGTACAATACTTACTGTTTAATCTAATGTTCTAAATTCTCATCAAATACTTCACTACCGCATCTCCAAACCTCAGAACAATCAACCAGGAATCTAGACACGCACGAGGTCCTACGTAACGAGTCCAGGTGAGAACATCTCTCCTTACCTGTTCTTAATGTACCTGTTTTTAATTAGAAGTGGAGATGTCGGGATTAATTACATTACATACCACACAACTTCCACTTTGTACACACACACACACACACACACACACACACACACACACACACACACACACACACACGAACAAAAATACACACATACCTTTGGAAACACACACACACACACACACACACACACACACACACACACACACACACACACACACACACACACACACACACACACACACACACACACAAAATACACACACACACACACACACACACACACACACACCACTAGAAAACAAGCACACACACACACACACACACACACACACACACACACACACACACACACACAGACACACACACACACACATACACACACACACACACACACACACACACACACACACACACACACACACACACACACACACACACACACACACACACACACACACACACACACACACACTGTTTTACATCCTAATCTCCTTGTCAAAGTGATCATATTCTTGTTTTAACCATTCGTGAGCCAAATGGGTCCCTGTGGACCCCAGCATGTTTTTAAAATATTGCCATTAAGCCATTTTTTTATTTTTATAACCTGGCCTCCCATGACTTTTATTGTAGGTGGTTATTTTATATGCACATAAAAACTGAACAAAATATCTCGCACCATTTAGGAGTGACATTGCAATAAATGTTAGTGGGGTCTGCAGGGACCCCACCTGGCCTTCCGTGTGACAAATTTTTCTAAATATTTTTTTCTGATATTTCATACTATAAACATTAAGGACAATATCAGTACCAGATTCAAATTTTTATTCCTCAATGGCGTTGGCAGACGGTGACCGAGAAGAAGAAAATGATGCAGATGGTGATTTATCTGTATCCATATGACGATGAACATTATCAGGATAGTTTTTCTGTTGTTTTCTCTTTATAGAAGTTGTGAAAAATGTTTAATAGTTCTAGTAAACAAATCGGGGCCCTCTTTCTGGGCACCAAAATGTGAAAAATATTTAATGTATACAAGTCGGTATCCCTGCCGGGGCACCGCTATGCAAGAATTTTCTGGTAAACAACTCGTAGGTCGTTACTCTTCCCTAAAGTTGTCTAAGTAAATCAAACAAGTCTCATAGAGTTAGGCGAAACGTAACTTAACCTTAACTCACCTACAATAACTATTTCTCTTCTATCTTATAGCTAATCCCCCCTTGAATTGGCCAATTCGTAAAGGTTACTTAGCTAGTGAAGAGGGAGTGATCGTTAACCGATGACGATGAGGCTGCTTGGTGTAGTTGCTTGAGCAAGCAAGCGTCCTTATGGTGCGTATGTACAACCTAGCTTGAGAATGACTAGGAACAGAGTGCGGTGTGCGGCAGGACCCACCTCCCTCATAGAATGGTAGGTTGCCAACTATTAATTATTTACAGTATTAAATACAGTTAAATTACATCATGATATGTACAGGGCAAATCTAACAAATTAATCTTAGTTTTACTTAAACTAAAGTTAGACCAAATATTCCCTTTAACTGTGTAAATATCTTAATTCCACATCTGCCTTAACAGGAAAATCTTTCCCTGCTTGCCACGTCACCTAACGCTAGACGCAGTTTAGGTCAGTGGAAAATACCACATAATTACATGTATTTACAATGTATAGTTGTCCACGGGGGTTAAATGCAGTAGCATTTAATTTATCAATAACAAGAATTATTAAAGAGAACGTCATTTCTGGGTTATTTACCGCTTGAACAATTAACAACGGTCTCAATTTTTCCTCTGCCTTTAACCAGGGATAACTATGATGAAAATAGAGAGCACAACTGCTCTGGGGGAAAATATTTCCCATAGAAGTCATTTTCTTTATATTCATGAGCTATGTACTGATCACTTAGTTGTTTTCTTCTGAGAAAATTACATTTTCTTAATATTTGTTTAATACTGAAAACAAAAAATATTTGTATCAAATTTGAATATTTATAAGGATAGTTTTATTTTATGATCTTGGTAATTTACTTTATACATGAACTTATTATGTTGAGAACCTGTTTCAAGAATACTGACAATCAGACATTTAAAAAAGTGTAGGATTAGTACCTCCATACTCAGACTACAATAAAATTCTGATTAAATGAAATAATTATGTTAAAATAATAATAATAATAAAAAAAAGGGACACTTGGTGGGTTGGTCGCATGTGCCATGTCCTGGGCAACATATATACAAAGTTTAGTAGATATAACCTTATGCATATGGCAGAAATCCACCATTAATTTTGGGGTCTGCTGGGACCCCATTGGCCTTCCGTGTAACATGGTAACCCCTGACCCACGAAGGGTTAACCGAACGATGTGACTAAACTGAGGAGAATCTTTTCCAAACAACAAGCAGTGCCAAGGCACAGCAAACCTGTCCCCGGCATTCATTTTAGTGCTGACCTATAAACACAACAGGATATCTAGTCAAAGATATTACATATCAAATTTGGCGTAAATCAGGTGAAAATTGACGAGTTTATCCTCATTCGAAATTTTAGGCCCGACTCACCTGACATGGATCTCTCTACCGCCAACTAGGGGGTGACCCTCCTAATGTAATGAGGCATGTTATAGGATGCAGATTTGAAAAATGCACCTTTAGGTTTTGCGTTCACTTCGATATGATTAATATGAAAGGAGTTATGGTGGAGAAACAATTTTTACTCATTCTTGACTTTTTTTTTTTTTACATTTTTTGGGCCTACAGCCTGAGCCATGGCCCAGTTTTACTAAAAAATTAATCAGGTGATTAGAAGGTCATGGCCCATCACCCCTGTAATTTTAGTCAATATCGCACCAGTAGTTTTAGTGTAAAGTTGTTAACAGACAAACATATAAACAGACAAACGAGTGAAAACAATACCAGTTCCCGAGCCCCTCAGGGGCGGAGACGGGTACTGAGGGCTGGGTAGAGCCTTCCTTTAACCAGCCTTTCTAGAGGGATTTCCTATGTGTTATAAGCTCGTCTGCATGTAAGGAGGAGAAAGAAAGAAACAAAGAGAGAAAGAAAAGAGAGTCGTTCTACCACGGCAATTATCATCTCTAATGTGATATTTTATTTTAAGTTGAGTAAAATTCTCTGAAAGTAAAAAGAGCAAAGGAAAATGAGTGTCTTTGTAAAGGTCAGGTTATTCCTAAGCGCTGGGGAAGTATTACCGTGGCAAGGTTGCAACAAGACTTCATTATAACAGTCAGTGGTTTGAGGATTAATGAACTTAATGTTTTCTACCACGTCTTTCATTTGTCTTCTCATTGCCTCCATTCCCCTTCCTCCCTCAAACATCGCCAGTTACGCCGCTCTTCCCTCATTCTGCTTCCCGCGTGTACCACTTCCTCTTCTTTTCAGAGATTTCTCCTTCCTCCTCTCCCGTATTCTCCCACGTTTATCATCAATCACCGCTGGTCTTCCCCTGCCATTATCACCCACTGCCTTGTCTCAGTCTTTATTCTATACGTTACCACCTGTTCTCTTCCCCTATTTATTAATAATTTATCCTGTGTTTCATCCTTCTCATGCCACTACAAGAAGTCTTCTCTAAGATTATTATTACCTTTAACTATACATTCTCTCTCTCTCTCTCTGCATCGATCTATCTCTTCATTTAAAATCTATCTTTTAATCTATCTATCTCAGAGTGACTACTTCCTCCCGGTTAATGAAAGATATAAAATGGGAAGGAAAAGAAGCAGCTCTAACTAATCCAATAAACTGAAAGATCCTTCCTAAGCTGAATAAAATTGTCTGTAAATCGCAAAAATTGTGATGAAGTGGTTATATTTCTGTAAGTCAACTAATGTTGCTTTCTTGCTTACTTGTTTGTATCCTGAAACACTCTTCATAACCTGAAAATTTGGCGATTATGATGGTGATCATGATGGTGATCATGATGATTATGATTTTGACGACGATGATAATGTTAATGATGATGATGATGATGATGATGGCGGTCGAAATGAAAAGGGTGAATAGAGAAAAGAATGCAAAAGCATTAAAATTTAAAAAAGTATGAGGAGGGAGGAGGAAGAGAATAAAAGGAGTTTCTTATATTTACTCTAAATTAATACTGGTTTCTGGTGTTAGCTGGTACAGGAAGCTTAAGTGGTGCCGAACATGGGATATTTAATTGGTCTGTTTGACGATAATGTTATTTTCAGGTCCCTATATCATTTAAATCAGAATACAATGGATTGCCGTTCACTACAGTAGAATTTTAGGGATTTTTATGCCTACGCCAACCTATGATACAGGAGGGATTAAGTGACAGGTCTGTCAGTCCTTGCGTACGTTGGTTGGTGCGTTCGTGCGTAAGTGCATTGGTGCGTGCGTGCGTTAGTGTGTGCTTTCATCTGTAACTCTTTTCTGTGAGTGATATCTCTTGAACCCGTTGATGGATTTACACCAAACTTTTGTGGTGATGCGGTATGAAGAGATGATGAACTGATTAGATATGCTAGATCAAGGTCATATGGGGTCACATGTTCGATATATATCTCCTGAACCAATCAACGGATTTCCACCAATCTTTTGGCAGTGTTACAGCATGTAGGGACATTGAGCCGACTTGGTCTGCAAGGTCAAGGGATTAAAGACCAAAATCATTTGACTTGATTTATCTTTGTGGGCACAATATCTCCTGCAACCCTTGACGGATTTCGAATAAATTTTTGTCAGTGATACAGCATGAAGGGACGACGACCTTGTTATGTCAGCACGGCCAAGGGGTTAAAGGTGAAGTCCAGCTAGTTGTGGGCGCGATATCTCCCGAAACTCTCAACGCGTAACAACCAAACATTTGTCAGTGATACAGTATGAAGGAACGATGAACCGATTAAGTCAGCAAGGTCAAGGAGTCAAAGGTGAACGTCATATGGGGTCGGCTTAATTTATCTTTAGTCTCATTTCACCTATCATTTCTTCTCACCTTTCTCCTTGCCTCCACCTCTCCTCTATCTCTGTGGATGAGGGCAGATGCAGCATTCCGGCTGTGGCAGTCTAGGAATCACTGACCTTCCTCTCTCTCTCTCTCTCTCTCTCGTGTGTGTGTGTGTGTGTGTGTGTGTGTGTGTGTGTGTGTGTGTGTGTGTGTGTGTGTGTGTGTGTGTGTGTCTGTGTGTGCTTGCGTGCGTGCGTGCATGCTTGCGTGCGTGCGTGCGTGCGTGCGTGCGTGCGTGCGTGTGTGTGTGTGTGTGTGTGTGTGTGTGTGTGTGTGTGTGTGTGTGTGTGTGTGTGTGTGTTTTGTATTCTCACTGATTTGGGAATCCCTAGCACTTTTTCTCTAATGATTTCTCCGATTACACCTACATAATGATTATGTGTCAATATGTATAAAGAATTAGGCAAGGGTGGGTGCTAGGGAGTGCCGTTAACGAATAAGAATATGAGCCAGTGATGTGCTTGGGTGATGGGGGAGGGGAAAATAATGGGAGAAAGGGAGGGGAAGGATGGGCCAGATTATCCATCCCCGGTCGGGATTTTCTGGGTTGGCCTGCTGGCAGAACAATGCCTTTCCTAATCTAGGTGTGATTCTTTGGTCTTGTAATATGTAAGTCTTGAGTTTTGGTTAAAGTTATTGTGCTAATCGAAGAGCACCACCAATTAGTATATGTGACTCTTTGGTCTTGTAATATGTAAGTCTTGAGTTTTGCTTGAAGTTCTTGTGCTAATCGAAGAACAAGAGGAGTTAAAGATGAATACAGGGAGTTGATTTTGATTTATTATCTTCAAAGAAAGTCTAAGTGTAGCAGAGTATGTAGTACACAGGGACGTAATTTACTAAGTGTCGTTGGACCCCTCTTCTTATTTCCTCTCTCCACTACCTGTCGGTACTAAGGGTAGCCCCTTTCTGATCTGTGATTCCTACATTCTCGTTTAGCAGGGGTCGTGTGACGTGGGCTATACTGTCGTGGAAGCTTCTAGAACTCAGTATGTCTGTGTGTATGTACTGCTTCTGGTGCACTTCTAGCATTCTTTCACTTAAGAGTTGCAAGCTCATTTCCTTTTGGTTGATTCTCGCTGACACACTTACTATCTCACACCCTGGCTTGGTGCTTCTATCTATCTATGGAGTCCTGACATAGGTCCCGACTCATTGCTTCTCTCTCCTCCTACTAGCGTTATGACTTTCTCTTCTCCCTCCTGCCCAGTTCCAGTGGGTTCCCCCTACCCAAAACCTCCATCACAGGAGATCTGACTATTCCTCACCCAGTTCTGGTGCTGACATCATTTTCACATGGAGTTAAGTCTCACACTATTTTTACATATTACATACAAGACTGTTTATTCATAATTGAAGAGTATGTAATATAGTGTTGAGATCAATATCCAAATAAAACTTCAGTTTAAGTGTGGCATGGGAATGAGATGAGAGCCCAGACGTGCAAACGCTAGCATTTTTGGACGTAAATAGAGAGGGTCAAAGAGGGTGATAGAAGGATGTAAAGTATGCATATGTTTAAGTCTTGGAGAAATATATATATAAATGTGTAAATACACTTTATACAATGAATACTGCCTTATTGAGATGTATGATATGTGTGGTAGAGTTGTAACTAGTGCCTATTCATGTACATATATCTCTATGTCTGAGAGATATGGCATCTCTATATATTGCTGACCTATCCTGGTTCTCAGGGTCTGAGGAGTAGACTGTAGCACCAGTCGAGCAGGGCAGTACTCCCGAGGTGGATGGAAAGCTGATGACAGGGAGTGCTGGAGCTCCCGTTTCATCAGCCCTCAGGACTAGTTCCTGACCATCTCCCTTTGCTGAACTTTTTCAGTGTCTCAGTTACACAGAGAGTAGGCCAGCATGCTCTCCAGTACAAATTTCTCTAACTATCTTCACCAAACTACATGCACAGTACACACTACACTTCCTATTCAAAATTTACCAAAAATGGCGTCGTTAAATCAAGCCTCGGAGTCCCCAGGGGGGGGGAACCATAAATGCCCCCAACATCTGCCCCTCTCCCGGTGACGACTCAAGGTGCCTGGAACCACTGTCTGACTCTCTTCTTCTTCATTTCTGCAACATTCGCGGCCTTTCCTCTAACTTTCGCTTTGTTGAGCACCACCTCTCCTCCTCTAAACCTCACCTTCTTTCTCTAACGGAGACTCAGCTGTCTGAGGCAACTGACAGCAAACCCTTTTCTGTATCCTCCTACTTTCTCTATACTCATTTCAAAGCCAAAGGTGGCTGTTGTGTATATATACGCAACGACTTATCTTGCTCTCGTGTTCCTGAACTTGATTCTTCTGAATTCTCCACACTCTGGCTTCGGCTTTCCTGTCATTCTCTGACTAAATATATCTGTGCTGTTTACTTATCCCCTAATTCTACTGACTATCAAAAATTCTTCGACTATCTTACTTCTACGATGGAACACATTCTATCCATTTCTCCTTTCTCTGAAATCTCCATTCTTGGAGATTTCAATGTTCACCACCACCTTTGGCTCTCCTCTCCTTTCACGGATCCACCTGGTGAACAAGCCTACATCTTCTCTATCCTTAATGACCTAGAGCAGCTTGTACAGCACCCTACCCGTATCCCTGACCGCCTTGGAGAGAGCTCCAACATACTTGACCTCTTCCTCACAACGAATCCTTCTGCTTACTCAGTTAATCTTTTCTCTCCGTTGGGCTCCTCCGATCACAACCTTATTACCTTAACCTGTCCTATCACTCCGGTACGGCCTGTGGACCCTCCAGGGAAACGTCGTCTGTGGCATTTTGGAGCCGCAGACTGGGAGGCCCTCAGGCAGTACTTCTTTGATTTTCCCTGGAATGATTTTTGCTTCCATGGCCGTGAGCCATCTGAGTGCGCCTTGCGCATTACGGAGGTTATTCTCTCGGGCATGGAAGCATACATTCCTTTCTCATATCCTTTGACTAACGCAAGAAAGCCTTGGTTTAATCACGCTTGTTCTAATGCTGTCCGCAACAAGGAGAGGGCCTACAAAATGTACCGGAGCCAACCTACCCCTGAATCACATCATCTTTACGTTTCTGCCCGGAATCGTGCTAAGTCTGTTCTTCGCTCTACTAAAAATAATTTCATCCATACTAAATGCTCTCAACTCTCCAACTCGAATTCTTCCCGCTCCTTCTGGCATCTTGCCAAAAATCTTTCTAACAACTTTACCTCATCATCCTTCCCTCCTCTTTTCTACTCTGATGGTTCTGTAGCTATTTCTTCTACTGATAAAGCAAATCTCTTCGCACAGACTTTCTCCTCCAACTCTACCTTAGACGATTCCGGTGCTGTTCCTCCATCACTTCCCCCCTCTGACTTCCTCATGGCTGACATTAAAATTTCTTCAGTTGATGTATTTTCTGCCATCACTGGCCTCAGTACTAACAAGGCATATGGGCCTGATGGGGTCCCTCCTGTTGTTCTCAAGAACTGTGCTTCTGTGCTTACACCCTGCCTAGGCAAACTCTTTCGTCTTTGTCTGTCAACTTGTACCTTTCCTTCTTGCTGGAAGTTTGCTCTCATTCAGCCAGTTCCAAAGAAGGGTGACCACTCCCAACCCTCCAACTATCGTCCAATTGCTTTAAAGTCCTGTATTTCAAAAGTTTTCGAGTCAATTCATAATAGAAAAATTTTAAGGCATCTTTCCTATCACAACCTTCTTTCCGATCGGCAGTATGGGTTCCGTCAGGGACGCTCCACTGGCGATCTTCTCACCTACCTTTCAGACTCCTGGTCATCCTCCTTTCGGGACTTTGGCGAAAGCTTTGCCATTGCACTTGACATCTCAAAGGCTTTCGATCGAGTCTGGCATAAATCTTTAATTTCCAAACTGCCCTCCTACGGTTTCTATCCTTCTATCTGTGCCTTCATCGCTAGCTTCCTTTCTGGTCGTTCTATAGCCGCTGTTGTAGACGGCCATCGTTCTTCTCCTAGATCTATCAACAGTGGTGTTCCTCAGGGCTCTGTCCTATCACCAACTCTCTTCCTTTTATTCATCAATGATCTTCTAAGCTGTACATCTAACCCTCTCCACTCATACGCTGATGAATCCACCCTTCACCTTTCCATTCGGTTCCCGCAACGCCCATCTCAACAGTTACTTCAACAAACAAGGGATGAGGCTATGGCACACCTAATGTCTGACATGGCTCGTATCTCTGACTGGGGTAAAAATAATATGGTTGTCTTTAATGCATCTAAGACTCAGTTCTTACACCTATCAACCCGACAAAATCTTCCACAGGTATACCCACTAATGTTTAATAATATTCAGCTTAATCCTGCATCATCCTTGAACATGCTTGGGGTTTCATTTACTCGGGACTTATCTTGGAAAGATCATATTACATCTCTTGTAAAATCTGCTTCCAAGAGATTGGGTGTGCTAAGCCGACTCTGCTCTTTCTTTACCCCTGCGCAGTTGTTGACTCTATACAGGGGTTTTATCCGCCCCTGTGTGGAGTACAACTCTCATGTGTGGGGAGGCTCCCCACATACAGCTCTTCTCAATAGGGTGGAGTCAAAGGCTTTTCGTATCATTAACTCTCCTCCTCTTACTGACTCCCTTCAACCTCTGTCTCTTCGCCGCACTGTTGCATCTTTATCTCTTTTCTATCGCTACTTTAATGGTCACTGCTCCTCTGAACTGTCTGCTTGCATTCCTCCACCTCTAAGACGGGCGCGTAGCACCCGTCTGGCAGCAAACTCTCATCCTTTTTCTGTCCAACTCTCTAATGCAAGAGTTAACCGTTACTCCCAGTCTTTCATTTATGCAACAGGTCAGCTCTGGAACTGTCTCCCTCTATCTGTATTTCCTGCTGCCTATGATCTCCAGTCTTTCAAACGCAGTGTGTCCAGGCATCTCAAAATGATCGGATCTTGAATTTGGCTCTATATTGTATTTTGTTTTTCTCTTGGAGGGAACTGTTACTGCGGGCTCATGGCCTTTGGTTCCTTCTTCCCCGCATAAAAAAAAAAAAAAAAAAAAAAAAGTGGATCACTCTTAGCATTCGCTAGAGGGGGACGCTCTACTCCCATGCTCTCTCTCTTGTCACAGGTTTATGTATTGTGTGGTATAATAAAGAGAGAGAAATACATCTGCTCCAGTTTTCTTCTGATTCACCTGCACGGTACCTTACCCCTGACTACAGGCTTATCACCACCATTCTCGGTGGCAATTGTGGCAGCAGGGACTCAGCCTCAAGAAACTTAGTGACCAGCTGGAGAACTCAATGCAGTCTCTATCAGCTGGTACTGTACATTAAAGTTGGTGGTTCAGTGCTGGGATACGAAAAGGTGCCGAAAGGGACACTCATGTGAAGTGAAAACCCTTGGAACTGCTCGTGATATATCTTAATTTCAGGTGAATGACAGAAAAATCCTAATTCCACTTTTGCAAGGGGAATAATTGTGTAGTAAGATAATGGATAAAACAGTGAGAGCAGGAAAAATCAGAGTAGTGTGCACGTTCTTTCAGATAAGCATCTTTGTCTCTAGTAGCTTTGGCGAGATATCTCTCCATGGGGGTAGAATTGAGATTGAGGCCAGCATGGGGAGGAGTGGCGTCATCCGAGGGCATCTGGCAACCCTGGTGAGGCGCAAGACGAGGCAGCGCAAGCTAGTCACCTCGAGGTGAGCGAGTAGGTAACATTTCTGTGTGGCTGGAGGGACGAAACCTGGTGGGTGTGTGGAGTTGCAGTGCGGATCTACCTGGATTTCAGCATCATCTGAATACACCTAGGTTAGCGTAAATGTTTATCATTCCACAAGACATACACTTTCTGATCAGCACATGGTAGTTAGGGAATGTGTGCAAAATAAAGGTTTCTCATTCCCCCCTTTAAATTGCTGTTTTCTATGCATCTTATCTGTGTCCTGTTCTCTATTGCTAAGCCATAACTAACCTATTTGTGTCAGTCAAAATTTCCTGTGACTGGGAAGGGAATAATTGCTGACAGGGATTAAATAGGCAAGCTGAAGAAGTGAGGACAAAAGATAAAAGGAGATACGAAACAGCCAATAACTAAGGAAGGAGCTGGTTCTCTAGAAGAGTCATAACTGGAGTCTAGTGAATTAGATTTATCCAAATCAGACTTAGAATTACGTGAGTGGATAGAGAAGTTGACAAAAGTATTCAAGCTTTAGATGATATGAGTGAAGGGAATCTTGGGAATCTTGAAGCTACCCAGGACAGTTCTAGGCAACTGGATGGCGAAGAGGACTTGAACATTTTGCACTTGCGTTGTGGTCGTACTTATCAGGCAGTGCCTAAATGTCAAATTACGTCCGAAATGGCCACTAGTCTTATTGATGATGGCACACCTAGTGCAGAGGAGACTGTGAACATTGACGAACAGGCTGTAAGAACACTCGGGCACTCTGTCTAACCCACAAGGTCCACTAATCTCTGATGTTACCACTAATGTACCCAACCAACACATCAATCATGTTTAGTACCCCACAAACTTTTGGACAGCAAGGGCAATACCATTTATTTCCTAATGCTCCTTATGCTAATCCTTGTGGCCTGAATACTAAGTGTTGGAATGCAAACCTAGGTGAATGCTCCTCCTGTGTGGTATGTACCTATGGCAACTACTAACCTTACAACTGCTAGTTTACCTCAAACTTTACCTCCTGTAGCGCTGGTTAGACAGTCTCAAGGACCTTTCACTGCTCAGTCACCCTTAAACTCAGACTGTATAAAGGTGTTACCTACAGCACAACCGACTATGCAGTTTACTGGGGAGGATGAATATGACATATATAGGTTCCTAAGGGATTGTGAGGCTCAGATACATAGGCTGAAGCTTGCAAGTGATGGGGAGAAGATTTGGCATGGCAAAGCACATAATAAGCCAAATTTCCAGGCGGCTGAAATGCTTGAGGCCACTCTTTTTCAAACCGGTCCCACTACTCAGGAATATGAGAAGTTTAAGGAAGCCCTAATCAACACTTCTGAAAGTGACTGTTGTGTATCAGATGCTTGGGTGTTTAGGTTAGTAAACTGGGCACAGCAGTATCCAGACTGTACTGAAGGCCAAGCTGTCATGAATGCGGGCAGGTGTTATGCAGACGTTAACAAAGCCTTGCCAACTTCAGGCTGGGGAGACATGGCTGGGGGACTGTCTTTTGAAAGAGTAGCTTGACTCCTAGAGTACCTCCAGTACGTGCTTTGTTTGGCCCCTGCTAGGTGGGATAAGGTACTTAGGCAGATGAAAAGCCCTCCTGAAATAGCCCTTCATGACTTGAACTTTAAGTTAAAGGCGGAGGCAGAAGGAGAGGGTGGTAGATCTGTCTTAGCTGCGCACACCAAGAAACAAAACCCTGCTGGTAAATTCTGTACTGTGTGCAAGAAGGCTGGTCATATAGATAAAAAGTGTTGGGAGGCTAAAAAGGCGGTACGCCAGGCAGCCAAGGCCAACCTGACTGCCACGTCTGGGGCTAGTACTGAAAAGCAGTCAGGCAACAAACAACCAAGTACTAGTCCACCACAGACAATGCTACAAAGCCAAAGGCACAAAGATGGTGTGTCATACACGGGCAGTGTCCTCATTCATTGGACTATTGCCCCATTGTTCTTGCCAATAGGGAACAACTGAGTAACAAGGCTAATCCGGGGGAAGCTCAGAGCTGCACGCAGAAGTAATTCGACGAATCATACAGTCCAGCGATGCGTGTGTGGCAGCTTTAAAAAAGGTGGATCTGTTATCAATCCCTTGGATTATAGGGAAAGGCCAGGTGTCTTTGATAGTGGACACCGTGGCCTGTGCAAACATTATTCCTACCAAGGTGCTGGAAAGACTCAGACATCTGATGCCTCATACACATTGGATGTTATAAGCACCCAATGTCAATTTGACAGGTGTGACAGGAAGTAAAATGAAGATTGTAAGCCAGGTACTGTTGACCCTGAGGGCAGGTAAGCGATCTCCTGTGTTACGTGCTACATTCTATGTGGTTGAGGACTTTCCTTAGCCAGCTGATGGGTTATTCGGCCTTGAGTCCATGGAGGAGTACAAAGTGAGAGAGACATTCCATTTCCTTTAATGGGAAGGAGTTTGTGGGCCTTGTTCCCTTAGCAACTAAAGCTGGAGATAGTGGCGTCCAACTAGGAGCCATTCAACCAGTTGTTACCCCGACAGGTGAAGCGTTTATGGAATCACCAGACGAACATGAAATAGAAGGTATGGGCTGGAAGCAGGGCAAGGTTATAGTGAGTGGGAATCATCACTTGCCCAGTCGGACTGTCTGCAAAATTCCTGTCTGAGTACCTCACGTGTCAGCGGGAACTGATGTGGCATGCTTATCGGAGACCATAAAACATAAAGCATTGTCGCTGGAATCCACCCTGAGCAGTGTTGGACAAGACCAGATGGCATCCCTCTTCATTGCAAATATGAGTGGTGGTGCAGTTACGTTCAGAGATGGTTGTTATGTAGACGACTTGATATGCAGTGATGACCCCGTAAAGGATGTCAACGATGTACCAGTGATCTCTCCAGTTGTTACATTGCAAACAACAACTCAGTCAGAACCTACATGTCTTGGGAGAGGAAGTTTGCTAGAACAATACGTGAAGGTAACAGACAATGTTAACCATAAAGCGCGATTGCTAGCACTTCTTAAAGAATTCTCAGATGTAGTGGCACTTCCAGGACAAGTGCTAGGTAGAACAGACAAGGTGAGGCATCATTCTAGTTTGTGTCCTGGTACAAATCCGATATATGTGCCTGCATACCGACTACCACACAGCCAAAGGAAACCAGTGGAAGAGGAAGTTGAAAAGATGCTTCATGATGGAGTCATTCAGCCTTCTTCCTCACCTTGGAATGCACCGCTCTTTCTGGTGCCTAAAAAGGACAGTGATGTGAGACCTGTTGTCGATTTCCGGGATGTGAACAAAGTAACTATACTGGATCGTTATCTGATTCCGCATCTCAGAGTCTTACTACATTCCCTGGATAAGGGAAATACCGTTTTCACTTGCCTAGATCTAGCATCAGGGTATTGGCGGCTGAAGCTGACTAAAGAGTCTCATCCCATCACTGCCTTTAGCACTCACCATGGGCACTTTGAATTTCTCCAGATGCCTTTAGGATTGAGTAATGCTACTTTGACATTTCAGACGATGATAAATCAGTTGTTTGGTGACATGTTAGGGCAGGACGTCTTGGCGTATCAAGATGACTTGATAATTGTGGGCAAGGACATGGACACTCACTTTAATAAGTTAAAACGAGTGATGGAAACCTTAAGGTCCATGGATCTGAAAATCAAGCTGTCAAAGTGTGAATTCCTGAAGTCCTGAGTTAGATTTCTGGGGCACTTAGTCGACTGGGATGGCATTAAGGTTCTTCCAGATAAGGTTACTTCCATGGTAAACTTCCATACACCCAATTCCAAGGATGACATTTGCTCGTTTCTGGGGCTCACTGGCTTTTATAGGAGCTTTGTCCACAGATATGCTGCTATCGCATCACCGTTAATGGTGCTGCTCAAGAAGGAAGCTGCAGGGAAATGGGGACCATCAGAAGAGAAAAGCTTCAACGACCTCAAGAAAGCCATGACTGAAGCACCTGCATTAGTGTTTCCTGATTATACTCAACCTTTTTACCTGTACGCTGACACCCCAGGTTCGGGTCTGGGAGAGGTGTTACAGCAGAAGGATTAGCAAGGCAAACCGCACACCATTGTGTATGCCAGTAGGGCATTAAAACCCCAAGAAAAGAATTACTCGGCAACACATTTAGAGACATTAGTAGTCGTGTGGGCGTTAGGATATTTCCGAGATATTATCTTCAGCTACCGGATAATTGTTTCAACTGACCATGATTCCATACGCGACTTGTTCAAGGGGAAGAAATTGCATAGTAAGGTTGCACGTTGATACAGCAAGGTAATGGAATTTGACCCTGATGTCAGATATTTACTGGGCCGTAAAAATGTCATTGCTGATGCACTGAGTAGAAACATTGCTGCTGCCATATCTGAGGATATCCCTCTTACTGGGTATTCCCCGGACACGGTAGAAGTGGAACAACGTAAAGATGCGATGTGGTCTCAAGTCATAGCCTTGGAGTCTCGCGATGAAACATGTCTACCTGAACTTCTGGTACCAATAACTCACTTCCATTTTCAACAGGGTCTTTTGTATCAGGAACCACCGGGGAAGTACACTGTTTCAGTTGGTTGTTCATGCTACTTTACAGCAACCTGTGTTACAGTTGGTTCATGATGTGCTTCAAGTGGGTCATCCCAGATGCGACAGATGCATATGTGAGGCAAGAAAGAAGTACTATTGGCCGACCGTGAGGAAGGACATAGAAGCCCACGTTAGTCAATGTGTTAAGTGCATGGAAATTTGAGGAATGACTGGAGCTCCAACTCCCATCTTGGAGTATCCCCTACCGGAAAAACTTTGGGATACAGTCTCCATTGATCTGCTCGCATTGTCAAAAAGTCATCAAGGCTCAAGCTACGTATTGGTGGCAGTGGACCATTTTTCACTATTCGCTGTTTTAGCACCTTTACAGACGAAAACTGCAGAGTAGGTGGCGCATGCTTTTGTAACCTCAGTCATTTGTCCATACTCTACACCCAAGGTATTGCTCAACGATAATGGCCGTGTATTTCATAACCAGGTGTTAAAGGAAATCTGTTGTACATATGGGGCAAAGCAAGTCTTTGTTATCCCTTACAGTCCCAAGAGCAATGGTCTTGTTGAGAGAACAAACAGAAGAATATTGGAAGTCCTGAGACCAGCAATCAACTCGATGAAGAATGACCGGCAAGACTGGTTACCATATGTAACAGTGGCCATAAACTCCTCAGACAATTTGTCAACTGGTAAGTCTTCTCATTACATCCTTTATGGTGAAGAGAAAGTGTTACCCAATAATTCGCTAGCTGGACCTCCTACTCCGGTGTACAATCCTGAGGATTCCAAAAAGGTCCAACTTGCAAAATTTCAACATATACATAGTGATGTATGGAAAAGACTAAAAGCCTCATGAGCGGAGATGATGGCGAAACAACACAAAAGTAGTCAAGAGAAGACATTGGTGATAGGCCAGAAGGTGATGATCCACAATCCTGAGAGAACTTCCAAGCTCAACCCTAAGTTCTACGGACCATGTACCATCATGGAAAGAGTGCATGAACATACATATACAGTAGAATAAGGAATGATGCTAATGGAACTCAGGAGATAGTATATGCTGACAAGAGCTCTCATGTTTTGTTTTTCTCTTGGAGGGAACAGTTTTGTGGGCTCGTTGCCTTTGGTTCCTTCTTCCTCATATTAAAAAAAAAAAAGTAAGTCGAGCTAGGCCTAACTAACCAATCGTCTGATGTGTTGTCCCCTCTGTCTTCATCGCAGTCTATGTTTTCGTCTGTACCTGTCCCTAACCAAGAGTATTGCAGCACACTACGAGGCAAGGGCGATTAAGGGAGTATCTTCTCTTGCAGAAATGTGGCTGTGGCTTGTACTCCTCTCGCATTTCTTCGGGTGGACCTATGGAACGACAACAAACACAACTGTATTAATGCTAGGAGCACTGAAGAGCCCCCTAGGAGAAGTCGTAGTGGTGGAGGATGCAGTCTGCGTTCACTACCCTATGGAAGATTATCTCCGAGCTTTTGAGGGATTGTTTCACCTAAAACACCAAGTGCTGGAGATGGGGAAGTCACACAACTTGAAACAGCAGCTAATGGAAATAGGGAAATCACCTGACCTGAAACAGCAGCTGATGGACTTGAACAGTGAAGTTTTCCTACAAGCCTTACATGGTTTACTCGGACTTCAGACTGAACATCTAGATAGGCTCTTAGACAGGCTTACTAAGTTGCATGTCGCTTTACCTAGTGCAGATTCTGATCTTTCCCAGCACGTCAATGCACGCACTAAGAGAGAACTTATGGACTTTCTAGGAATCCTGTCTCAAAAGCTCTTTGGTACAGTGCTAGACAAGGACGTAGTGCGATTGGGCAGACAGATGCATGATTTGGCATTGGCGGCTAAGGCAAATAACAGGCTAATCATAAACACGTATGAACAATTATGTGAGTTCACTAACAAGGCTAATGAGATAATTGTGACTACCAACTATCTCGTAGGAATCGTGAACAATATTCAAACTAATCTACCAACCCTAACTAACTTAGTGTTAATCGCTGAGTACTTACATGCTCTCGATGAGTCAGTCACTGCTTTGGAGTTGCATGCAGCCAATATGGGAGATGGCTTAGTTGATGCAAATTTAAACAGGGTTAATGCATTATTGCTTCCAACTCATGTCTTAATCAATGCTCTTGACGTAGCTAAGGTGAAGCATGGACTCACGCCACTTTTTGGTATAGATCAGCTGGAGTATTATTACCCACTGTTGGAGGCCCAGTTGACCCATGATGGCATCCTGATATTGGTACCTATGAGGAGTACTGTAACATTCCATGCATAGTGGTTCATTCCTTTCCCTTTTGCTACTACTAACAACACACTTGTCATTCTAAACGAGGGTCCAGAGGTGTTAGTTGTGTCTGATGACAAAAGGTATATAGCAGAAACGACTATGGGCGCGTTTGAGAAGTGTAAGGCTTCCATTCTCGATCCCCATGTATGTCCTTCTTTCTATTTTGTCTTTATACCATCAGAGGTAGAGTGTAAGATGTCCTTGTTGGACACAAACATTTCCTCTACACTGCAACGATGCACATTCCAACCCACCCAACTCAAGTCAGTTTTCCATGCCCATGTACAGTCTCCAGCAAAAATAGAGCGACTGGCTTGACGAGCAGGTTGGTATATGTGGCACCGCCGCGTCCCCAGTTCCATCCCCCCCCTCCCTCATTCCCATTCATTCGTCTACCTTCCACCCTCCCCATATCCAAGAATAAGGCCTACTCGCATCGTCTCAACCACTCTTCCATCATCCATTCGTCTTGGGAAATGATGGTTTTGTTATGATAACGAATAAAAACACATTACACTGTGATTTAATCCATAGTACAGTTATTTATACACCACGATATGAATGCAGGGTGATATGGTAATATATTCGTATGATAGTGAGGTCTTTAATCATACAATTTATCATTTTGACTGTTGTATCTAGTCAGTGTGTAACATTGAACAATCGGAATCTATAAATAGATGTTTGTAGTGGGCGGTGGTGTGTGTGTGTGGGGGGGGTAGCAGGCCGTCACATGTTGTGGTGGGGGCATAGGTAGAGGGAGATGGGCCCAGGCAAGGTCAAGAGAATACATATATGGGCCCAGGCATGGTCAAGATAGGGGTCGACGGCTCTGCCCGGGGTGGATAGTGTGTGTGTGTGTGTTTGTTTGTTTTCCACCAATGCAGGCTGTCAAGTGTCTCCTATTTTTCCTATTTTTCCAATTTTTTCCTATTTTTTCAGACAATCCTATATTTTCCAATATTTGAACCCCAATTCCTATATTATTCACCAAATTCCTATATTTTTGAAAAAGCTGCAAATTAAGTGCATTGATATTCAATACATATTAGATATTTTGTGGACATTTGTGCTGGGAGGGGGTTGGTGATAGCCAATACCCTCTTCAGGCACAAAATGATCCACAGGTATATATACATGGTGAGTGATGAGAAGGGTGGGTGGTGAACTGAATGAAAGGAAGGCAATGATTGATTATGTGTGTGTGGATGAAAGGATGCGAAAATGTGTAATGGATGCAAGAGCTTATAAAGGTTGGTGGAGTGGACTTTCTGACCACTAGTTGGTGGTGGCCAGAATCAAGGTCCATTTAGGATGGAGAAATAGAAGAAGGGAAGGACGGGAAGAAGGAGTATTTGTAAGGAGAGTGGAAAGGTTACAAGGGGATGAGAAAAATGCAGAGTATAAGAGAGAAGTGGAGGAACGATTGGGTAAATATGAATTGGAGCAGATGGGGGACGTGGAAGGTATGTGCAGGATATTTAAAGAAGAAATGTGTGCAGCATGTGATGTGGTGTGTGGGATGAAGAGAAGACGGAGGGGTGTGCAAGGAACAGCGTGGTGGAATGAAGAGGTGAGACAGGCTGTGACACAAAAGAAGAAAGCATACAATGAATGGATGAGAAATAGGGGCGTGGAAGAAGTTGAGAGGCGGAAGAGAGAGTAATATGTAGAAAGAAAGAGCGAGGTGAAAAGATTAGTAAGAGAGAGTAAGGAGAGTGCGAATGAGGAATTTGGAAGGAACTGGAGTGTAAAGTGGAGAGACTGTAAGAAAATGTTCTGGAAAGAGGTGAAAAGAGTAAGACAGGGTGGAAGTGAAGTTAGCAGGGGAGTGAAAGATAAAAATGATAGATTACTAGTGAAGAAGGGAGAAAAAGTGAGCAGATGGAGAGAACAATTTAAGGAATTGTTGAACATAGAGGATGGAAGTAATGCGAGTATAAGTGGCTGGGGAATGGCTGGGAGAAGGAGGGAGGTGAGAAGACAGGAAGAAATCAGTAGTATAGAAGTTGTGGAAGCAATGAAGAAAGTTAAATTGGGGAAAGCCCCAGGAATTGATGAAGTGTGTGGTGAAATGCTGAAGTATGGGGGAGAGACAGTAAAAGAATGGATGTGGAAAATGTGCAGATTGGCCTGGGAGGAAGGTAGAGTCCCAGAGGATTGGAATTCAGGTATAATTATTCCCTTGTACAAAGGAAAGGGGGAAAAAGAAGTGTGTGGTAATCACAGGGGCATCTGTCTTCTTAGTATAATAGGAAAAGTGTATGGTAGGATACTTATTGACAGAGTTAGAGTAAGAACAGAGGAATTAGTGGGAGAAGAACAGGGAGGCTTTAGGAAGGGAAGAGGTTGTGTAGATCAGATATTCATTCTTAGATCTTTAGTGGAAAAATTTCTAGAGAAGGGAAAGAAGTTGTATGCAGCTTTCATGGATTTGGAGAAAGCATATGACAGGGTGGATAGACAAGGATTGTGGAAAGTATTAAGAATATATGGAGTAGATGGGAAGTTGTTGAATGCTGTGAAGAGTATTTATGATGTGCTAAGGCTGCAGTGCGTGTTGATGGTGAACTGAGTGAATTTTTTTATTTGAAGGTTGGGTTGAAACAGGGATGTGTCATGTCTCCATGCTTGTTCAATCCGTACATGGATGGGGTAATAAAAGAGGTACAAGGTAGGGTAGTGGATGTTGGAGTGGTCTTGGTGAGAGAGGGTAGTGTTTGGAAACTCCCTGTACTGTTGTTTGCAGATGATACAGTGTTGTTGAGTGAAGACGAAGGAGAGCTGCAAGGCTTGGTGGATGAGTTTGGGAGAGTGTGTAAGAAACAGAATCTAAAGGTGAATGTAGGGAAGAGTAAAGTGATGGACTTTGAAAGAGGTGAAGTTAGTGAATGTACAGCGAGGTTGGATGTTGAGGAATTGGAAAATGTGAGTACGTTTAAGTACTTGGGTAGTGTGATGAGTAAGGATGGAGGTTTGGAGGGTGAAGTGCTTGAAAGGTTACAGCAGGGAAGAAAGGTTGATGGTTCCTTGAAAGCAGTGGTAAGAAGCAGGGAAGTGAGCATGGAAGTGAAAAAGTTACCACATGGCAGTATTGTGAAACCAACTCTAACGTATGGATGTGAAGCTTGGACGTGCTGGAAGGACACAAGTCAAGAGTGAGAGCAATGGAAATGAGTTATTTAAGAGACGCCTGTGGAGTCACATGGAGAAACAGGCTGACAAATGAGGATATAGAGGAGCGTTGTGGTGTGGATGTGGATGTGATAAGAAGCGTTAGGAGAAATACACTGAGGTGGTTTGGCCATGTGGAGAGGATGGCGGGTGAAAAACTGACGAAGAGAGTGTATGTGAGTGAGGTGGAGGGGGGAAGAGGGAGGGGGAGGCCGAGGATGAGATGGAGGGATGGGGTGGAGAGGTATATGAGAGAGGGGGGGGTGAGTTAGTAGTGGGGCAGTGAAATGACTGGGGACAGGGCGACGTGGAGGCGATTTGTTTGTGGCCACCCCGAACGGGATTGAGGCGTCTGGCAATAAATAGATAGATAGATAGATAGATAGTGTTGAAATATGTGTCAGTGTGCTGAAAATCAATAGCTATAGCTGTAATAAGTATCCTTTGCAGGGAAGGATCCTGATAAAGTGTTATCTGTGGTCATCCTGCATTAATCATAATTATTATATACTGTGATGATGCCATGCATTTTTTTTTCTATTTGCAGATTTTTTATAGATTTTGAGGACTACAGCTTTTGAAAAATCATGCCCAGTGGAAAGACACAGTATAATCCATCTTGGGGGTCCCCAAAAGATGGCAATGGTGACTTCATACATAGTTGGTGTTCTAGCCGCTCTGCATCTGTGTATTCCGCCATGCAACATAGTTTTTTTTTCTTTTTCTTGAGAATGAAAATCAGAGTAACACTAGTTTCTTATGCTAGTCAAATGTATGACAAATTTGGTCTTATTATATTTTTCTCAATTTTGAAAGGACAGTTGCATGGTCTGTTATATTTTCAAGTATGATGAAGAGAATTTATCTAGTGCAAGTAGTACAATGACTTTGTCAAATTACATGTATTTGTCAACAGTGTCTTAAAGTTCTGTTACTTTTTTATGATGTTCTATGTGTTTTACCATCTAATGATGTCCATGATAAATGCACAAAAACAATATCTGTTTCTGTCTATAGGAAGTCAGCTTTGGAGTCTTCCATTGATGTTTTCATTAAAAATTGAATTTATTTCTTTAATTGGTCTTACATGATCTTGTCCTAAGAGAAAGCTAGTCAATAACTTGTGGAACTATATTTATTGCAACAAAACCTACCTTGGATTGGTCAAACACATTATTTGATTTTGTGTTGATTTGAAGCAATGAAGATGATTATAAATTAAATTGAATTGCCACTAATATAAAACAGTTGATGACACTTACATGTGAGGTGGTGATTAAGGGCTGGCTGTAAGGGAAGGTGGAGGCGAGGACTATATCAAAATCAGTGGCTATTAGAGGAAATCATGAACCTATTGTCAAAAGCATCTTTTTGCTTTATTGTCTTCATTGATCCATCTGTTTAAAATTTTCAATATCTGCATTTTTCCTCATATTTTACTGCTATAATAAAGCCCCCTTTGGCTGCTAAACCTTGATAATGTTCTTATAAACTTCCGATTATTTCCTATATTTTTCACATCAATTTCCTATTTTTTTGAAGCCCAGAATATATATTTTGCACCAAAATGGACTTGACAGCCTGCCAATGCTCATAAACACGTCTTTATTATCACCATGAGGTGTGCATTACAATATTGCCCACTGCACCATATAATAGTGATATTTATAGTTTAATGATATGGCAAATAAGCATTTAATAATCTGTACACAATAAGACCATATTTTCTAAATGTTTTACAATCAGATATGCAGTGCAATAGTGGATTATAATACATTGTTTGAAAGTAGCCTTTAACTCTGCAGGGTAAGTCAGGCTATAACACCAGCTCTCTGGTGAAACATTCACTATTGTCACTATACCACATGATATTGTAGGGCAACTGGAACAGGGCGATAGCAAAGGTGGTGGGTGGTCCTACTCAATGTTGACAGGGTTACCTTATCACTCCCCAGTTACCCACAACATTCCTTTATCATATAAATCCAATGTCTGACCCCATTGTTTCATATTGTTTTAAAAATGCGTTCTTAAATATACCGGTAGTAGGTTAGTCTTACTCATTATATATCTGCGTCACCAAAACCATTTGGATGTTTTAACATCCTTCTCTCTCTGAGGCATTTGACGATTCGGCTGATGATAGGTAATGGGAAAAACCATGGCCACACAGAGATAAAGGAAAGTAGTAACAGACATGGGACACAAGTTGAAGAGCAAATAATCATAAGGTTAATCTGACCGCTACGTCTATTACGTTGCTATTAGCAACACTGACCAGTGTAAACTGTAACCCGTCGTATCTTTGTTGAAAACGTTCTCACTGAAAACGAGTAACTGGATTACCTGCTGTATGGCACGATAATGTTGATTAGCGTAAGCTGCAATCGAGACAAGTTTGTTTGGTTACTATGCAGATCATCCATTCGGCCAATTTAGTTACTGGCACCATTTCCGAAAAACGTCGTGTTATAAACGTGTGAATCATAAAGTACACCCTATTGCAGTAATAACTATATAAGGCAAGGTTATATTCATGATATTGTTATCAGGTGGTGGCGGGTTTCTTGCTGGAGTGGCAATAAGTGGGTGAGGCAAGGGATGCAGGGGGTTGGTTGTATGCAGCACCGGATTAACCATGCTGTGGCTTGGTAGGCAATCAGACTGTTGGCCTGCAACATACAAACATACATAAGAATATAAGAAGAGAGGATAACTGCAGTAGGCCGGTTGGCCCATGCTAGGCAGCTCTTAGAAGAGTAACTGAACTACTAGAATGAGATAAGGATAGCAAAGAAGAAGGCTCTCTTTTTTCCTTTATTTCCAGTGAATGTTGGCATGACCTATAATGGCCTTTTTTGGTGGCCTGATGGGTGATGACCCTAATTTGGACTCCCAAAGCGTAAATTTATTCCGCTCTGGAAGTGTGTTTGGTCTGTGGCAGGCCGTGGCCTGGTAGGCAGTTGCCTAACTTGCCTATACCTGGTAATCTGGCCCTGGTTCTATGGTGTGTGTGGGGTCAGCACACCACGCGGCTCACTCTACTGTTGGCTGTCCTGTTTATGAAATTATCCTTGATACTTATAATACTGTCAACACCAATGAATGGCATCTAAATATTGACTGACCTTTGGTAATGCCAGCAACCACGTCATGGCCTTGGTTTAACCACCAGACAAGCTGTCATCCAGTCCCTTTTATGCGAGAAAGAAGGAAACAAAGGCCACGAGCCCGCAATAACTGTTCCTTCCACGGGAAAAACAAAATACAAGAGAGAGAGTCAAATTCAAGATCCGATCATTTCGAGATGCCTGGACACACTGCATTTAAAAGACTGGAGATCATAGGAAGCAGGAAATATAGACAGAGGGAGACAGTTCCAGAGGTGACCTGTTAAATAAATGAAGGACTTGGAGTAATGGTTAACTCTTGCATTAGAGAGTTGGACAGAAAAGGGATGAGAGTTTGCTGCTAGACGGGTGCTATGCGCTTGTCGTTGAGGTGGAGGGATGCATGCAGACAGTTCAGAGGAGCAGTGACCATTGAAGTACCGATAGAAAAGAGATAAAGATGCAACAGTGCGGCGAAGAGACAGAGGTTGAAGGGAGTCAGTAAGAGGAGGAGAGTTAATGAGACGAAAAGCCTTTGACTCCACCCTATTGAGAAGAGCTGTATGTGGGGAACCTCCCCACACATGAGAGTTGTACTCCACACAGGGGAGGATAAAACCCGTGCATAGAGTCAACAATTGTGCAGGGGTAAAGAATGAACGGAGTCGGCTTAGTACACCCAATCTCTTGGAAGCAGATTTTACAAGTGATGTAATATGATCTTTTCAAGACAAGTCCTGAGTAAATGAAACCCCAAGCATGTTCAATGATGATGCAGGATTAAGCTGAATATTATTAAACATTATCAGATATCATGTATTAAGACATCAATAACCTAGATAATATTGATCCTGTGTTTTACTTATCATCAACACTTTGCTGTTATCACACATGGGGTATTAGTAGTAACTAATGGTGATGACCTATAATAAAATTTGTAAAGTAACAGTGATTACGTCGAGTAAGGGAAGGAGCACACCACCGACCCCTACAAACATCTACTAATAGCTTCCATTTGTTTAATGTTACACACTGACTAGATACAAACGTCAAAATGATAAATTGTATGATTAAAGACCTCACTATCATACGAATATATTACTATATCATCCTGCTTTCAGATCGTGGTGTATAAATAACTATACTATGGATTAAATCATCGTGTGATGTGTTTTTATTCGTTATCATAACAAAACCATTATTTCCCAAGACAAATGGATGATGGAAGAGTGGTTGAGACAATGCGAGCAGGCCTTACTCTTGGATCTGGGGAGGGTGGAGGGTAGACGAATGAATGGCAACTAGGGAAGGGGGGGGATGGAACTGGGGGTGCGGCGGTGCCACATATACCAACCTGCTCGTCGAGCCAGTCGCTCTATTTTTGCTGGAGACTGTACATGGGAAACAGTACTTCTTTCCTATGACAGAGGACGTAACATTGACGTGTGCATCACAACACCACTTCCTTACGGTAATCGGGTACTATGTTGCACCCGATTTTTGTGAGCTACACTGTAAAGAGATGGTAATTCTACCTAACAAGAAACAGCTAGCTTTGTCGGTGAATTTCTCGTCCCAGTTACGACCCTTTCTACCTTCATTCAATGTTTCTCTGTTGAATGTGAACAAACTGTCTCATGTGTTCAACAAGGTAGACTGATTTAAGACCATATGTACTGTCCTGTCTTCCTTCATAGCTTTCTCCTTCCTATTAAGGTCCTGGCGTTTGTCTTCAACTTCTTGTGGTCTTGTCTTGTGTCTGTGTTTGGGGCTATTATCTGAAAGGCTTTAAAGTGGGAATCCCACTAAAACCACGGATCCGTTCTTGAGGATTGCAAGTGGACTTGCCTGAATAGTAAGCTACCCTACACACTGGGTAGGCTACACAGAAGTTTGGACTACAATGTTGATGGGGACACTGAAAAGGTGTGGTCAAGCAATGTTCTGGTGCTGACATCATTTCCACATGGAGTTAAGTCTCACATTATTTTTACATATTACATACAGGACTGTATATTCATAACTGAAGAGTATGTAATATAGTGTTGAGATCAATATCCAAACAAAATTTCAGTGTAAGTGTGGTGTGGGAACGAGATGAGAGCCCAGACGTGCAAACACTAGCATTTTCGGACGTAAATAGAGAGCCTGAAAGAGGGTGATAGAAGGATGTAAAGTACGCTTATCTTTAAGTCTTGCAGACATATATATATGTGTTAATACACACTATACAATTAATACCGCCTTATTGAGATGTATGATGTGCGTGGTAGAGTTGTAACTCATGCCTATTCATGTACATATATCTATATCTGAGAGATATGGCATCTCTAAATATCGCTGACCTGTCCTGGCTCTCAGGGGCTGGGCAGTAAGAGAAGTAGATCACTCTTAGCATTCACTAGAGGGGGATGCTGTACTCCCTTGCTCTCTCTCTTATCGCAGCTGTGTCTTTTGTGTGGCATAATGAAGAGAGAGAAATACATCTGCTCCAGTTTTCTTCTGATTCACCTGCACGCTACCTTACTCATGACTACAGGCTTATCACCACCATTCTCGGCAGCAACTGTGGCAGCTGGGACACAGCCACGGGAAACTTAGTGACCAGCTGGAGAAATCAGTACAGTCTATAAGAGCTGGTACAACCCCAGCCAAGATGGTGGTTGTAAGATAAACTGATTAGATCAGCAAAGACATTAAGTCTCTATGGAGAGTCCATGTGCAAGGCTTGGCAGAGGCAAACTAAGCAACACTTTGCATCGACAGCTTGGGACCCAAGTTCTTGGCGTTATCTTTGATTACGAGAATGTTAAAGGAGGCAGGATCAGCACTGAGGCTCCTGTGATTCGCTCTTACATTATTAAAATTTTGTGGTGTTACATGGAACAAAAGTATAATAGCAGTTCTGAGAATGGGAGTGTTAACTGTGTCACTGTTTACAATCTTGGATCCTCTTCTTCCCATAAACTGCTAATACTCTTAGGGGTAACTTGCAGTAATATTCGAGAACTGTTCCATCCATACGATTGTGAAAGTACAATACCAGCATTAGGACTCTCAGGATCCTTTAATTGCTCTAAGATAAACAAAATCACCTACCACAGAATGGGGAAATCTAACCCCCTGGGGGCAATTGCAGCCCATTTGAAAAATAAATAAATCAATCAATAAATATAAGCAATATAAAAAGGCAGAATCCTATAAAATAAAGACTGGACATTTCTTTTATATTTGTTAAACTATTTTTCAAACTGGTTTGAGTTACCCTCTAGTGGTTTGACTTGCCCTATTCTGTGGTAACATTTGTTGCAATAAAATGTTGAGCTGTTCTAACCACAAGAGGTAAGATTACTAATACTGATATTCCCGGTCTTCTACACTCACGCCAGGTTGAATAATATGATATGGCATTAAATGGAATACGATGTGAATAATAACAGCTTCAACACTCAATAATTATATATCGTATTATCAGCTAAATAAAATCGGCCTCCCAAATCTGGAAAAAATACTAAAATTTTCCGTACTTTGAAAGGATTAATGGCGATTACGAGAGCGTGAACGCGGCAAAGGAAGCGATGTGTACGTTCAGCTAAGAAATGAGCAGCTCGACACGACCCGGTGTGGCCCAACACAACATGGCC
This sequence comes from Coenobita brevimanus, assembly GCF_032717465.1. Classification (NCBI taxonomy): domain Eukaryota; kingdom Metazoa; phylum Arthropoda; class Malacostraca; order Decapoda; family Coenobitidae; genus Coenobita; species Coenobita brevimanus. Next base: position 41,046,044 of record NC_137021.1, on the reverse strand, counting down.
CGACCGCGATGGTCTTCAGATGCTAATATCGTTTCTAATATGTTACTGTAGATAGGGAAGATATTCTTTCAGCAGGTAGTAGATACATTCAATATATATATTTTTTAGCTATACATTTACTCGTGAAAACAAAGAAACTCCTTGGAATTCCAGCTTTCCAGGGGAATGTACATGGTTCACTATGAAATAGAAAAAAAAAAAAAAAATCCATTTGTAACACTGTTTCCTTGCATGAATTCTAACAATGAAATGTTGGATATTATGCTCAAAATTTTACATAAACGTTACTTCTCTGTTTAGGGGATGATATTAGCAAGGGTAATTGCCCCATTTCTGAGTTGTATAATTTGATCAACAGCCAAGCGTTTACCAACGCAGATCAATGACACGGCATGTCAGGGGCAATGAACATTGCGTGTGTGATAAATACTACGGCGACTCGCTAAATGTACATCCAGAGGGAAATCGTGACAGAGAGAGAGAGAGAAGGTGAGAAAGTAAATAATTCTGCTCAATTATTCTTGTTTTTGTTCATCTACCCCACCAGAAATGTTGAAAATTTACGCCAAGATGAAATTTTGATGAGAGGCGCATGTACAAACGCTCGTTCGCTCGTTACGCAATCACAAAGTGCACTTTACTGTTAAAATTAATAGTCTGGACCCTTTCGACTCACTAAGATACATGTAATTGTGATAACATGTCTCTACTAAAGTAACATTTCTCTCAACCTTGAGACGATAAAAGTAGCAAATATTAACACTCTCAGGCTCGTATATTTACTCTCCTATAAATGAAATCATCTGATGTTAGCTGAAAGAAGAAATTATTTGAGAAGACTATGCTGGTGCGATCCTGATTAAAGTGAGTGAAGTCCTGTGAGCCAAGTTTACAACACACAAACAGAGCCACACTGGATGTAATGAAGCGGAGGAGAAGGAAGAGGAGAGAGGACGAGAAGGATGAGAAGGAAGAATGGGAAAAGGCGAAGCTTGATAAAGAAGAGGAAGAGGAAAAGAAGATGAGAAGGAAGAGAGATGACCGGATGGAAGGACAGAAGACAAGGAAGAGAGCACAGGTGAGTGGAAGAAGTTAGACATAATGTGTGTGTATTTCACATACATACATCTATCTATATATATATAGATAGATAGATAGATAGATAGATAGATATAGATATATAGATAGATAGACAGATAGATATAGATATATATAGATATAGATAGATAGATAGATAGATAAATTATATAGATATATAGACAGATATATATATATATATATATATATATATATATATATATATATATATATATATATATATATATATAATATAAATATATATAGGTATAGATAGATAGATAGATAAATTATATATATATATATATATATATATATATATATATATATATATATATATATATATATATTTTCGTTTCGTTTCATTTTTAAAGGCTCCAACATGCTTGCATGCGTCGGCCTTGGTCACCTAATGGCGGCTGTCCATGCTGCCACGATCTGTTACAGTCTCCCTGTTCAGTCCCTTAACCCTGAGGTCACACTTAATGACCTCGTCCCATGTCTTTCTCGGTTTACCCCTCATAACCCCAATCTCAATATTAACACTTCTCACCTTCCTCACCCAGTTATCATCCCCCATCCTTTCCACATGCCCAAACCATCTCAATTTACCTCTAATTATCACAACACCAATACACTCCTGTCCCATCCTACCTCTTAACTCTTCCATCGTAAACCCAGCTCCCCCAGACCTTGGATGCAGGGACACACTACACATCCACCTAATCATTGTCATTTCTGTACGTTTGAGGCTGCGAATATCCTCCTCCTTTACTGCTCAGGTCTCACTACCATTCAGCATTACACTCCTAACACATGCTGCATACAAAGACCCCTTAGCACGTTGGGAGAGTCCTCTCAATGTCAGGAGAGGCAAGAGCTCCCTGAACTTCTTCCAACCACTTCTCACCCTAGCCACAGAGCTAGCTCCAGCCCCACCTCCAGCACACAACATGTCTCCCAAATAAAAAAAAAACTCTTCCACACACTCAAGAGATTCACCATCAAGTTCAATCATTTCACGCCTGACAATCTCCATCTGCTCCCCAACACGCCGCACAAATAAAAATCAGCATTATCTCGCAGTCTACCTCTGATACCACTACGTCTCTTGTGCACCCATTTATCACAAACACCACACAAGATGGAATTACTTCCCACGCCCTTGTGGCAAACTGCACATGGCCACTCTCCCTCGTCTTTGACAGTACCGCCACCAACCCTAGGTATCATAACTTTTGTTATATCTGCATTTACTCTTAAGCCCTTGTGCCCCATACCATCTCTCCAATTCCTGAACCTTTCCTCCGCCTCCCCTTCGTTCTCTGCAATCAACACCAAGTCATCAGCATACAACATCTCCTACGGGAGTACGTTTCTGAAGTCACGTGAGAGGGCTTGAAGTACCATGATAAACAACATGGGACTCGAAACTGGCCCCTGATGCACACCAACGTTCACGGAAAACTCATCACTCAAATCTCCATTCACTCTTACCTGGGTGCGAGCACCCAAATACATAGCCATAACTACCTTAACCGGCCACTCCTCTAAGCCAAGCTTTCTCATTGCCCACTTCACCAACTCTCTAGGGACTCTGTCAAAGGCCTTCTCCAAATCAACAAAAAAAAAATACAGATTCCTTTTCTTACAAATATATTTTTCCTGAAGCTGTCGAACAATGAATATGGCATCAGTGGTCCCCCTACCTGGCATAAACCCAAACTGCATCTCATTTATATTCACTCTTTCTCTAATCATACCTTCTAGAACTCTCTCCATTACCTTCATTATCTGATATAAAAGCTTTATACCCCCATAATTTCCACTTTCCAAGGCATCACCCTTCCCTTTGTACACATTTACAATTACACTCTTCAGCCAATCATCTAGGCCAACACACTCATAAATAATCCTATTTATCAGGTCAGTGACTGACCTCACCCCTATACCTCCAGAGGCCTTCAACATTTCAGCAGTCAACCCAGACGCACATGCTGCCTTCCCCACCTTCATCCTGCCTATTGCCTCACTCACAGTAGCAGCATCAATCAAAGGCCAATGGCCAAACACTGGATCTGCTGGCTCCAATCCTTCCCTGTCCCAGTCAAACTCCTCATATATATATATATATATATATATATATATATATATATATATATATATAGATATATATATATATATATATATATATATATATATATATATATATATATATACCCATCCATCACCCAATCCTACATTGCCCCATGAGGAGCGTAGGAGCCCGGGACTAGGCAGTTGGTCCCGACATTTAAGATGAGAGTGACCAGCCTCACTCATCCCTGAGTGGCATTACATGAGCAATCAACCCCAACCATCCCTTGGATATAAACCTTCACCGGCTCAATCTGATTGGAGCGTAATAATTACCCACTAAATCATCAGGCGCCAAAATTTGGTTATATGGTTACCACCGATCGTAGTAAATGGTTTCCTGGTGCACAGGAAACCATTTGACCTGTCACTCAGTGTAGAGTCACCCACAGGCTAAAGGAAGTGGAAAGAATGAAAGACAGAAGAGGGAGTGTAAAGTCACCCGTGGGCAGAAGGACAAGGAAAGAATGAAGGAAAGAGACAAAAGAGAACGGAAGGAAAGAAGGATGGAGAGGAAAAGGCAGACACCCGAGAGCTGCACTACATCGAGTGAGTGGATGGTGAGCGCCCCCACCTACCACAAATATATATATATATATATATATATATATATATATATATATATATATATATTGTTACGGAACAGAGAAAGATAATGTACACTTTAAGTGAGAATACTAAAAAATCACTACTGTCCCGTAAAGTTCCAGGTTCAAAACAAAAGAGTTAGATAAAATTACAAGTTAAAGTTTAATGCACAAACTAACAACAAAACATTCAGGACTCATAAGGATAATGTAATGGCAAAGAAACAGGTTAAATATATGGTTAACTGCAACAGCCTCTATTAACACGAAATTAGCAAGAGTAAATTTATCTAAGTCAGCCCTGATAAAATGTGATACCAGATAATACTCAGTGAATGCCAGATAAATTATTACAGATACAAACTATTATCAAAAATGACTGACATAACCCAACATTAATCAAAAACCTCACTAGGCCTAAGAATTAACGTTATGCTACACAGTACAAGAAAAAATGCAATAACAGTTATACTCAAATTACACACAGCTGCTAGATGTTTGGAGATTTCTTGAGCACTCACAATAATAATAACTGTACAGGGGAGGACAGAGATGTGAACAAAATGAGGAGCAGATCTAAGTGGCAATGATGCAGAGACTGAGCTCATTATATAGGGGCCGGCAGAACTTGATACAACTTGCAAGAAGGACACGCAAATGAAGCCATGGGGACAAAGAGTGGACAATCCCGCTTTGAATAACAGAGAGAACGACTTACTCTCCTATAACGGTAGGAGGGGGGGACTGAGGCAGAACACGCTCGTGATCAAACATGCAGCATACTGTGCGTTAAAATTACACAAAGGATGATGAAATCATAGGCTATGTAACACCTCCCCACAAAGAAAAAAGAAATTTACAAAGGAAATTTCTTATTACTCTAAAACAATCTGTATATGGCATTACAGACCATGCAAAGGTCTTTCCTAATGTTACAAAAAATGAGATCTCCCTAGCACGTTCAGTCATAGGTACTTGCCAGTATCCCTTTAAGAAATCAAACTTACTTATGTACCTAGCCTTTCCGATCTTGTCTATGCAATCTTCCACACGAGGGAGAGGGTAAGTGTCTGTTTTGGTTATCTGATTAACACGTCTGTAGTCAATGCAAAGCCGCTGTGACCCACCTGGCTTAGGGACCAGAGTGACAGGAGAACTCCACTCGCTCTGACAGGGCTCAATCATCTTGTGGTCCAACAGGTAGCCAAGCTCCTTCTGGATGAGAGGAACTTTCACTGGGTTCACACGGTAAGGAGGCAATTTAATTGGCTCTGCGTCTCCAACCTCGACATCATGCATCAACACAGTAGTTCTTCCTGGAGTGGCACGGAACACTTGCGGGTACTCCTGCAGTAATGCCGAAAACTCCTGCCTTTCCTTGGGAGGTAGATGAGAAAGCTTAGTCTGGAGATCATTCATGATATCAGGATTCTTCCCCAAACTATCACTCAGGCTCATACTGCATGGGAGAGCTTCACTTGCAGACTCGGGTGGAACAGCTACAGTGCAGACTGGATTATTTTCGTCCCGCCTGTGATATAACTTCAGCATGTTGATGTGACAAAGTTGCTTGTTCTTTCTACGATCTGGTGTGGCGATGACATAGTTGACATCACTGAGTTTCTTCTCCACGAAATAAGGACCACTAAACATGGCTTGAAGAGGTTGCCCATGAACTGGTAGCAGAATCAAAACCTGATCTCCTGGCTGAAAGTGGCGTAACCTGGACTTCTTATCATACCAAGTCTTCATCTTCTCCTGAGCAGCTCATAAATTCTCTCTCGCCAGCTGTAAAGCAGTGGACAGCCGTTCTTTGAACTTCATCACATACTCCAGCAGGTTGACGTCATCTTCCTCCGACAGCCAGCATTCCTTGAGTAACTTAAGGGGTCCTCTTACTTCATGGCCAAACAGTAGTTCAAAAGGTGAGAAGCCCAGTGATTCATTTGGAGATTCTCTTGCGGCAAACACAACGAATGGAAGACCTTTATCCCAGTCTTTCTGATGTTCCAAACAGTATTTCTTGAGCATCGATTTTAGTGTTTGATGATATCTCTCCAACGCTCCTTGGATCTGGGGATGGTAAGCTGAAGACGTGATCTGGGTGATGCCCAACTCTTTCAGAGACTGCTTGAAAACATTCGACATGAAATTACTTCCCCGGTCTGACTGTACCTCCTTGGGCAGACCAAACTTTGTGAAGAACCCTAGCATTTCCTTAACCACGTTCTTTGCTGAGTGTCACGAATCAATTCGCGACATTTCCTTTTTGTGAGAAGCCACGAACTATTAGTGGAAAACTCACTGTGTATCGCTCAGTTAACCGTTTCTCTCTCCATTTCGGGGTATACTTTTCAAATCATTCGTCACCGTTTTCAGGGGTGACCGATTTGATGCACGTCACTAAGTGCGCTACTGAGCGATACTATTGTTTCTTTATCGTTCACCTCTGCTTGCCTAAACCGTTAGCCACGCCTTCTGGTAGCTTGTGCGTCCTGCCTGTACATTATTTGAATTCAGTCTAGTGGTGGCTTTGACGGAGAGAGGTCCTGTGCTCAGAAGTGAAGAGAGGTCAGCTAGCATCCCAAGCTCCACAGAGTATCAGTTTCTTCAAACTCCCACCCCCTGGGTGATACAAAGCATTCATCGACTGGTATTTCTTTTGTGTATTTCCTAGTTTTAAGAGTTTAGTTAAGGTGTTTTTCCTAGGCGTAAGTATTTAGCTTCTGTGTGAGTGAGCGAGTGCGTCTCATTTAATTGATTTGAATTGTAACGTTAAATTTATTTTTTGTGATTAATAAATTTAACAGTTCCTTTCTTGAGCTTAATGTAAGTAAACTCTTGTTTCATTTTAATCCAAATTAAGCTTATTTTCCATATAGCTCCTAGCTTGCATAAACATTTACTATTCATAACTGGTACTTAGACCAGTCTTGTTGTATTAACTTAAAATCCGTTGTGCCAGGAGTTAATGCATCAGCAAGAACCTGATGTTATTATTATTAGTATTAGTTATTTATTGTCAGGGGTGATGTAACTTTCTCCAGAGGCTAACAGTACAGTAATTCAGCAATTGTGAGTAATTAGTCTCTGCTGTGTACTGTTGAGGAAGTTTATAAATTCTCGTTCTCAGAGAATCGTGCTAAGCCAGCGTAAAGTAATCGTTGCTTGATGTAGCAAGACAATCATTGTCTCTGCTCTTCAATATTATTGAATATTATTATCAATTTAAATAATATTTAACCATTTATTGCAAAATTACCCTGATATTATAAAAACCCCGTGACACTGAGATGTTTCTAAGTGGAATGGCTTCAGGATAACGAGTAGCCATATCAATCAGGGTCAACACATAAGAAAATCCTGAAGAAGTCTTAGGAAGAGGGCCCACAATATCCACCAACACACGGGTGAAAGGCGCCACTAAAGGAGGAATGGGAACTAGAGGTGCAACCTTTTCGGTCTGATTACACTTCCCCACAACTTGACAGGTGTGACAAGACTTACAATACCAGGAAACATCCCTGAAGATACCTGGCCAGTAGAAGTGTTTCAAAATGCGTGCCACAGTCTTCCTCACTCCAAGGTGTCCTGCCAAACTGGAATCATGAGCCACTCTAATGATATCCTGCCTACAGACACGAGGGATGACAACTTGATGTACAACCTCCCACTCACAGTCGGCTGATGCTGTTGGGGGTCTCCACTTCCTCATAAGTACTCCTGACTTTACATAATAACAAGTAGAAGCACCGGCTGACTCTTCTTCACTGTAAGCAGAGTTAGCTAGACCTTTCAACTCAGGGTCAGCAACCTGCAACTCAACCAACTCTTGACGAGACAAATTATCAACACTACGGGGTACTGCCTCATCTGGTGAGTGGTCCAAATTAGCAAGAAAAGTGTCAGCTAGGATAACATCATCATCATCATTATCCTCTAAATCACCAGTAACTTTAGACTTAGCCCTAGTGACAGCACATGCAGGGAACACATCAGGGACTCCACAATCCTGGGCCGCAGCCACTGGCTCACTAGACAACTGAGGAGCTGGACACACTTGACTTCCACCAATATCATTTCCAAGTAAGAAAGTTACACCTGACATTGGGAGTGTCTCAACCAACCCAACCATAACGGAACCATTAACAAAACCAGACTCTAAATTCACTCTGCACAGAGGGACAGAGAAGTAATTATTCCCTACACCTTGTAAGATTACAGTTTCATCAGAGGAATTAACATTAGAGCCTAGAACACTGGTCAGCATAAGGGATTGGCAAGCACCTGTATCACGATATATTTGAACTGATTTCCTGTCATTACTGTCCAGAGGACTGACAAAACCATCAGACAGGAAATTAGCACATGAACTCTTGAGAGTGTCACCCACGTTACTGCTCAAAAGAGGCTCCATCATGGGAATTTAAGTTACCCCTCAAAGCAGGTTCAGTTAACTCAGTTAAAGAATTCTGGGAACTCTCAAGAGTGGACACTAGACCAATTGACTGAATATTTAAAGACTCCTTTTTGTTCACATCACGCTGTCTCCTGAAACATCTCTCCGTAGTATGACCAAGCTTACTACAATAAGTACATTTACTTTTCTGAAATCTAGAGGTGAAGCTGGTATTTACTTCCTGAGAAACATCATCTTTATTCTCTTTCCTGTTACCTGTACTCTGAGTAGAGGCAACGTACTTACTCTCAGCTTTCCCTTTTTCTCTAGAATATCTCTTGTGAGTGAGAGCATACTCATCAGCTAAAACTGCAGCATCAGACAAATTGTCTATTCTTTTCTCATCAAGATATAGGCTTACATCTTTACTAATACACCTTTTGAAATCCTCCAGCAAAATCATCTGCTTAAATTTACCAAAATCAGAATCCACATTCTTAGAATTTAACCACTGCTCTAACAAATCTTCTTTGATTTTTGCATACTCAACATGGGATTGCTTATCTTGCTTGTAAGTTGTCCTAAATTTTACTCTATAAGCTTCAGGAACAAGCTCATAGGCCTTAAGAATCAAGCTCTTAACTACATCATAATTATCAGACTGATCCTGAGGCAAAGATACATAAGTTACTTGAGCTTTACCGGTGAGAACAGTTTGAAGGAGTACTGGCCAATACTCCTTAGGCCAATTAAAACCTGTAGCTACCCTCTCAAACAACTGAAAATACTTTGTTAAATCAGATTCATTAAAAGGAGGGACAAGTTTAACATTTTTAGCCACATCAGAATCATCAGAGCTAGATGATCCAGTTCCACCTTGTTTCATGCGATACTCATGGTCTGCCTGAATCCTAGCAATTTCAACTTGTGCGTGAAACTCAGCCTCCTTAGCACGAGCCTCCTGCAGGGCTAGCTGTAACTTAGCTAATTCAATCTGCGTTTGCTCATTTGGAGGAGTTACATTAAACAAGCTTTTATTAATCATGCCAACAATTTGATCTTTAGAATGATGAGAGTGAACTGCAATTCCCAATTGTTGAGCAACAAGCTTAAGTTCATTCTTTGTTCTGTTTTCTATATCACACACTGTTTGCACATTTGACAAAAAATCTTTGGCTTCATCAAGTGTACTAATAGTAGACATAATTAATAAGTAACAGTCACAAAATATCAAGCAATATCCTTATGATAATATCCTGAATATCCTGATAAGAGGTCGCCAAATTTATGTTACGGAACAGAGAAAGATAATGTACACTTTAAGTGAGAATACTAAAAAATCACTACTGTCCCGTAAAGTTCCAGGTTCAAAACAAAAGAGTTAGATAAAATTACAAGTTAAAGTTTAATGCACAAACTAACAACAAAACATTCAGGACTCATAAGGATAATGTAATGGCAAAGAAACAGGTTAAATATATGGTTAACTGCAACAGCCTCTATTAACACGAAATTAGCAAGAGTAAATTTATCTAAGTCAGCCCTGATAAAATGTGATACCAGATAATACTCAGTGAATGCCAGATAAATTATTACAGATACAAACTATTATCAAAAATGACTGACATAACCCAACATTAATCAAAAACCTCACTAGGCCTAAGAATTAACCTTATGCTACACAGTACAAGAAAAAATGCAATAACAGTTATACTCAATTTACACACAGCTGCTAGATGTTTGGAGATTTCTTGAGCACTCACAATAATAATAACTGTACAGGGGAGGACAGAGATGTGAACAAAATGAGGAGCAGATCTAAGTGGCAATGATGCAGAGACTGAGCTCATTATATAGGGGCCGGCAGAACTTGATACAACTTGTAAGAAGGACGCGCAAATGAAGCCATGGGGACAAAGAGTGGACAATCCCGCTTTGAATAACAGAGAGAACGACTTACTCTACTATAACGGTAGGAGGGGGGGACTGAGGCAGAACACGCTCGTGATCAAACATGCAGCATACTGTGCTTTAAAATTACACAAAGGATGATGAAATCATAGGCTATGTAACACTATATATATATATATATATATATATATATATATATATATATATATATATATATATATATATATTTATATTGTTCCGTGTGTGAGAATGTATATGTTTTTTTGTGTATATTGAGCATGTATGTATAATGCACGCATGTCGCTGGGCGTGTGTGTGTGTGCGTCAATGCTGTGTATGCCAGCGTCTAAGCACATGCATTCGCTATCATGTTGTTGCCCGTTTAGTGCGTACACATTCATAAAGTCTTAGTTAATTCTGTTTGCTCTCTCGGAGCGGGTGTGACTAAAATTGTTTTTAATATCAGTGACTTTTAGTGGAGCGACATAAAGATTTGTATTCACCAGCGATATATATAACGTTTGGAGTATGGGGAGAGATTAATTTGCCTAGTTCTTTTCTGTATATTTCTCGTCTGGCCTCAAGCTGCGTGTTGACGCGAGCACGCAGCCGAGGGTATAATATACCCTTATATTATAAGGTGGAGAAATTTGAATGGAGATAGAGTTTTTGTGGGATTGGCGTCGGGAGTGGGAGTGTTTGGACAGGAGATCAGAGAGGGAGGAGAAGCAGTATTTTGTGTGTTGTATATATTTCTGAACATCTTTTCACTTCGTATCAGCATCCAATCGCAAGTATTATTGTTATTGTATTATTATTATTTGTGGCAATCGAGTGCAGTTTAGTTATCTCTTTTTGTATGATTTTGTTTCTTTTGTCTGGCAAGTTTGTTCCCAGACTTTAGTGTAATTATTCAGGGTATTATCAGGTTACTTGTTTTTCTCATTCTTTTGTGTTTCATTATGTCATTCTAAATATTGTAAATATCATTAGCTATTATTATATTAGGTTTTCTTCATTGTGTTTATTTTGCCCTTGCTTACGTCAGCTAATTTTATTTACTTTCGGACCTGTGTTGCGAGATTGGAGTTAGTTTTTTTTATTGTTTTTCATCACTTAACTATTTGTTCAGTTCCCTTTTCACTTTGTTTTTCTCGGTTTTTACACAGTCAGATTTAGTTATCTTGTGTTGCCTACTCTCATCTCGTAACACTGTCTCTCTCTCTCTCTCTTATATATATATATATATATATATATATATATATATATATATATATATATACTGTATATATATATATATATATATATATATATATATATATATATACTGTATATATATATATATATATATATATATATATATATATATATATATATATATATATATTTGCTGTGAGACAAGTGTGTGAAAAGTGTTTAGCGAAGGGCAAGGATGCGTTTTGGGCATTCATGGATTTAGAGAAAGTGTACTATGGAATTGATAGGGAGGCTTTGTTTTAAGATTGTATGGACTTGATGGTAGATTACTAAAAGGGGTTAAAAATGTTTTTATATAAATAGTAGAGCGTGTGTAATAGTGGAAAATAATGTGAGTGATTGGTTTCCCATGAGAGTGGGGCTGCGGCAGGGATGTGTGATGTCGCCTTGGTTGTTTAATATTTATATGGTTGGTGTTGTAGGCGAGGTGAATGCAAGAGTTTTAGGTGGAGGTCTGAGTCTGGTGATTGTTGATGGTAGAGAGTGGAATCTGAAGCAGCTGCTGTTTGCAGATGATACTGCACTGGTGGCTGATTCAGAGGAGAGATTGAGACAGTTGGCAGAGGAGTTTGCAAGGGTGTGTGAAAGGAGCAAATTGAAATGAAATGAAAATAAGAGTAAAGTGATGAAGTGTGCGACGTCGGTAGATGGTAGGGGGATGAATATAGTTTTGAATGGTGTGTTGCTTGAGGAGGTAGAGTGTTTTAAGTATGTAGGGTCACATGTTGCTGTGGATGGAAGAATAGATGCAGAAGTGAAGTTTAAAATGAAGTAGGAAAGGTGCTGGGAGGAATGAAAACAGTGTTTAGATGTCGTTTGTTTGAAATGGATGTAAAGTGAAGGCCGTATGAGGGCGTTGTGGTACCGACTGCATTATATGGGGCTGAAACATGGAATATGGGTGTAGCAGAGAGGAAAAGTTTGAATGTAATGGAGATGAGGTGTCTGAGGAGTATGTGTGGAGTGACGTGTATGGATTGAGTGAGAAATGGATGAAGTGCGAAGGAGAACTGAAGTTGTTCGGGAGATGGCAGATCGAGTTGTGCAGATGGTGTTGCGATGGTTTGGGCATATGGAGAGACTGGATAATGAGCAATTGGTGCAAAAGATAACTAAATCTGATGTGAGAGGTGTATGGCTGAGAGGGAGACCACGAATAGGATGGATGGACAGTGTGAACAGAGCGTTGGATGCAAGAGGGATGTCTGTTTAGCAAGGAAGAGTGGCTGTGCATGACAGAAATAAATGGAGAGAAATTGTGAATAAATGAATGATGACGCAGCCCTGGGGGGATATTGTCCCGCATTTGGTCTGATCAGCTAGTCAGGTCAGGTGCGGGTAAGGGGATGGGGTCTATTATGATGTGGCAGGGGTAAACCAGCTCTGCTGTCGGGCCCTGCTGTGGATATCACTGACTGCACTGCACAATTGACCCTCGTGCTTTGTGGTGTGGTGAGGATCTGTCCCTTCTCCCCTTTGTGGCTAAGATGCGAATGAATGTGGTTAAATAGATGAGTAAATGGGGAGTGTGTCGTCCTGTCTGGGCTACCTCCCTTTCCTTGGGGGAAACAGCCTAGATGTATATATATATATATATATATATATATATATATATATATATATATATATATTATATATATGCGTGTGTGTGTGTGTGTGTGTGTGAGAGAGAGAGAGAGAGAGAGAGAGAGAGAGAGAGAGAGAGAGACTGATTATTAAAGGGCGGAAATAGAGTAGTGGATGAAGGATGCTGAAGAAACCTCGAGTGAAGAAGACAGGAGGAGAGTTTAGTAGGAAGAGAAAAAAAAAAGATGAGTGGATGGAAGAAATTACTGTGATTACTTTTGTTAGTTTACTGTAGCATATTGACACACATGATAAGGACAACTCAAGCATTGTATCCACCTTATGTGAGAAGAATATGTGCAACTGAAATCGACTGTTGAGTTGGGGATTTTTAATACAGATATTATAACGAGGAGTAAAATTCCATCCCTCCATCTTGAATCCTGAATTGTAACAATATTATAACACTGGAATGTGTTGGCAGTCATGAGAAAGTGCCATCGAAATTGATGTAGAGTTGTAGCATTGTCTTTTTTGCCACTGAGCTACCTGGAATAAGCTATAAAATGACGAAAATCTGGGTCAAGCTAGTGTAAGAGGAGTGTTGTAGTCCATTCATGGTCAGAACAACTATAGTACCGTGTTCCAGGCAACGTCAAACGATTGTACTCAACCAACGGTTAGGCAAAGAAACCTGAGATTGTTAAATATTCTTAAGGTAAGACGGAGAAGATGGTTGATTCCTGATTGTTTATAATGATGCTGGGAAAAAATATGTATTTAAATGTCTATCTTTTTATTCAGTAGTCGGTGGTTTTTCTAGGAAGGTAAAAGAAAACAAGCCTTGGGGGACGCAAGAGTTTTGTTAGCGGCTTGATAAAAGAAAATGCAGACGGAAAAGAAATGAAAGAAGGAAAGAGGAAGGAAGACGATTTTAAATGAAAACTAAAGAAATGGAGTAAGGCAAAATCATAGGAGACGATAAAACATAGGCTAAGGAAAAGGCAAAAAGCTTAAATTCAATGGGTAATATTATGACTTAACTCTTCCATGGTTGGGCCTTCTGCATTTTTTTTTTTTTTCATTCAGCTGACGCCAGATATTATTCAGTTGAGAGTGTATCACATGAGTCTGCGAGTGTTAATACTGTCATCAAATAACTCCTCAAAGTCCGGAAAAATATAGTAATCCATTCCATTTAAAATGAAAGGAAACCATTCGGGAGCCGAATGCTAATTACCCGCCAGAATATGCTGTTGGCCAAATACAGGGGAGCCGGAGGGAGGCGCCCCCCCGTTGGGGGGAGACGCCCTCCCTGTTGGGGCCAAGGGTATAGCTCACGCCATTCATGAGACATAATCGTGCTAAAAGCAGGCTATACAAACTAGTTGACCTTTGGCAGCCATTTTGGTGACCTTGACCTTGACCCAGAGTCCCCATTTACGAACTCGGCCAAGATTCTGGTCATACAGATACCCTGAAGGTTTTACGTTGATGGCTCAAGCCTGTCATAAGATATAATAGCAACAGACACACACACACACACACACACACACACACGGGGAAAACGACATTATTGCTCTGCCTTGGTAAAGACGAGCGACAAAAACTGATTAGTCCCCTACCGGTCAAACCGGTCGGGGACTATAGATTTGTTCGGTTCCGTCAATACGTCAGTACGTCTGTCAGTCTGTCCTAAACTTCGTGTCCGTTCTGTTACTTCCACATGCATGGGCAGATTGTGATATAACTTCACGCAATTGCTCTCCATACCATGACGGTGTGTCGCCCGCAACAACCAGCCATGAACTCCGAAGGTCAAGGTTACTCCTGGGGCTTAAACAAGGTCTCGTGCTGTCATACTTGGTTATCATTCGGTAGGGAACTTTGTATTCCATGGCAATACTTGACAGTGAAAGCATTATTATTATTATTATTATGAAAATATTGCTAGTATTATTTAGTAAAATGTGTCGTAGGAACCTGAGCGAATTCTCTTATTGAACATCCATAAGTGAAATAACATTACTTGCAGATAATACTCCATCTAAGCGTATTCTGTCCTTGTGTTTTGTTATGTCTAGTAATTTCCAATAACTAAGGTTCATTTTTTTCTATATTCGCTTCACAGACATTCAAGGATTTGGAATTTAATCATGGCCATAACTATTAAGGCTAACGAAGACTTTAAACTGCTTTTTATGAACACTGTACTTCATATTGGTTGACAGATGACCATTATATTCAGCAAAATAAATATCAACACAAAGAAAAGATCAGTTAACTCTTCCATGGTCCGATCAGCTCTAGCATTCAACAACAGCTAATGAAATGATTTTATTTTCCAGAAAATAACTATATGAATCAGAAAGTGTTAATCCAGATAAAATTATTATTATTATTATTATTATTATTATTTTGTCGTCGAGGAGACTCTAGTGTAATGTTTCACTTAAGGCCAAATGATTTCATTTATCTGAAAATGAATCATAGGAAGCTGAGAGTATAAAGTGAAATATCTGAAACGTTTTTTCACTGAAGCATGACATTCACAATAATGCTTCAAGCCTCTTCCTCCTCCCGTATTAGAGAATGGAAAGCAATACAGATAAACAACTGATAACTAGATAAACGTCATCTTTTACTAATTATGCTTATAATAAATTATAGTCTATACTTCCTTGTGTTCATGTCATCACACTGTACACTCACTGTGGTGCACCATCGTCATTCTTGAGGTAATATCCAAGGAGTTCTTCATTTTTTTTTTGTATGTGTACAGTCAGTAAGCAAAGTCCTGTTCCCTCACTTAGGTTTCTTTCCATTGTTTGCGAGAAATTTGTGTGGTGAATCCGTAGTAAACGACGCTGATGACAAAGAAATGTGGCCAAATCAAGTTAACAGTAAAAGTTGCTGCGGATTGTAGTATATTGTCATAGGTCTTGGAAAGAGAAGCACAACAAACGACAGGACTTTTGTTACCTAGTGTACACTGGTGCATATCTGATACGAACAGTAATAATATGCCTGATATTCGTGCTGTTGTTCTGCTACGCATGCGAGTACAGTATTAACTACAACAAACACCCACGCTAAGATCATGGCATTAGCCCTGAACGAGACAGCCCTAGTATGTAGCCTTCCATCAGGTATAGTGGGTAATGGAGCCCAGGCGGTGACAAGTGCTGTGTTACCTGCCTGAAATATAGGCCATGGGAACTGAATTCATACTTAAGTCCAGAGTAGTAGGAAAAAAAATGTCTTCTAGAAACACAGTTCTTTTTGGCATCGACAAATGAAAACATTTTTCTGTTTAATCCCATTTTCTTTGGCTAATGTTGAAATTATATCCCCAAACCTTATTTTTTCGAGACACCATTATCATTAAACCTTGTCTAGTGTTCCTGTTGCATATAATCTGATAATCCCATTGACGCAAGAAGCTTAAACCTTTCAACCATGATACGTTGGTCTTGTATAAATCTTGCTACTACCACATGATTTTATTCAGTCCCAAACAGACTCTCATTTCCACAAGAAATTTAAGTGAGAGACTTTGTATCGTATGCGAAGAAAACGGGTTAAGTGTTGGAAATATGAGACTTGAAGGTTGTGTGTGTGGAGTGCGTTGAGGGGACAGGACAAAAAAAATGCATATGTCCATCTATCTATCTATCTATTGCCTGACTCCCTAATCCCGCAAAGGGTGACCGCAGACACAACTCCAAGTCGCTCTGTCACCCACCATTTGACTACCCTCCCCCCACATCACTCCCCCCTCCATCATATACCTCTCAACTCCATCCCTCCACCTCATAATCGGTTTTCCCCTCCCTCTCCCTCCCTCCACCACACCTACATAGACCCTCTTGTCAGTCTCTCATTCTCCATTCTCTCCACATGTCCAAACCACCTCAGTGTATTTCTCCTAATCATCTCAACCACATCCACGTCCACCCCACAACGTTCCTTCACTTCTTTAATCGTCAACATGTCCCCCATGTCACTCCTCATGCTCCTCTCAAGTAGCTCATTTCCACTGCTTTCACTCTTGACTTGTTCCCCTCTAGCAAGGTCCATGCCTCGCTTCCATACGTCAGGGTAGGGATCACAATATTATCATGCAGTGACTTCTTAACTTCCATACTCACCTCCCTATTTCTCATCACTGCATCCAGTGAACCAACAACCTTCCTTCCCTGCTGTACCCTTTCAAGCACTTCATCCCCAAAACTTCCATCCTTACTCATCACACTACCCATGTACTTGAATGCACTCATTCTCCACATCCTCACCATCCAACCTCACTGTGCATTCTGTGACTTCAATCCTCTCAAACACCATAATTTTACTCTTGTTTACATTAACTTTCAGAGTCCTCTTCCTACACACTGTCCCAAATCCATTCACCAAACCTTTCAACTCCCATTCATCTATACTCAACAGCACTGTATCATCTGCAAACAGCAACACCGGAATCTTCCACATCTCACCCTCATTCATTAGAGCCACCCACACATCCACTGCCCTACCTTGCACCTCCTTTACAATCCCATCCATGCCATGTATATATTAAACAGCCATGGAGACATCACACAACCCTGTTTCAGTCCCACATTTAGATCGAAGAACTCACTCAGCTCACCATCCACTCGCAACGTAGCCCTAGCTCCTTCGTACATACTCTTCACAGCACTCAACAATTTCCCCTCCACTCCATATATTCTTAATACCTTCCACATACCTTGCTTATCTATTCTGTCATAAACTTTCTCCAAGTCCATGAAGGCAACATTCACTTTCTTTCCCTTGTCTATATACTTCTCCACTAAACATCTTAGAACAAATATCTGATCTACGCACCATTTTCCCTTCCTAACTCCCCCTTGTACTGTATGTACTTCGTGATAATATGGAATTAGGCAATCTTGACAACAGGATAGAAGATTATTTGCATATACAGTATGGCGGTAAAGGGCTAATGAACGACGAAAGAAATAAGTGGTATATGCCGGTAAGTTTAAAGGTGGAAGAAGACTTGGTAGATCAGCAAGGTAGTTTGATATGGTAAATGAATGTGTAAAAGTCCAAGGTATGAAGAGCTTATTACGACTGATTACTATGAGGAATTGTGTTCGTTTGATAATTTATATACTGAAGATAGCAAGATAAGGGTTTGCAGCCCCTCTTATACCTTGATGGCTTTACGAATTGACAATCAGGCAGGTGTTTGTGTTACTCATTTATAGAGGAAAAGAAAAAGGTGCAAATGTTTAGGCCTGTGGGTTGAAGCCAGCCAGGAATCATGGGATTTGAATGCTGAGTAAATGATTGTGTGGTTCTTTTCTCCTGGCATATTGTTGATCGGTGTTCCCTTTCATACTTTCTCTTTTCTTGTTTTGTTATTTGTATCTCACCTTATATTTTTCTTGTTAGAAAGGTAAAGAGTAAGAGGCGAAGAGTTTTTTAGATTCTTTAAAAGAATGAACAAGACTAACTCAATAAATTACATATATCCCTACAACATTAATATTCATCAAAAAACATTTCTAAGGTAGCCACAAAATTACTTGCAACCGTTATTTAAATGCATGTTTCTTTAATTATCTATCTATCTATCTATAGCCCGACGCCCTAATCGGCAAAGGGTGGCAGCAGACAAAGCGCCTCCAAGTGGCTCTGTCACCCACCATTTGACTACCCTCCCCACAACTCACTCCCCCCCCTCCCTCATATACCTCTCAACTCCATCCCTCCACCTCATCCTCGGTCTACCCCTCCCTCTCCCTCCCTCCACCTCACCTACATACACCCTCTTCGTCAGTCTTTCATTCTTCATTCTCCCCACATGTCCGAACCACCTCAGTGTTTTTCTCCTAATCTTCTCAACCACATCCACATCCACCCCACAACGTTCCTTCACTTCATTCGTCAACCTGTCCCTCCATGTCACTCCACATGCTCCTCTCAAGTAACTCATTTCCACTGCTCTCACTCTTGACTTGTTCCCCTCTTGCGAGGTCCACGCCTCGCTTCCATAAGTCAGGGTAGGGATCACAGTACTATCATGCAGTGACTTCTTAACTTCCATACTCACCTCCCTATTTCTTATCACTGCTTTCAGTGAACGAACAACCTTCCTTCCCTGCTGTACCCTTTCCCGCACTTCATCCCCCAAAGTTCCATCCTTACTCGTCACACTACCCAAGTACTTGAATGCACTCACATTCTCCATATCCTCACCATCCAACCTCACTGCACACTCTGTGACTTCATTCCTCTCAAACACCATAACTTTACTTTTGTTTACATTAACTTTCAGCTTCCTCCTCCTACACACTGTCCCAAATTCATTCACCAAACCTTGAAACTCCCATTCATCTATACTCAACAATACTGTATCATCAGCAGACAGCAACACCGGAATCTTCCAAATCTCACCTTCATGCATTAGAGCCACCCACACATCCACTGCCCTACCTTGCACCTCCTTTACAACCCCATCCATGTATATATTAAACAGCCATGGAGACATCACACAACCCTGTTTCAGTCCCACACTGAGATCAAAGAACTCACTCAGCTCACCATCTACTCGCACCATAGCCCTAGCTCCTTCGTACATACTCTTCACAGCACTCAACAATTTCCCCTTCACTCCATATATTCTTAATACCTTCCACATACCTTGCTTATCTGTTCTGTCATAAGCTTTCTTTAAGTCCATGAAGGCAGCATACACTTTCTTTCCTTTCTCTAGATACTTCTCCACTAAACACCTTAGACCAAATATCTGATCTACACACCCTTTTCCCTTCCTAAATCCCCCTTGTTCTTCTCCAACTAGCTCCTCTGTCATATGCCTAACCCTATCAATGAGTATTCTACCATATATTTTACCAGTCACACTAAGAAGACAAATACTCCTATGGTTACCACATACTTCTCTCTCCCCTTTTCCTTTGTATAAAGGAACAATTATACCTGATTTCCAGTCCTCGGGAACCCTTCCCTCTTCCCAAGCCAATCTACACAACTTTCATATCCACTCCACAACAATCTCACCCCCATAGCTCAGCATTTCACCACACACTCCATCAACTCCTGGGGCCTTTCCCAACTTGATCTTCTTCATTGCTTCCACTATTTCCGCCCTGCTGATTTCTTCCTCCCTCCTCTCATCTCTTCTTCTCCCAGCCATTCCCTAACCACTTATACTCGCACTGCTCTCACTTTCTACATTCAACAAATCCTCAAAGTGCTCCTTCCATCTCCTCAATTTCTCTCCCTTCTCCACCAACAATTTATTATTCCTGTCTTTCACTCCCCTACTGTTTCCCCTTTCACACTGCCTTACTTTCTTTACCTCCTTCCAAAACAATTTCTTACTCTCCCACCATTTCACACTCAGATTCCTCCCAAACTCATCATCCACTTTCCTCTTACTCTCCTTCACTAGTCTCTTCACCTCCCTTCTCCTGCTCACATATACCTCTCTCTTCTCTCTCTCATCTTCTCCCCTACCTCTACTCGCTAACCATTCATTATATCCCTTCTTCTTTTGTTTCATAGCTCGTTTCACCTCATCATTCCACCATGCTGTCCCTTGCACACCCTTAGCATCTCCTCCTCACTCCACAAACCACCTCACATGCTGCGCCTATCTCTTCCGTGAATATCTTACATACAGTACATCTTCCACCCCTTCCATCTGCTCTAGCTCATACCTTCCCAATCTTTCTTCCACTATGCTCTTATACTCTACCATTTTCTCACTATCTTGCAAATTCTCCACTCTTCTCACAGGAGCTGTTTCCTCCTGTCTTCCCCTTCGTCTCCTCAACCCTTTTCCTTGCAGCTTTACCTTGGCCATCGCTAAGTGATGGTCCGAGACTCCATTCCCCCACCCTCTCCACACTCTTGCATCCAACATTTGACCTCTCATTCGCTCATCCACACACAAGTAGTCTATCATTCCCTTTCGTTTAACAAGTTCACCATCCATCCTCCTCATTACTCTCCGCGTATACCGGTGGATCATCTTATGCCTAAAGTACAGATATCCACCAAAACACTACCATTCCCATCTACTTCAGCTGGCACACCCCACTGACCAACCACTCCATCCACTCGTACATTCCCAACTTTGCCATTCATGTCTCCAATCAAAAGCACTCTCTCGCTCCTCTCAGATTTGTCCATACATGCTTCTACTCTAGCCCAACACTCATCTTTCACTCTTGCCACTCGGTCCTCTGTCGGGGTATACACACATACAATCGCCCACGGTTGTATACCTAGTTTCATCCTCACCCATACAATCCTTGCACCCACTGTTCCATACATTCTTATAGTCTCCTTCCACTTCTTGCTTATCATCAGACATACTACCTCTCTTGCCCTCTCATTCTCATTAACTCCTGCACATAAATAATATTCCCATTCTCTCACCCTTTCACCTTTCCATTTAGTTTCAGTCAATCCACATATATCCAGTCTTGCATCCTCAAGCACCTGAACAATCTCTCTCTCTTTAACTTCATCATTCACCCCTCTCACATTCCACGTTCCCACTCTCAGAAAGTCCTTTGTCCGCTCCTTAGTCGTCAACGTATGGTCCGTCCTGGTCCGAGGCGCTTTATTCGCTTGTTTAGTTAGTTCTTTTTACGGGGTGGGGCACTAACCCATCACCAACCCTTTTAGTCGCCTCGTACGACAAGCAGGGATACTGGGGGAGTACGGTATTCTTGAAACCCCCCTACCCCCAGGGGGGAATTATACTGATTATATAATTCCGCA
Organism: Coenobita brevimanus; assembly: GCF_032717465.1. Taxonomy (NCBI): domain Eukaryota; kingdom Metazoa; phylum Arthropoda; class Malacostraca; order Decapoda; family Coenobitidae; genus Coenobita; species Coenobita brevimanus. Next base: position 41,024,312 of record NC_137021.1, on the reverse strand, counting down.
CACAAGTTCATCAACCTCCATACCTAATATTATTCGTGAATTAAGTACCATAAGCCTCCAACCTTTGATAATAGGGAAAGTCCACCAAAATATATTTATTAATTACACCAACTCGCCAGCTCATTATACAAATAAAGGCTAACCGCTCCAAAATTAACTATTAACTGGGTATTGATTGACATTTACACCATCCTCCTAATGGCCATAATAATTATTTTTACCATCAGCTTAATTAGTAAGCCTGGTAAATGAGATTGAAAGGGAACTGTTGGTTCGGAGTTGAAAAAGAGTCAATGGGGCACGTGTGTCAGAGAGGAGAGAGAGAGAGAGAGAGAGAGAGAGAGTGAAGGAACTATAAATGGCATACGTATAAAATCGTTTTCAGAAAATAAGCCTAAAATGAAGGGACTCTGTCTTAAAAAGGCTTAAATACACTGTGAATAAACTTCCACAAAAACCCAAGGAGAGAGAGACATATATTACTTCCGAAACTGTTGGAGCCAATCTCTTGTCCGAATGAGATTTTACTGCCAAACTTCAGCGCCCTAATGTTGGAGAAGGTAAGGAGTCATCCTCGATATCTCTTTTTTTTTTTTTAAGTTTTACACATAAATTATTTTCTGATTTTTCTTTCACTTTGTACCCTCTTTACCTGGCTCTGTCGTCTCCATTTGTGCCTCAGTTAATTATGTCTCTTATTTCTTAGCGACCAATGTCTGGTTTGGAAGTGATTGTGCTTGTTCTTGTCGGGTTTCTTATCATTTCTCTCTCTCTCTCTCTCTCTCTCTCTCTCTCTCTCTCTCTATCAATATTGGGAGCCTCACCTAGTCAAAGATATAGAAGTACTAGAAGCGGTTCAGCGTAGGACTACCATGTTAACCCCATCCCTGCAGAATAATCAATGTCTCGAGAGGCTCAGGGAATTAAACATTCTCCCTTAGAAAACGGAGACTCAGGGGACAAGTTTATATGATTCTGAATGATTTCGGTACTACTGATTCAAGTAAGCTATTCACCGTTATTGCCGAGAGTGTAACTGGAAGATATGATATGAAGTTACAAGCAAGGAGGGCTAATCTTGATACAGCCAAAAATTTCCTCACTTCCGTTGTTAGTGAACGGAAGAAACTCCTTGGGAATGTGGTTGAGAGTGGTACCATAAATGTCTTTAAAAACAGACAGGATATGTATCTCGACGCGATTGGTGTCGTTTAGTTAGGATAGAGCAAGTACTGCATATTAGCATCTACATTCACCTATTCAATAAACACAATACACCTAAATTACCATTTAACACAAACACGATTTTACCGCAAATATAATAGATAAACATTCCGTTCACCTGTTTTATTTCTAAAAGAAATCAGTAAAAAAAATGCATGCATAGAGTAAGTATGTGGCTGTAAGCCTAGATTCTCCATTTCCATATTATTCTACTTTCTGCTGATCTTATAAAATTCCTTCATGTTTTTCATTCTTGTAAGGTAATACTTCCTCCCTTGTTTCCTGTACGGCAAATGCCGGAGGGTCTTGGCGGTGGGGGAGAGCCTTCTGCTGTGCTGTCCCTTTCTCCTGCTCATATAATTTTAGCACTGTATTCATATCAAGGCCGGACCGCCTCGTAGGGACCGTAAAGTTGCGTGGTCTGTGCATCTCTCTGTCTGTCTGTCTGTTTGTCTGCCTGTCTGTCTGTCTGTCTGTCTGTCTCTGTCTGTCTCTCTCTCTCTCTCTCTCTCTCTCTCAGTACGTTTTCATGAACCATTAAAACCAGGCCAAGCTAGGCGAGATTCGCTCCATGGCAGGCATTTTGACCTCTCCCGAGTGGCCACTAGAAACTGGACTATACCCTTTTTTGCTCTAACGTGGCCTAAAATTTCCATTTTTCCGCCTTGTATGCAGAGGTGTAATAAGACATAACCATTAGCATATGATGCTAGTCACGGGAGTGTGCTGTGGAAAGGACGTGAAACCGAATTATTTTCTGTTTCTATTCAGAGCTACCTGAAAAAAAAACTGTGAAACTGACAAAACTTGGAGCAAGTTAGAATGAAAATAGTACAGTATTCCCCAACGATAAAACTTCAGAAATGAATAAAAGATATCCTCAAATTAAAGGTGTTTTTATGGCAGCATATTTCGATTTATGGCGATAGGAATGATAACTTCATTGCAAACGGATGTCAGACTTACCACATCATTTCCTCTTTTACATGAATCACGGAAAGTAATTATAGGTTGGTAACACAACAGTTAAATGTTTAATACATGATCGTGCATTTTTTTTCTTAAATTCAAATAAGTCTATTAATTTCATTACGAAACTCACTTGATCCTGCAGCAAACAGGGGCAGCATTCAGAACGGCATCGGTCTCCATCTATTCTCATGAATATCTCCAAAGGTTCACAAAAGTTAGACAGTTAGGACTGGAGCACACTGGCTCCCAAAACTCACCTATATAATTTACTTTTGACTTTCCTAGGTTCACTAATCCCCCCCCCCCTCTTCCGTCGTCTCTCTCTCTCTCTCTCTCTCTCTCTCTCTCTACACACACACACACACACACACACACACACAGAATGTCGTCATTATCATAGCCAGTATCATCATCACCACCGCTAGAATCATCATCATAATCTCTGTTACCAACATCCCCTTAATCAGACTTCCACTTATATCAGTAGTCATCCATTACTAATGCTTTATTCATGTTCTTAATTCACCTCCCATGATAATTCAAACAGCATAAAAACTAACTGGCCCGCCTAACCCTTCCCCTCCTCTCTCCCTTTCTTCACTCCCGCTCCTTTTCCCTTCCCCTACCCCCTCCTGTCTCCCTCTCTTCATTCCACCTCCCTCTTTTCCCTTCCTCTACCCCCTCCTCCCGGGAAGGGAAGCAACACGGCCATACTGCAAGGAAAAAAGAGACATAGGAACAGGAGGGACGAAATAGCCACAACAAAGTCGGGAATGAGAAAGCTCACGTCCCCGCCCGACTCGCCTCCCCGACAACTATAAAGAAGAGGAAGAGAAAGACGGAAAAGAAAAAAAAAAAAAAGCCTCGACGCAACTCAAGGCGTGATTATTCCCCTCATGTATCCTCTATTCATAAAACAGATCAGTATGAAGATGGGGAAAACATAGCAGGGCGCATAGCCTCACTCACCCTCCGACTCCATCCATGCGGATCCCTCTGTACAACCCTCCAGGCAGCGACTTTTTCCCCTCTCTAAGTATCTCCCAATAGGAGTGATCGATCTGCTCCAGTCATGAGTTAGGCTATGTGGCCTTCCCCTTGGCCTCCTCAACCCAGGATTATCTCGTCCAGAGATAACCCTGTGAGCAGGATCAGCCTCAGGAAAGCAGGCCATATATCGATTAAGCTGGAGTAGGGGTTGACTAATTATGGGAGTACGGTAATAGGCCTCGAATAAGTGTGATGGCGTAGTCTCTAGTTACACACCTGGTTGTAGCAGCAATACCACGTGATCCTGTGAAGACACAGTACCAAGAGTCAATTCACCACTTCAACTCACTGTTTAGTGTCCACGTCTCACAGCCATAAAGTGTGACAGGGAGCACCAGCGCCTTGAAGATGCAAACTTTCGACTTTCGACATAAATAACGAAGCGCCGAAAACCCGACTTGAGGGAATCCATAACCCCGTAGGCCATACCAATGCGATGAGAGACCTCATTGTCTGATCTACATTGTTGTGGACCACATTACCAAGATAAGTGAATCTTTCCAAGACTTCTTTATCCTCACTACATGCTTTGTCAGACTGAACTGCTTCATCCAAGAAGCCACCAAATGCCTGTACCTTGGTCTTGGCACAAGAGACCCATAATCCCAGTGGCTTTGCATTCTCGTGAAATTTCTTAAGGGCACTCAGTAGTGTCTCCAGCGACTCCGATAAGATAACTGCATCATCAGCAAAGTCAAGGCCGGTAACCCTGAAATTGCCAACTGATACCCCACAGTGACTTCAGCTCACAGCCCGGTCCAGTACCCAGTCCATACATGTATTGAAAAGTTTAGAAAAGATTAGAAAGAATTAGAAAAATTTAATCTACCAACACTACAGGAGAAGGAAAAGAGGAGACATGATTATGCTATATAAATGCATCTCAGGGGAAGAGAAAATAGACATAAATGAATATATAACACATGGGGAAGCATCAGCAAGAGGACGTTGCAAAAAACTACATAAAAAGAGAGGCGATAAAGACGTAAGGAAATTCAGTTTCCCAAATAGGGCAATTAATCAGTGGAATGCACTACCGAATGAAGCAGTGTGTGCCAAAACTATTCACAAATTTAAGGATAGTATGATAAAAATGGTTTAATGCACGGGACAGTACGAGCTTGACTCATTCCTGTAAAGACACACACACACACACACACACACACACACACACACACACACACACACACACACACACACACACACACACTGCTATCTCCTCAGTCCTGTTACTCTGCTTAGGGATACAAAACCAATCGACTTATGATCAATTTCTTGTCGTACCTCTGAGTCTGATATGCTGGAAGGTCAAGGAAGCTGAAGAATATTCCTCAATGTCCTGTCCTAACTTTGCAATAAAGCTTCAGACACGAAAATCACAGCAGCTTATGTCTGTTTTCTGCTGGACGGTCAAGGAAATGAGTTTATCTAAGTAACGACGGAGAATTGGTCATAAATATCTCTGAGAATCCATACCTGGCCATCACCGATGATGAATTGGGATTAAGCTGCAAGTAATACTCAGCGCTACTGCTCTGTTAGGTAAATGTTATTATATATGACGTGATCAAAAACGTGTGGAAATGGTCTCGGTTCTGTACGAGAGGTCAGTGATTCACGCTGTTCAGTCATACATCAAGCTCGTTTAATTACCATATAACACTGGGCAATACAATACTACGAGACAGTAAATGGTAACCAGGTTATATAAACGCCATCTGTCTTTTTTTCTGCAGTTTCTCAGAGGATGTTACAATCCCTGCAACTTCGGGTAGTTGAGAACTTTGTAGAAGATTGACAAAAGCTCAAACACGTGGTCCAAGTGGTCTGTTTGGGTATCATTTTTGCAGCGAGTTTCAGCACCAAGTATTATACAGTAAGGCGGATAATCATTAGCAGTGTGTGTGTGTGTGTGTGTGTGTGTGTGTGTGTGTGTGTGTGTGTGTGTGTTGCTGAGATTCTAGAATTACTGAATTCCGGGACCTCAAAAATGAAACACAAAGGAAACTGCGTGACATGGAGAACGAACGGTGGACTGAGCAAGCAAAACAGCTGCAAAGACTGGCTGATATTAATGACCAAAATGGGTTCCACAAGTCCATAAATGCCATCTATAGGCCAACCAAACACAACATAACCTCTATATGATCATCCGAAGGAGACCTCCTAAGAGATAAGTAAGCAGCCCCAGAAAGGTGGCCAATACACTTATATAACTCACTGATTCGAAGAAACTCAGTGAAGCATAATATCCTTGATAATATCCCAAATGCTCCTCAAGTGGCAGATCTCTTTGTCACACCTACACATGCAAAAACTGTTCAGGCCATCCGATCTTCTAAGTATAACAAAAGCCCTGGCCCTGATGGCAAACCATCAGAACTAATTAAAAAGGGTGGCTAATTACTTCACCAGCGCCGCCATGATCTCATACTGACTATCTGGAACTAAGAAAGAATTCCATCTGAATGGCTTACAGCTGATCTTGTAACGATATTTTAGAAGAAAGAGGACTTCAAATTTTGACAACAGCAGACGTGCCTCCCTCCTAGTGAATGCGAGCAAAGTACTAGTCAAGACAATGTTAGCCAGACTGACAATACGTCTTACTTGAGTCAACACTTCCTAAATCACATTGTGGACTTCTGAAAGAACGAGGTATGTATCTGTGATACGATCTTTGTTGCCTGGCAGATGCGAGAGAAATGCCATGAGCAAAAACGGTGATTTTATGTACTGTATTCATCAATCTTGCAAGAGCATTTGATACTGTAAACAGAAAGATTTTATGGAATGCTTTGCCAAAATTTGGAGATCCAAACAAATTTCTTCCCACCCTGAAGAGCCTACATGACAACATGATTGCTCTTGTGTCCATAGGTATGAGCAAATCTAGGCCCTTCATAGTGGAGATAGGCGTAAAGGAAGCATGTGTCCTGACTCCTGTTATTATCATCTATCTACTGCAGTCACCCTTTCACATCACCAGCATATGAACCGTGATGATGGACCAAAATCCACCTCCATCTAGACGGTAACGTATTTAATCTCAGACGTCTTCAACCACAAAGACTGAATGGCTTATTTCCTCGAACTACAATATGCTGCTGACTGTGTTGTTCTTGTAAATACCCTAGCAGCCTTACAACAAAGTATCACCAGCGTTTCCAACATACTGTATATCGTGCAGTGGAACATAGAATGAATGTCAGTGAAACAGAAATAATAGCTTAGGCAAACAACCCGGCAGAGCCTCTTGCATTTCAGATAAATGGAGAAAATGTTAAACAGGAGGAGAAAATTACCTACCTTTGAAGCGTGCTCACAGTTAAACGTTACATTGATGCAGGAGTCTTTGCAATGATCAACCAAGCCTCAGCCTATTTTGGACACATCAGAGCCTGAGTTATTGAAAACACCGACTACAGTAGATAATCTAGACGAAGGATTCTATTTATAAGGCTGTATACCTCTGTACTCTCTTATTCGGTGCTGAATCCTGGACTACTTACCAGCGTCACATCAAACAACTTGAGCCATTTCACCTTCGATACTTAAAACGCATAGTAGGACCCACAAGTGAGAAGAAAGTTCCTCAAACACAAATTCTCCAGTTGCCAAATTCAACCAGCATTGAAACCAAGCTGGCTAGAAAATACCTGAGATGTATCGGATACGTGTTCCGCATGCCTGAGCACTGCCTTTCCCACCAGGTTTTGTATGCCCAACTCCCTGCAGTATGCCGTAACCCAGGGGGACGGAAGAAGATATATAAAATCATATAAAGGCAGTTCAGAAGAAATGGAACATTGTACCAAAAGATCTTGAAACCAATACCCCCGACAGAAAACAATAGCGAGCCCTCTGCAGCGAAGAACAATTCATCTCTAAGAAGCTTGGAACCTGGCCAGAGATAAGCATAGATAACGAGGCACAACCAAAACAAAGTTCTCCCAGCAAACCCGGAGCTGACATGCCGACTGTGTGGCAGTTTTGGATACAGGACTGGTCTGCGCAGTTATACTCATCGGCACCAAAGACAATACTGGTGAGTACAGTAGCCATCGTCTGCTGTAGCAGGAGGACAGCTTTAAGAGTGTGTTTAGTTATGTATTGTGCACGAGAAAGAAAGAGTGGAAAATCTCCCCATAGTTGTTGGGCATATATAAAACAATCTAGACCCACGAAGGGAAATTGATTTTATATCTATGCAGAGTAGAAACGAAGATGAACTGAGACATAGATCTGTCTTCCTTTAGAAATTTATCGTAGTTACGAAAAAATGCCTTTAGCATAAACATGTTTGTATGAAACAAAACCGCCATGAAAACATAATATCGGAACACTAACTGCACTAAAGAAAATATTATTTTTATTATCCATAAATCAGTAAGCATATATTATTACATTATCTGTGGTGCATTATGAACAGATGAATACATTCTAAGCGGCATTAGCTAATTACATAATGAAACATAACATAGGTATTCATTGAAAAAATTGTTTTATATATATATATATATATATATATATATATATATATATATATATATATATATATATATATATATATATATATATATATATATATATATATAATATATATATATATATATATATATATATATATATATATATATATATATATATATATATATATATATATATATATATATATATATATATATATATATATATATATATATATATATATATATATATATATATATATATATATATATATATATATATATATAATTGTCCTTAGTACTGGACATAATTGTGAGTTTTCGGATCTTTATAAAGTAGGGAACCCACGGGTAGGGACCCATGAGCTTCGCGACTATGAGCCGATAAGCGGAGGGCGGTATGCTTGGTACCCTCCCAGTGCAATGCCTCGCCCAGCAACCCTGGGATCCAATGGGATATATATATATATATATATATATATATATATATATATATATAGGGAGCCTCTGTGGTACAGTGGTAGAGTGTGCGTTTCGTACACAGGTGGGCCAGGGTTTGCGCCAAGCCAGGGTAATAAACTTTGGGATTGTTCATCCGGCCATGTACTGCACTGGTGAACACAAGGGGTGCTGTGGTTGAACCAGTGTCGCTTACTATAAAGTATGCTTGCACCTAGTTGGCTTGTGCGGGCCGATTACACTTGGTTCACAGACTACACACACATCCAAAGCCACTCCAACACTGCAATTACACTTACAAGCACTTCTCACCCTACATACAATCTCTTCCAGACAGCCTAAGCCACTTGATAAAGATACATTGGCTGTATCGTCCCCACTTCGGTCTGGGTAAGCCGGTCCTGCAGTGGATACTCAAAAGACTAATTCCGGCTGATGATATATATATATATATATATATATATATATATATATATATATATATATATATATAAACTGGCACTGAATTAAACAATGAACCACCATTTTTCTCCATATAACATTTTCCCACAGAACACTTGTTTTAGTTTTCAATTAGTTACTTTTTTTTTTTTTTTTAATATTAATCCTTTTACACTACATAATTATTTACATATGGATGTTTTAGTACAATGGTAATATGTCTGAATCTAATATTCTATAATACTAAAATCCATGTTTAAAACAATTATAATATTTGTAAATATGCTAGAAAATAAATGGAAAACGAGACTGTGATGAGTCGTACCAATATTGGAGTGCCGCAAACATAGCTCAGTGTGACTCAGTCAGTTGACTAGTGCACTTGTAAAATACTTTCAGTGGAGTGTTTCTTTATCACAATGAAATTTATTGAACAAAGTGGTTTATTGCACTGATACTTGCTTTATTGCACTGAAGTAAGTGGGCTTATGCAGAAATTTGGCCGAGATTGTGATGCAGAACAACGGAGACTATTTAAAGATTCCTGAAAGGGATACTTCTTCATAATGGTAATAAATATACATCAATATCTGCTGCCCATTCTGTGCATTTAAAAGAATTGTATAAAAATTAGCCAAATCTTCTCGCGAAAATCAACTACAACGAACACCATTGGCTCATATGACGTGGACCTGAAAGTTTGGGGAATCTTCCTAGGTCGGCAGTCAAGGTATACAAAATTTCCACATTTTGTCTGTGAGTGGAACTTCAGAGTTAAGGAAGTACACTGGGTTCAGGAGGAATGGCCAGGTAGAAAAAAAAAATCTACACCTTCACACCAAGCTTGGTGAATCCAGATAAAATGCTACTACCTCTGCTTCATATTATGCCTGAATTATTGAAGCATTTTGTCAACATCCTATCAAAAGATGGAGCCTGTTTTATGTATCTGTGCCAAAAGTTTCCTGGTTTGTCTGACGCTAAATTGAAAGAGGGCATATTTACTGGACCTATTATTATAAAGCTGATTTCTAATGCAGACTTTGATGGTACGATGAACAACCTGGAACGAGAGACTTAGGTATGATTCAAAGAAGCAAATTTTTAGGTAACAATAAGTATTCAAATTACAAAGATATTATGAGAAATTTGTTGGCCAAGTTTAAGGACTTTGGCTGCAACACGTCTGAAGGTTCACTATCTGGATTCGTATTTGGAAAATCCCCCGCCAGAATCTTTGAGTGGGATGTGAAGAACATAGTGAAAGATTTCTTTACGATAGCAAGGATATAAAAAGAAGGTAACAGGGACGTTGGGATGTCAGTATGATGGTGGATTACTGCTGGATGATTCATAGCATTGCACAAGAAAAAATGTACAAATGACAGGCCACCAAATGAAGTTCTGGAACAAAAAAAAAAAAAAAAAATGAGAAGCTACCAGTACAACGACTGGAGAAGAAATATATGAGTCATGGGATATATAGTGTTGTTTCCTTTATGTATATGGTTAACAAATTACATAGACTAAACATTTCCATTTTCAGTTAATTTAGAACAATATTGTTCAGATCAATTGAAATTAATGATTTGTTACTGGTGTATTTAAATTATATTTCTTTTAAAGTTTGTATTAAAATATGATGTGCTGGAAACATTCTAAATGTATCTTTATTCTGCGTTCATTAGCGCAACAGTGTAAATATTCAGATTTATAAAAAATTGCAATGACTTAATTTTGCAGACCTGTGGTATAATTAATAACGTGTCCGGTTAATGCTAATGGTCCACTATTCTCTGCTTTGATATTCCAGCCATTGGAAGACTTTATTCAGCTCTGAGTGAGTGATAGGAGCCATACTGGTATTTGGTCAACTGGTTACTGTAACCTTATTGTGGGTGTCGCAATTTTAGTATTACTTATCATCTAACGCTAGTCTTCTTAGAATATGAGGATGAAAAATGATCTAACAATGAAGTGACACTACATGAAATTTTGCAGTGTCTCGTGATAGCTATCTATCAACAGTCAGATGCCTAAATCCCTTAAGGGGTGGCCACACACAAATCGCGTCCATGTCGCCCAGACCCCTGCCATTACACTGACTTCCCTCCATACCACTCTCTACTCTCGTATACCTCTCCACTCCATCCCTTTATCTCATCCTCGGTCTCCCCCTTCCTCTCGCCTCCTCCACCTTACTCATATACACTCTCCTCGTTAGTCTCTCACTTTCCATCCTCCCCACATAGCCAAACCGCTTCAGTGTACTGTAGTTCTCGACGCTTTCTATCATATCCACATCCACACTATAACGCTCCTTCACTTCTTCATTTGTCAGTCTGCTTCTCCATGCACGAGTAACTACACATGCACCTCTCAGATAACTCATTTTCACTGCTCTCACTCTTGACTTGCCCTTCCAGCAAGGTCCAAGCTTTACTTCCATTCGTTAATGTTGGTATCACAGTACTATCATGCAGCGACTTTTTAAATTCCATGCTCACTTCCCTATTTCTCATCACTTCTTTCAAAGAACCAGGAAATTTTCTTCCCTGTTGTACTCTTTCCAGCACTCCATCTTTTAAGCTTCCATCGAGAAGGCTAATAACATTCAAAAAAGAAGTACAACCCTTCTGTCTTCAATGTGCACCGACAGTGCTGCTGAAATTATAAATTCTCATAACTAATATACTCTTGAACTGAATATCTGAAGGTAGAGTGCCACTGGGGGCCAGGTAGTACATCATTGAACTTTTAAAAGGATGATAAAAGAAATGGGCCATAAACTACCATCAGATTCGTTGAAATTCAGTATGAAACAATCTGTTGGAAAATATGGCTAGACACAGAGTAAACGGATTTCTCGACAGGAGTATTCTCGTTACAGCCAATCGTCACTTGCTCAGTAGTGACTTTTTGTATTTTTTCAGCCCCCCAGATTACTTTTTGTCCCTTTTTCTTCACTGACACTAAATTATTCTTTATTGCGGAATGGTACGTTCGCTGCTACCAAATGTCATAAAAGACTTTGTAGTTACTTGTAGAGAAGTTATATATATTAGACTTGTGGACGAGCGGTTGTTATACTTGAGTAGCTTTGTAAGTAGATAATCTTCTTTCCCATTTGTCATGTAGTGACAGGAGAGGTAAAGAATAGTATGGGACTATTTTTATTTGTCTTGGAAATATTAACAAGTCTCTCACTCACGAGTGAGTTGAGCAGAGTCCCTGTCTCCCTGTCTCGCTCTCTCTCTCTCTCTCTCTCTCTCTCTCTCTCTCTCTCTCTCTCTCTCTCAAGTTGCTAAGCCCTTCTCCCTGCGACCTGTCTGTTCTATCGCTAGCTTCCTTCTGACTTCTCTTTCCTAAATTCTGGTGAAACAGGAGACGTATCACGTGTGTTCCTTGTGATTGGAAAGTTCTAGAAGCCTGTGTGTGAGTATGTGTGTATGTGTGTGTATGGTCAACAAGGCTTTGTTCACCGGTGAATTGCTGACAACTAACTGCATCATCTCCTTACTGGCTACTTCGTTATCTGTCGTCAGCTTTTCCTCAGTGTAACTTGCAAGATCATTTCCCATTCCCAGGCTTGCATAGAGCTGTCTATCTGTCTATTTATCTATCTATCTATTATGATTTGTAATTATAATATGGAGTCCTAATATATGCTCGGTCATGCGAAAATGGCGTACCATCGATAGTTAATAGTCATAACATATTAATACATATTATATACACATTATAATGAACTTATAAGCTAATTAAGTGAAATACATAATATTGTAAAAGTAACATATTTGTATGAATATTGTATACATATAATATTTATAGTAAATAGTGATTATTCAGTAATATTACATTTTAAACAAGTTGTATACATTTTGTGAGATGTGTATGTATAACAGACAAACGCATATAATTGTGCAATGGTAATACTGCTAGGTTATACATTACATATTGAGTTATCACTTTAGTAATGTCTAATATTTCACCTAACTTGTATGATGATACTGGTAATAAAGAATTGTGCTATAGTTGTATGACTTATAATATTGTACTAACATTGTGGTAATACATAATTGTATTGGCCTTATAATTGTAGTTACATTTTGTTAATGCAACTGTTACATAAGTGTCTTGGCCTTATAATTGTAGTTAAAGTTACATAAAAGTTACATCTTGTTAATGCAACTGTTAATTGGCAAAGTGTAACATAATGCAATCGTTTGTCGTTACATAATTGTTACATATCGTTTATAGTTACATAATTGTAGTTAAAGTTACATAAAAGTTACATCTTGTTAATGCAACTGTTACATAAATGGTACATATTGTTTGTGGTTACATAATTGTAGCAAGTGTAACATAATGCAATCGTTTGTCGTTACATAATTGTTACATATCGTTTGTAGTTACATAATTGTAATAAGTGTAACATAATGCAATCGTTTGTCGTTACATAATTATAATATGGAGTTACATAATTGTTACATATCGTTTGTAGTTACATAATTGTAGCAAGTGTAACATAATGCAATCGTTTGTCATTACATAATTGTAATAATTGCAGTTCTGACATATGAATCCGGTCATGCTGCGGTCGATGATAGTGATGATGTGACATGCCACTGGCTTGTGGAGACAACAATTTGCTTTTTTGTTTGTAGTTTATGTGGTATTTTGGCATATGTAGTAACACTTACACTTTCATTTGTTTGTTATGTGATCTTACTCTATTTCTCTCTTTTTTCTTTCTTACTTTTTCTTTCTTTTTTTTTTCTTTGTATGTATTGATTTTCTATAGTTTGTTTTTCTTCGCTTGTGGTCGCTTTTTCTATGTTGTTCATGGTTGCATAATTACTGGCTAATTTCCTTGGGATACTTTTTTACAGTTTAGTTTATATTGCACAGGTATTACTGAAAATGATATTATATAGTCCCATATTTTGTTATTTTATATAAATAATATATATGCACTATATACAGTATTAACTATATACACTGACTTGTTGTTCACTTGTACCTATCGTGGCCAATATATGTGTCAGCACTGTGTGGAAATCATTGTCTTCACGATTGTGTTGAAGATGTTCACTCTTGCTAACGTCATTTGTGTTGGCCATTTTTTTTTTTTTTCTGGTTTACCTTATAATTTAATTTATATGTTCCACTAGGTAGCTTTAATTAATAAATGTTTAATACAGTTCTTTTAATCGCTCACTGAGTAACTGTGATGGTATATTTTCTTTATCACTTTGTAGATATAATAATGTATAGCTGTATGTATGAAACACGTATTTTATGTAGGTATAAATGGTAACACTCGTTGGTAGTAAATAAATGTTATAATAAATGAATGAATATATACAGTGTAGAATATTTACTGTTGGTGCTTATTTAGTGTTTGAGTTATGCAGTTAACTGAAGTAAGTATGTGTATTTAAGCTGTAACTATACAGCACGTTTTATATGTTTGTGCAGAAGCATATTGTCTATCACTGTGTATTGTATAAATGAAGTAACTATGTAACTCACTAATTTTTACCGTGGTGGGAATGGTGTGAGTGGTGGTGCAGGTGGTGTGTTGACCGACGTGGTGTCTTTTCAGCAAGCACGCATGATGACGTCGACTTCCCACACTGGTAGCTGTGGTGAGTGAATGAGTAGCGATGAGTAACTTGAGTGAAGACGAGTGAGTAAGATGAGTTGTGAATATGGACTTGGTATTTGCTTCGTCGTCTTGACCTCTTCACTCCTGCGTCAGCGGTGGAGGTTGGGTGGATGTAGCAGAGAGAGGAGGGTGAGGTCTGGTAGTTGTGAGTTATGAGTCGTGTCTCATTCTTTGTTTGTTTGTTCCGTTTTTCTTTGTCGATGTTTTCTCGGTCCTTTTCTCTTGTGATTTACTCGTTGTGGGATGAAGACTGCCGCTACTTGTAGGTGCGTGTGGAAGATTATACAGACGACTCGTAGAGTTGTTACTTGTAGTTGATTATAGATGGTTGTAGTTCGCTGGTTCGTCGTAGAAGTTGCAAGATTGTTTGTATCAATATATTGTTAAACTACTTGCAAGGCGTCCTGTGATCACTTCTACATCAGCGTGATGATCGGGGAGACGGAGGGGGGGTTGGAGAGAACTGTCAGGAGCTATTTGTGAGTTGTTGGTTGTGAGAGGTATTCTTGTTTTCAATCTTGATATTTTGTAGGAATTCAATGTTGATTCGTAGACGAGGTTCGTATACGTTCGCTGCTACCAAATGTCATAAAAGGACTTTGTAGTTACTTGTAGAGAAGTTATATATATTAGACTTGTGGACGAGCGGTTGTTATACTTGAGTAGCTTTGTAACTAGATAATCTTCTTTCCTATTTGTCATGTAGTGACAGGAGAGGTAAAGAATAGTATGGGACTATTTTTATTTGTCTTGGAAATATTAACAAGTCTCTCACTCACGAGTGAGTTGAGCAGAGTCCCTGTCTCCCTGTCTCGCTCTCTCTCTCTCTCTCTCTCTCTCTCAAGTTGCTAAGCCCTTCTCCCTGCGACCTGTCTGTTCTATCGCTAGCTTCCTTCTGACTTCTCTTTCCTAAATTCTGGTGAAACAGGAGACGTATCACGTGTGTTCCTTGTGATTGGAAAGTTCTAGAAGCCTGTGTGTGAGTATGTGTGTATGTGTGTGTATGGTCAACAAGGCTTTGTTCACCGGTGAATTGCTGACAACTAACTGCATCATCTCCTTACTGGCTACTTCGTAATCTGTCGTCAGCTTTTCCTCAGTGTAACTTGCAAGATCATTTCCCATTCCCAGGCTCGCATAGAGCTGTCTATCTATCTATTTATCTATCTATCTATTATGATTTGTAATTATAATATGGAGTCCTAATATCGGGTATTATGTCGAAATAAGAAAAAGAAAACCGGCCAAAATGAAGTTCTTGCATAAAGATACTATTGATAAATTACTTATCATCATAAAACAAAATATCAACAGCAAGTTTCAGCCAAACCTGACACATTCGAGACACCCTACTATTGTAAACTTTCTTTGAAGCCAGCCTTAAGTTTACCTAATATGACCCCACTAAAGTAAGAGAAAGTTGATACATTAATGCATTTATAATGGTTTTCGCTTTTCCATACTAATTTCCTTCCCCTAGAAAGAGAGAGAGAGAGAGAGAGAGAGAGAGAGAGAGAGAGAGAGAGAGACTATTCTATAACAATTTCAGCGTAGGATGTTTGTGTATAACCGCTAGGTCGTTGCCAAGATGATGTGACGTAATCACTTCGGCTCTTTATAGCCCATTGCTGAGACTTCATCTAAGCGTACTCTGTTTATGTGTTTCATTTTCTTAGGAAATTTTCAGTAAGTATGGTTCATCATTTTCTGTGTTCGCTTGAGCGAATTTCAAGGGCTTGGTATTTAATTCTGACCATAAACAGACACTTTGTGAGGCTTAGGAACACACACAGCATTAAGAGTAACAAAGACTAAATAGTTTAAACTTCAGACTGCTTTTCACGAACACTGTACGTCATGTTGGTTGATTACTGGCGATTTTATGCTGCTCAGTAAATTTCAACACTGGGATAAGATTAATCAACTCTCATGGTCAGATCAACACTTGCATTGAAATACAGCTAATGACAGACGAATTTATGCAACCGGGAGTAAGTACAGTATATGATATAAAGAGTATGGTAAACCTAGTACCATTAACTTTCTTATCGTTGGGATATCTCTAGTGCAATGTGGCATTTTCGGCAAAACTATTTCATTTAACTAACAGTGAGTGACAGGATGCTGAGAATAAGTGAAATATCTGAAAAACCTGGCTATTAGAACGTGGCATGCAAAATAGTGTTTCATGCCTTCTGCTCCTCCCGTGTTCCATAATGTTAAACAATTCAAACAAATGGCATCTTTAAGTATATATGTTCATATTAAATTACTAGGTGTGCTTCCGTGTGCTCATGTCATTACATTGTACAAAAATGCGATGCACCATCGTCATTCTTCTGGTAAATACCCAGTTGTGATTCGTTTTACATGTACTGTACATGTAAAATGAAGTCTAATAATATGCCTACTATTCGAATCATTGTTCTACCAAGGATGTAAATACAGTATTCAACTACAACAAACACCCCTGCTAGGACAATCACACCAGCTCTGAACGAGACAGCCCTGGCAAGTAATCAACAGTGATAGTGGTATCAGCAATGAAGCTGTGACAGGTAAGGAGCTGACTTCTTATATCCAGAGACGCAAGCATATATATATATATATATATATATATTCCTGATACAATAATTTTCTGCATCGACAATGAAAAGCAATTGTCTGTTTAATTATTCTTTTTTTTTTTTTTCGGTTTGTGAAAATTATATCCCAGAGGCTTATTAATAAATGTGTGGGAATAATTCTAAACATTCATGATACTCAATAAGCCTTGTCTGATGTACCTGTTGCATATGCTTTGATGATCTAGTGACGCACGAGCTTAACCCTTTCAACCCGGATATGTAGGTCTTATGTTAGTCATGTTGCTATCATACCATTTTACTCAGCCTTAGTGTGTGTGTGTGTGTGTGTGTGTGTGTGTGTGTGTGTGTGTGCAAATGGCTAGGAATAGAAGGTGATATCAGGATTCCAGGTCTTGAAAAATGTGTCAGCAAATGTGTGGTCCATTTGACCATGCATGCCGTTGACAGTTCTTCCAATTTCTAACATTCTTGTCCTATTTCTTGTGGCGTCTGTTTAAGCACATCTTAAAGTGGGAAAACTACGGTATAAGGATTTGAATAATGATGTTTTGAGGTCTTTTTGTACCACACTGAGTGGTTGTATAGCATATACTAATCAAATAATGTACCGTATATATTTAACAACATAATCTTGCTCGCACAGCCACAAATTTTCATGCACAGGTTATCAACACGCTTGTTTTAATTACTGTGATGATATAATCACACATATAACTAATCAGCCTTCATTCCTAATATTATTTGGGAAATCATGGACTAACAGTCTCCAACACTTGATAAATCGGAAAGTCCACCAAAAAATGTATATATTAATTAAACCCACTGGTCACCAAGTAAAAAAAATAAATAAATAAAGGATTACTGTACCCCTCCAATGTTAACTGGACATTGATTGACATTTACACCAGCATCCTAATGACCATATTAATTATTTGATCATCAGGTTAATTAGTAAGCCTTGTAAGTGAGACAAAGGGAATTACTGGTGCAGAGTTGAAAAAGAGCCTATGGGGCACGTGTATCAGAGAGAGAGAGAGAGAGAGAGAGAGTATCTATCTATTGCCAGACGCCTTAATTCCGTAAGGGGTGACCACAAACAAATCGCCTCCATGTCGCCCTGCCTCCCGCCATTTCACTGCCCTGCTCCCAGCTCACATCCCTCTCTCTCGTATACCTCTCCACTCCATCCCTCCATCTCATCCTTGGTCTCCCCTTCTCTCTTCCACCCCACATCATCTCACTCACATACACTCTTCTCGCTAGTCTCTCACTCTCCATCCTCTCCATATAACCAAACCACCTCAGTGTGTTTCTCCTAACGCTCCCTATAGCATCCACATCCACACTACAACGCTCCTTCACATCCTCATTTGTCAGTCTGTCTCTCCATGAGACTCCACATGCTCCTCTCAAATAACTCATTTCCACTGCTCTCACTCTTGATTTCTGTCCCTTGGAACAGATTTATGTCTTGTTGGTACTTCGTAGCTTCTTGTAGTGTGTTTTGTAGATCAGTTATACATATATTAGACTCATGAGCGAGCGGCTGTTATACGTGAGTAGTTTTGTAAGTAGATAATCTTAATTCCCATTGTCATGCAATGACAGGAGAGGTAAAGATTAGTATGGGACTATTTTTATTTGTCTTGGAAATATTAACAAAGTCTCATACACGAGTGAAGTATAAAGTAGTCCCGCTAGCTACCTCCCTGTCTCGCTCTCTCTCTCTCTGCCACTCTCTCGACCCTGTTGCTAGTTTCCTTCTATCTCGCTTTCTCTGCACAACCTTTCGCTACGATCGTCAGCCCCCTTCTTATCTCTGATTCCTACATTCTCGTTCAGCAGGGGTCGTGTCAAATGGGCTATACTGTTGCTGAAATGTTCTAGGAGCCTGTGTGTGTGTATGTGTGTGTGTATGGTCACAAGGCGCTGTTTGTGGGCTATTGGGCTGGTGTGTTCATTCTGGAGAGGTGCTAATGTCACTTCCTTTGGCCCCTAGGTTTGACATTAACCTAACCTCTAGACTATATTATGTATGTTGCTGGTTATTATGTATTAAAATATTTTACAGTCCTGACATCGCTCGGTTACGCCAACTGGCGGTCCTCCAACAGCATTCATCATTGACATATGCTTATCTATTATACATAATATTGATTATAATGTTGTATAGACATAATATTCTATCTATCTATATATCTATAGCCCTACGCCCTAATCCTGCAAAGGGTGGCAGCAGACAAAACGCCTCCAAGTCGCTCTGTCACCCACCATTTGACTACCCTCCCCCCCAACTCGCCCCTCCTCCCTTATATGCCTCTCAACTCCATCCCTCCACCTCATCCTCGGTCTACCCCTCCCTCTCCTCCCTCCACCTCACCTACATACACCCTCTTAGTCAGTCTTTCATTCTCCATTCTCTTCACATGTCTAAACCACCTCAGTGTATTTCTCCTAATCTTCTCAACCACATCCACCCCACAACGTTCCTTCACTTCTTCATTCGTCAACCTGTCCCTCCACGTTACTCCATATCCTCCTCTCAAGGAACTCATTTCCACTGCTCTCACTCTTGACTTGTTCCCCTCTTCCAAGGTCCATGCCTCGCTTCCATACGTCAGGGTAGGGATCACAATACTATCATGCAGTGACTTCTTAACTTCCATACTCACCTCCCTATTTCTCATCACTGCTTTCAGTGTACCAGCAACCTTCCTTCCCTGCTGTACCCTTTCACGCACTTCATCCCCCAAAGTTCCATCCTTACTCATCACACTACCCAAGTACTTGAATGCATTCACATTCTCCATATCCTCACCATCCAACCTCACTGCACACTCTGTGACTTCATTCCTCTCAAACACCATAAATTTACTTTTGTTTACATTAACTTTCAGATTCATCCCCCTACACACTGTCCCAAATTCATTCACCAAACCTTGCAACTCTCATTCATCTTCACTCAACAATACTGTATCATCAGCAAACAGCAACACCAGAAGCTTCCAAATCTCACCCTCATTCATTAAAGCCACCTCCACATCCACTGCCCTACCTTGCACCTCCTTTACAACCCCGTCCATGTATATATTAAACAGCCATGGAGACATCACACAATCCTGTTTCAGTCCCACACTGAGATCAAAGAACTCACTCAGCTCACCATCTACTCGCACCGTAGCCCTAGCTTCTTCGTACATACTCTTCACAGCACTCAACAATTTCCCCTCCACTCCATATATTCTTAATACCTTCCACATACCTTGCCTATCTATTCTGTCATAAGCTTTCTCCAAGTCCATGAAGGCAGCATACACTTTCCTTCCCTTCTCTAGATACTTCTCCATTAAACATCTTAGAACAAGTATCTGATCTACACACCCTTTTCCCTTCCTAAATCCCCCTTGTTCTTCTCCAACTAGCTCCTCTGTCATATGCCTAACCCTATCAATGAATATTCTACCATATATTTTACCAGTCACACTAAGAAGGCAAATACCCCTATGGTTACCACATACTTCTCTCTTCCCTTTTCCTTTGTATAAAGGAACAATTATACCTGATTTCCAGTCCTCTGGAACCCTTCCCTCTTCCCAAGCCAATTTACACAACTTCCATATCCACTCCACAAAAATCTCACCCTCATACCTAAGCATTTCATCACACACTCCATCAATTTCCAGGGCCTTTCCCAACTTAATCTTCTTCATCGCTTCCACTACTTCCGCCCTACTGATCTCTTCCTCCCTCCTCTCATCTCTTCTTCTCCCAGCCATTCCACAACCACTTATCCTCGCACTGCTCTCACTCTCTACATTCAACAAATCCTCAAAGTGCTCCTTCCATCTCCTCAATTTCTCTCTCTTCTCTACCAACAATCTATTATTCGTATCTTTCACTCCCCTACTATTTCCCCTTTCACACTGCCTTACTTTCTTTACCTCCTTCCAAAACAATTTCTTACTCTCCCTCCATATCACATTCAGATTCCTCCCAAACTCTTCATCCACTTTCTTCTTACTCTCCTTCACCAGTCTCATAACCTCCCTTCCCTTCTCCTGCTCATATATACCTCTCTCTTCTCTCTCTCATCATCTCCCCTACCTCTACTCGCTAACCATTCACTATATGCATTCTTCTTTTGTTCCACAGCTCGTTTCACCTCATCATTTCACCATACTGTCCCTTGCACACCCTTGTATTTTCTTCTCACTCCACAAACTGCCTCACACGCTGCGCCTATCTCTTCCGTGAATATCTTACATACGTCTTCCACCCCTTCCATCTGCTCAAGCTCATACCTTCCCAATCTTTCTTCCACTATGCTCTTATACTCTGTCATTTTCTCACTATCTTGCAATTTCTCCACTCTTCTCACAGGAGCTGCTTCCTCCTGTCTTCCCCTTCGTCTCCTCAACCACTTTCTTTGCAGCTCTACCTTGGTCATCACGAAGTGATGGTCCGAGACTCCATTCCCCCACCCTCTCCACACTCTTGCTTCCAACACTTGTCTTCTCATTCGCTCATCCACACACACGTAGTTTATCATTGCCTCTTGTTCAACAAGTTCACCATCCATCCTCCTCATTACTCTCCATGTATACCGGTGGATAATCTTATGACGAAAATAGGTGTTGGCTATTGCCAACCCCTTACAAGCACAGATGTCCTCCAAAGCACTACCATTCCCATCTACTTCAGCTGGCACACCCCACTGACCAACCACTCCATCCACTCGTACATTCCCAATTTTGCCATTCATGTCTCCAGTCAACAGCAGTCTCTCGCTTCTCTCAAACTTGTCCATACATGCTTCTACTCTCGCCCAAAACTCATCTTTCACTCTTGCCACTCGATCCTCTGTCGGGGTATACACACATACAATCGCCCACGGTTGTATACTTACTTTCATGCTCACCCATACAATCCTTGCACCCACTGTTCCATACTCTCTTATATTCTCCTTCCACTTTTTGCTTATCATCAGACATACTCCCTCTCTTGCCCTCTCATTCTCATTGACTCCCGCACATATACCTAAACCATATTCCCATTCTCTCACCCTTTCACCATTCCATTTGTTTCAGTCAATCCACATATATCCACTTTGGATCCTCAAACACCTGAACAATCTCTCTCTCTTTCACTTCATCATTCACTGCTCTCACATTCCATGTTCCCACCCTTAGAATGTCCATTGTCCGTTCCTTAGTCATCAACGTATGGTCCGTCCGGGTCCGAGGAGCTTTAATCGCTTTTTTAGTTAGTTCTTTTTACGGGGTGGGGAACTAACCCACCACCAACCCTTTTAGTCGCCTCGTACGACAAGCAGGGATACAGGGGGAGTATTCGTGAAACCCCCCTACCCCCAGCGGTAAATAATATTCATGATAATATTGTACTGGTCTAATAATATTCTAGAAACAAAATACATTTTAAACAAATTGTGTACATAATCGAACATGTGCACTATAGTTAAATTGATTATAGAATATTGTATAACATATTGTAAAATGTGTATACATAACAGACATACGCATACAACTGTGCATTGGTAATACTGCTAGGTCATTACATTACATATGGAGTTATCCCTGTAGTAATGTCTACTATTTCACCTAACTTGTGTGATGATTTTGGTAATAGAGAATTGTAGTAACACTGTATGAATTGTTATGCAATAATTGTATTGTACATAATTGTATTGTAACTGTTATATATCGTTTCTAGTTACATAATTGTAACAACGGTAACATAATACAAATGTTTGTCGTTACATAATTGTAGTAATTGCAGTAATATTGTAGTAAATACAGTAATATTGTAGTAACATTGTAGTAATACGTAATTGTAACATTGTATGAATTGTTACATAATTGCATTGTTACATAATAGTTGAGGCACACACTGTAGTAAGGATACAAGCGCCATTTTTAAAAAAACGAGAAAAAAGCATTTAAAGTTTTGAAACAGTAAGATCTTCCAAACCAACCATACGAATTCAATCTGCTTTTAACCAATTTAAAGAAAATTTATCCCTCTAATACGTATCCCAGAATATTTCATTATTATGCTTTATGCCTTTGCTGCAGCAAAAAACGACAGGTAATGTGGCTCTAATAATATGCAAAATCATATCTCTTTTACTGCTGAAATCATTTTTTTCCATCTAACCATCGACATTACAACACATCAGAATAAATGTTATAATAATGCCATAATAGTAGCATACACATGATAATCATTCATATAATAATGGTAAATAATAATAAAAAAAAAAAATCTTTCAACAACGTTCAGAATAATACCGCAATGTCATAATAGTAAAAAGATTACAATAGGCATACTACGGTGACAGACAAACAGACAGACAGACAGACAGAGACTGAAGATGAGAAGGAAGAGGAGTGCAACACTAGTGCAGTGCTCACCAACCCTGCTGACTATTCTCCGCTTCCTGGTTGCTTTATTGAAACAACCATCAGCACATGGAGGTCCCATCTTTCGTGCTTCCACCAGTTTTAGTCATACGGCTGGTGTAAGCCTTACATTTATTACGAAGTTTTTTTTTCACCACATTGGCTTTCCACGTGTCTGGCTTTGGTTTGCGTTTACTGCTAAGGGAAGGTCCCAGCTCAATACACTCACTATTCCTACTAACACCAGACTCATTTTCACTAACAAGAGCCTCCTGGTGCTCACTGTTATCACTCTTATCACCCATGGCTATCACAGTACAACAACACAACGGAAACACTCGCAAAATCAACAAAAATAATGAAGCATTCAAAGTGTTCTGTTAAAAAAAGGTTGCGGGGAGGAGAATGGTGTTTTGATTGCGTTTATACTGGATGGTGGCATCAGTCACCCAATAACAACGCTAGCTCAGTCAAAGCGAATTTTCATTGGCTGCTGAGATCCATCAGCGTGGTGCGTGGGAGAGATGTGAGTGTGAGAAGGAAGCACGGCCGTCCACACACACCAAAGTACTCCTGGTTTAAAGGGAAAGTGGTGCTTGTGCCCTTACTCCGGCGCGTTCTGGCAGAGCTGAATTAGGGTGTATACAGCTGAAAAATCGCGGGTGTTTCAGGGCTCACTAGACCATAAGAACAATAACCAAAAGGTCATATACGACCTACTGTGGGATAGAGGAAACCCTGAGAAAAAATGCAGTACTGGCAACTCAGATTTGGGTGCGGTGGCGCTTGTGCCCTTACTATTGCGTGCGCCTCAATTGTATTGTACATAATTGTTACATATCGTTTGCAGTTACATAATTGTAACAACTGTAACATAATGCAATCGTTTGTCGTTACATAACTGTAGTAATTGCAGTAAAATTGTAGTAACTGCAGTAATATTGTAGTAATACATAATTGTAACATTGTATGCATTTTATAATTGTATTGTTACATAATAATTGTAGTGTACATAATTGTAATTGTTACATATCGTTTGTAGTTGCATAACTGAAGCAAGTGTAACATAATGCAATCGTTTGTCGTTACATAATTGTAGTAATTGCAGTAATATTGTAGTAACTGCAGTCCTGACATCGATCCGGTCATGCTGCGGTCGATGATAGTGATGATGTGACTTGCCACTGGCTCGTGGAGAACAACAATTTGCTTTTTGTTTCACTTATAGAAGGAGTTTATGTGGTATTGTGGCATTTGTAGTAACACCTATTTTCATTTGTTTGGTATGCGATCTTACTGTTTTTTTTTTTTCTATATTTTGTTTTTCTTCGTTTGTCTACCTTTTTCGGTGTTGTCCAAGGTTGCATAATTGCTGGTTAATTCCCTTGGGACCCCTTTTTAAGGTTTTGTTTATATTGCACAGATATTACTGAAAATGATAATATATAGCCTCATATTTGGTTATATATATATAGCCTCATATTTGGTTTTATATATATATATATATATATATATATATATATACTGTATATACGCTATGTACAGTATTAACTATATACACTGACTTGTTGTACACTTGTACCTATCGTGGGCAATATATGTGTCAGCACTGTATGGAAATCTTTGTCTTCATGACTGTGTGGAAGATGTTCATTCTTGCTAACGTCATCTGTGTTGGCCATTTTTTTTCCTTGTGACTTAATTTGTCTGTTTCCACTAGGTAGCTTTGATTAATAAATGTTTAATACAGTTCTTTTAATCGCTCACTGAGTAACTGTGATAGTATTCTTAATTACTTAGTAGATGTAATAATGTATAGCTGTATGTATAAGGCACGTATTTTATGTAGTTATAAATTGTTACACCTGTTGGTAGTAAATAAATGTTATAGTAAATGAATGAATATATACAGTGTAGAATATTTATTGTTGGTGCAGGTATTTAGTGATTGAATTATGCAGATAACTGAAGTAGGTATGTGTACGTAAGTTGTAACTATACAGCACGTTTTATATGTTTATGCAGTTTTTTTTTTTTTCTATCACTGTGTATTGTATAAATGAAGCAACTATGTAACTCACTAGTTTTTACCGTGGTGGGAATGGTGTTAGTGGAGATGCAGGTGGTGAGTTGATTGACGTGTTGTGGGGTGTCCTTAACTTCTCAGCAAAACGCTAGCAATGTCGACTTCTCACATTCTGGTAGCTGTGGTGAGTAACTGAGTAACGATGAGTAATGTAAAAGGTGAGTGAGGGATCTGGTATTTGCTGCCGTCGGCAACCCTTCCTTCAGCGTTGTGGTGGTGGTGGAGGTGTGGGTAGGTTGGAGAGAAGGGTGGGGTCAGGTGGGGGATGATCTAGTTGTGGGTTGTGAGTTAACTCTTGCTCTACGTTTGCTGGTTTGGTTTTTCTTTCTCGATGTATTCTCGGTCCTTTTTTCATGTGATTTACTCGTTGTGGGATGAAGAATGTCGCTACTTGTAGGTGCATGTAAAAGATTATAGAGACGACTTGAAGACTTGTTACTTGTAGTTGATCGTAGATGGTTGTAGTTCGTTGGTTCGTCATAGAAATTGGAAGATTGTTTGTATCAATATTTTGTTAAACTACTGGCAAGGCGTCGTGTGACCCCTTCTCCTCTACATCAGCGTGATGATCGGGGAGACGGAGGGGGGGTTGGAGAGAATACTGTCAGGAGCTGGTTGTGAGTTGTTGGTTGTAAGAGGTACTGTTTGTTTTCTATCTTGATAATGTAGACTCATCTGTACACTCGTAGGCTCGTAGGCTTGTAGACACGTAGGCTCGTAACCTTGTAGACTCGTAGACTCGTAGGCTTGTAGCTTGTATTTTGTAGGAATTCACTGTAGAACTGAAGACGAGGTTCGTATTTCTGCTGCCACCATATCTTGTTGGAACTTCGTAGCTTCTCGAAGTGTGTTTTGTAGATCAGTTATACATATATCAGACTCGTGGACGGGCGACTGTTATACGTGAATAGTTTTGTAAGTAGATAATCTTAATTCCCATTGTCATGCAATGACAGGAGAGGTAAAGATTAGTATGGGACTATTTTTATCTGTCTTGGAAATATTAACAAAGACTCTCAGGCACGAGTGAAGTATAGAGTCCCGTTAGCTACAACCCTGTCTCGCTCTATGTCTCTCTGCCACCCTCTCGACCCTGTTGGTAGTCTCCTTCTTTCTCGCTCTCTCTGCACAACCTTTCACTACGATCGTCAGCCCCCTTCTCATCTCTGATTCCTACATTCTCGTTCAGCAGGGGTCGTGTCAGGTGGGCTATACTGTTGCTGAAATGATCTAGAAGCTTACGTATGTGTATGCGTGTATGTGTGTGTATGGTCATGAGGCTCTGTTTGTGGGCTATTATGCTGGTGTGTTCATTCTGGAGAGGTGCTAAGGTCACTTCCTTTGGCCCCTAGGTTTGACATTGACCTAACCTCTAGACTATATTATATATGTTGCTGGTTATTAAGTATTAAGATATTTTACAGTCCTGACACAACAAGGTCCAACCTTCACTTCCATACATTAGAGCTGGTATTACAATACGGTCATGTAGTAACTTTTTCACTTCCATGCTCACTTCCCTGTTTCTTATCACTGCTTTCAATGAACCAGCAACATTTCTTCCTTGTTGTATCCTTTCAAGCACTTCGCCCTCCAAAGTTCCATCCTTACTCTTCACACTACCCAAGTGCTGAAACACAGTCACATTTTCCATTTCCTCCTCATCCAACTTCACTGTACATTCACTGACTTCACTTCTCTCGAAGACCATAACTTTACTCTTCCCTACATTCGCCTTTAGATTCCGTTTCTTACACACTCTCCCAGACTCATCCACCAAGCCTTGCAGCACTCCTTCATCTTCACTTAACAGCACAATATCATCTGCAAACAACAGTACAGGGAGTTTCCAAACACTGCCCTCTCTCATTAGGGCCATGCCAACATCCGCTGCCTTACCTTGTATCTCTTTTATAACCCCATCCAAATACAGACTGAACAACCATGGAGACATGACGTATCCTGCTTCAAGCCAACCTTCAATTAGAAAAATTCACTCAGTTCACTGTTCACACACACTGCAGCCTTTTCTGCATGTATGTGTATACAGTATATACTGTCACTGGCATAGTTACCCCAGTAGCGAATGGATGAAACAGAAGATGAGAAGATAATGTAGGAAGATAGTCGAGCTGTTAAGATCGTTAACATTTTTCTGTTAATTTTTGCTGCCTGTGAGGGTAGAACCCTAGACCTCAGTATCTTCCCTCTGTTTAGTCAGCGGTCAGTTTTTCTGCTTCTGCGCAGATAACTCTCGATGATTTCCCAGAACTACACAGAGACCTTTTGTTTTTGACCATAAGTGGGTGTGATATAGAGTGTGGCAGGGGAAAAATAAGAGTATTTTCCCAAGAGAAGTCTAAAAACGTTTTCTTGACGGCTCGTCATTCACTATATGTGAGATTTTAAAACTCGCAATTGGTAGCAGGTGCCTCCATTGTTTGTGTATGGCTGGAGATTACAGTTAAGACAGCCTAATGGCTAGTTAGCCGAGAGAGGCGGAGTAAAACTACTTTATGAGCTCGAAGACCTAGTGAGAGAGTCACTTCTTTTCACCTTTTTGTCACCTTTTGTCACGTTACACTTTTTGGTACATTTTGTTACACATTTTGCTGCACTTTTCACCATATTTTCACACATTACTAAACACGTTACTTTGACTCCAAAAAACAATGTTTGTGCACCATTTCCTATTTTTGGTTCGCTTCTCCATATAACACTAGTGTGTGGAATATATGTGGATAAAATCATCGACGAGTTCTCTTAGTTCCTCAAGCTCTGTGAGTACGTAGCCTCCACTGATTTTAATCTTGTTAGGTAAGAGAAATAACTCATTTTATATTTGTATTGTGAGGCCTATGTGAATCCCCCTTTGTAAAACGAATCCTGGTCTCTTCCTTGGTGTGTGTATGTTATAGTGTAAAGTATGTTAGTTTTCTTGTGAGCTTCACCCTACCCCTTTTGGTGATTAAAGGTTAAGAGTGCACCGTAATATATACCTCCATATCAGTATATATACAATATACAGTATATAAATATACATTTATAAATATATGAATATATTAATATAAAAATAATTGAATAAATATATATATATATATATATATATATATATATATATATATATATATAGATAGATATATAGATATATATAGATATATATAGATATAGATATATATAGATAGATAGGTATATATATATATATATATATATATATATATATATATATATATATATATATATATATAGATAGATTGGTATATATATATATATATATATATATATATATATATATATATATATATACCTATCTATCTATATATATAGATAGTTAGATAGATAGATAGATAGGTATATATTTGAGTGGACCCAAAAATTTAGTTGTTCAAATATTTGCTGTTCAGAGTTTAATTGTTCCATTAGCTCGAGAAAAACTTTACGCAAAATTACAGACCTTTACATTTTCATTTAGTGTATGCAAAAGTGAACAGAAATTATTTATTTTCTGATGCTTTCTCTCAACAGAAGTCAACGTGCTTCTGAAATCTACTATATGGCAAGGATTTCCCATATTTTTTATCAAGAGGTTTTCATGTCATACACAATGTTAAAAATGGCATAAGAACATATGGATGTCAAATGCTTATTACATGTGAGTAGCCTTGTTCGCACTGGGATACTGACGTCGATGTTTGGCGGCCACCTGAAGCAGGTACTGCTTTTGGTCATCACTTTTTGTAACTTAAGAGTTGTGGTCTTGAATGAGTTTCAAGCCTTTTTCGGCCACATCGTTCACCACTTTCATCTCTCGTAGAATGTCTGTACCCCCTCCAGAATATGTCTACCCCCGATGTATATATGTCCCCCCCCCAATGCATACATGCCCCCACTAAATTTGCTAGGTCAGCATGCTCTCCCACGCCTGAAGACGGCGTTATTGCATCAGTTCTTAGCAGACAGCCGACACGGGCAGACTGTTTTACTGTGAGCTTGTAATAAACTCCTTATCTAGCTGTTTGTACACGGAGTTTCTATCACCAAAGTATTGCAAGTTACATTTGGTAGCAGTGGTGTTTCGAACCATCACATTCTGACCGCCTCCTTGGATTTTTAGTGATCCAACAAGATACACGACGACTCGCATCTGCCAGCCTCGCCCCTCCTCCGTGCCTCAATACCTTGGCTGTGCTTTTCGAGTGTACCATTTTTCTCACCTGTGCTCACCTCTCAAACAACCGCACCCATACGCCTTGTTCCTGACTGCACGTGTCACCGTCGCCGACCTACGCACCTGTTGCACCTGTCCCCAGCACCTGTTCCGGACTCATCATAGCTCTTGCCCCCACGGTGCCACTTATCACTGTCTGCCTGCTGTCTGCCCACCACCATTCTCTGCATTTGCAATTCACCAGCTCTACACCTGCCTTGCACCGACATCTGCCTCACCACCCACCACCGGCCTCTGACGTCGCCCGCATCTGGTCTGCATTACGGAGCCTCCTAAGACCGCCACTCCCTGCCGGTGATTCATCGCGGTGTCTCTTCTCCTCTCCGCCCAGCTGTCTCTACCCCGCAGCCCAGCCCAGCCCCGCCCAGCCCCGTCGCCCCGCCCCGCCCCGCCCCAGCCCAGCTATGCCCAGCCACCCTGCACGTCATCCATCTCGACACTCACGTTTCTACTGTGAAACTATAGTATATCTTTCCTTTCTATAGAGATTATCCTCGATTTTCTCTACAGATTGGTTATTGTAAATATTCCATCTCATTTTCATTACCCCGTTTTCATCTTCACCTACGTTATTTATACTCCATTTCATCCTTCGCATTTAAACCATCCATGCCCGCACCTTCATTCATTTTCACACCTAGTGTATTCCATTCTTTCATTGTTATTTATACATTTCCACCTACGTATCCATCTTCATCCTTTCATCTTCCATTGCTGCATTAAATGTCATACTTTCCACGTCAACCGCTTACCACCAGCCCTCTCGACCCGGAAACATCACCTGCTCATACCCTGTCTGCCGACTCTAACACAATCACTCATTTACGAAGTGGCAAGGAGTACCACCGCCCTGTCCCTGAGACTCCCGTTTCACTTCCCGCAGAATCACTTACTACCCGTCCTACCCTCGTAAATCCAGATACCTCCTCCTCTACTCCTGCCTCTACACTCCCTTCTTCTTCCTCTGCTCCTTCCCCTGTCGTTCCCTCTCCTGCCTCCCTTCATACCCCATCTTGCTCGCCCTTAACTGCCACTACCTTCTCTCTCTCCCACACCTCTCCTGCCGCCACTTCTGCACTTCCAGCCATGGCCAACCCTCCACAGTCTATCTATCTCGACGATGCCAATCGTCCCAAATTTACCGGCCAGGACCCAGCTTGGTCTGTCTATGATTTCCTCAGAGAAGTCGAAACCGAAATAAATAATAGACAAATTACCGAGGAATCGCTCAAAGTAGCTTAAGTCCTCGATCGCTTGCATCACGGTAAATCAGACATCGGATCCGCGATCCGTGCAGGACATTTCGATAGCATTAGTACCTTTGCTGTTTTTCGTATGGAACTCATCAGCCTTTGTTGCCAACATTCAAATACCGCGTCTCTCATGGGATTCATTAATCTCCTAAACCAACTAGATGAGGACTTGCGCGTCCCAGCGCAATATGCCAAGCTCCGCGAAGCTGCCGCCGCCATGAAAGCAACTAGTAGCGAGATGCTCCAATTACTGGTAGGCACGAAATGGTTAGAAGACAAGAATGGTGTTCCAATGCTTTCACTCACCAACTTTGCTGACTTAATTGGTTACCTCAGATTCCTTCACTGGCTTACTCCTAAACAGCGAGAGCTAGCCTTGGAAATCGGTTTCAATCCAGGAGATAAAATTATTCAGGTCACTAAAGCCATTCATGAAAGAACAGGTTCGAACTACACGCATCAGGGCACCACCCAACCCTTGGCCTCCTCAGTCTGTCACACCTCCACTACCCCAGACCAATCTCGCTCCCATCCCACCACACGCGGCAGACCTGCCACACATCGCTCTCCTACCACAGGTCGTGATCAATCTAGCGCCCAACGGAACAGACAATCTTTGATTCTTTGCTGGTACTGTGGTCATCCTGGACATCGAGCATCCAGTTGCGACCGTACATACAGACGTCCTCACTCCCAAACCAGACAGCGTACGCCTTCCCGCTCACGTCGTCCACACTGCAAATACCACAAATCAAGCACGACTCACACCACTGAGGAATGTCGTTACCTCAACCGCCCACAGTCGGGGGAAGCGCCGCGCCCATATCGGACCAATATCACGTAGAACCAGAAACCCAACTCCCCATCCGCCATGTAGGTCCCATAACATCCTCGGGTTTAGTCATTCTCGGCAGCAGTCATGACATACCAACGTCATTCTTTTTGGACACAGGATCTATAGTAAATCTCATCTCCGAAAATTCCTTACAAATTATTCATCGCCATCACAACCACGTCAGTTTCCTAGAACCACCAGACATTCGCCTATGTGGTGTTAACGGCTCAGAGTTTAAGGTTAAGGGAAGAGTCACCCTTGAAATCAAACTCCACAGAGATTTGCCCCCTATCCTCATTGAATTTCATGTCACTAATGACTTGCAGTATCCCGCAGATGCCCTTATTGGTTTCTCCACCATGGCACAACATTCCATTTTATTATTACCTGCTTGTGGTAGTATAGACATTTCTGGATTCCCGGTTTCCACTATGGAATGTCCCCGTCCTGTTCTTACGATCAAATCAATCCTTCAGTTACCTCTGTCCCTATCACTACCAAAAAGTCCAACCCAGCCCAAACCACCACTCTCATCATCTGAGAATACAGAGATCATTCCTTTACTGACTGCGAGCAAGGACATAAATTCCTCAATGTCTCCTGATACATCATCTCAGCCCTCGAACATGGCTCTTACATCCTCTCCCGACAACACTATCGCTGACTCAGACATGTCTCAGTTACCTACCTCACACAGTCTGCATGATCTTCTCCAACACGCAGAGACGAAACGTGCAGTAACGAATACGTGCACAATTTTGTTACCGCATGAGTTCACCAAAGTCTCTGTTTGTGTTGCCGGTGCGAAAAGAAGGAGTGGATGTACTAACCCTACCTGAGACGTGTTGTGTGAATGGCTTGACTTATGAGTCAGCGTGGTGTACAGTCTTAGAGGACAGTTTATGCTACCTGTACTTGCTCAATGTCACAAATGCTCCACTAAAACTTAAAAGTGGTGTAAAGATTGGAGACTTCCTAGTATACCCAGCGGCCATAAAGGTGTGCCAGGATTCCTCAATTCCTACTATTCAGCCTGATGATACGCCAATCGGTGTATGTACTATTAACTCTACGGGATCTGCGCTGACGCATTCACCCGATATGCTCTCACATCTCACTTGCACAGATTTCCCAGAACATACACCTCAACTCCTTGACCTTCTGACCTCGTACAGAAACGTGGTTGCCTTACCCGGTGAACTGATGGGTAGAACAGACCTTGTCAAACATATGATTGAACTCCTCCCAGGAACTCAGCCGATTTACATACCTGCGTATCGATTGCCTCACAGCCAGAGAAAGCAAACAGATCAAATGGTACAGAACATGTTAGACCAGGACATTATTGAACCCTCTGTCAGTCCATGGAATAGCCCACTTTTCTTAGTACCAAAGAAGGACGGCAACCTTAGACCAGTAGTCGACTATCGTAAGGTCAATTCTGTCACCGTTCCAGACCATTTCCCATTACCTGTCCTCACTGATTTGCTAGAATCCCTTGGTGACAATAACGTACTCTTTCCATCTTTAGACCTCCTCAGTGGGTACTGGCAGGTCGAAATGGAAGAGTCCTCTCGCCCAGTTACAGCCTTTAGCACCCCTTCCGGACATTTTCAGTTTAAGAGACTCCCTTTTGGTCTGAGAAATGCTCCTTCTGTGTTCATGCGACTTATCCATTCAGTCTTCAGCGGTATGATGGGACACTCTCTTTTTGCTTACCTAGATGATATAATTGTTGTGAGTAAATCCATCCCTGATCTTTTTACCAAACCCCAGCAAGTCTTTGAATGCCTCCAGCTCACAGGCCTGAAAATCAATCTCAGTAAATGTGACTTCCTGCGAAAGAAAATCAAATTCCTAGGCCATGTCGTAGATGCACAAGGCATTCATACTAATGAGGATAAAACTAAGGCGATCATTAACTTCCCAGAACCTACCACTACTGACGCTGTACGAAGTATCCTGGGCCTCAGTGGCTATTATCGTCGCTTTATCCGGGATTACGCGAAGATCGCCGCTCCTCTGACCCACTTACTCAAGCAGAATGTGCCCTTTGTTTGGACTAACGACCAGTCACAGGCTTTCCAAAAGCTAAAGACAGCTCTTGTAAATGCCCCTATTCTAGCGTTCCCTGATTACACCACACCCTTCCTTCTCTGCACAGACGCCTCAGGCACTGGACTTGGTTTCGTTTTGATGCAACTCGATGAAGCATCAAGGAAGCGCATAATAGCGTATGCCAGTCGCACCCTTACAACCGCTGAACGTAACTACAGTGTCACAGTTCTCGAAGCGCTAGCGGTAATCTGGTCCTTGAAACATTTCAGAGATATAGTCTATGGTTATCCAGTGCATATCCAAACAGACCACCTTCCACTATGTGATTTGTTCAAGAATCACAACCTAACAGGTAGACTAGCTAGATGGTCTGTCATCATCCAGGACTTTAATCCCACTTTTCAATATGTACCAGGCAAGTTGAATGTAGTCGCAGACGCACTCTCACGTCACGTAGCAGCAGCTATAACCTCACTGCAGCCTGAAGTAACTGAAAATACTACACTAACGTCAGAAGTTGTTCGAAACTTTCAACGCCAAGACCCCATGTGGTCCAAAGTCATTTATTTCCTAGAATCTGATGCGATGCCTCGACCTTACCTACTCTGCCAGTATCACTAGATGAGTTCATGCTAGGTGATGATCTCTTGTACAGGAAAACACTGCTAACAGACAAAGATATGCCCAATCGCGAAGTACGCCAACTTGTTGTCCCCACTGCTCTGATACCAAAGGTTCTTCATATTGTTCATAATACTCCTCAGGCTTCCCATCCAGGTAAAGACCGATGCTTGTGCCAAGCACGTCTCAAATACTATTGGCCAACCATGCGCCGTGATATCAGTGCCCACTGTGACTCTTGCCTCTCCTGCCACCGCCACAAAGGATCAACCGGCTTACCAGCACCTCTCTTACAATACCCAATCCCATCACGACCATGGGAAACTGTCTCAATCGATCTCTTAAAACTACCTCTCACAGAATCTGGCGCTGGGTACTTGTTCGTAGCGGTCGACCACTTCTCCCGCTACTGTGTCCTCGTTCCCCTCTCCAACAAGACCGCGAAGAGCGTTGCCCGTGCCTTTGTAGATCACGTAATTTGCCCATTCAGTACCCCTCATACCATTCTTACTGACAACAGTACAGAATTCAACAATAGCCTTCTAGATGAGATCTGTCGCCACTTTCATATCAGTAAGTGCAATGTCGTGCCTAACCATCCGGCTTCCAATGGCCTTGTAGAACGCCATAACCGTAAAATCTTAGAGTGCCTCAGACATCTCGGCTCCCATAGTTCATCCTGGGATGACTGGATTCCCCAAGTGGCATCCTCCATCAATAGTTCCATCAATGCATCCATTGCTGAATCTCCCTTCTTCATCCTCTTTGGTTTTGACAAGGACCTCCCATACTCTCTCTTATCCTCAAAGCCAGAACCCATCTACAACATGGATGATTATGTTAAACTAAAATTGGCCAACTTCCAGTCAATCCACCAGTATGTCCAATCCACTTTGGCTTCCTCTCAGGAGGACATGCTGCAGCGCCAACATAAGTCCGCCTCTCCTATCACTATCAATGTAGGCGATCTTGTCTTTGCTCATTCCCATACGCGTTCCTCTAAGTTGGATGACAAATTTACAGGGCCCTACCGCGTCCTCACTCAACAAGGCAACAAATTTCACCTCCAGGACCTGTCCACTAGGGACACCAGATGGGTCCACGTCGATGACTTAAAGCGAGCACCCCGTGGCCTCGTGTTGGAAGAGTCACTTACACAACCTCCTGCCCCCTCTTCCCCTCCTCCCATCCCTCAGTCTACCTTGTCCCCACCTATCCCTCAATCTCCTTCCTCTCCATCTCCACCTGCTCATTCATCAATCAATCAATATCGGTCCAAACTGCGCTCTGCCCATCAACCTCTTCACGACCTCCCCCATTAACTCTACCCTGATTTTCTAGGTACGATGTTAGCGATCTCCCTGCTGGCAGTGCTGACCCTCCTGGGGTCTGGGTCAGGTCAGGACGATGGTGGAGTACGTCCCGGGGCCTTGGTCGGCTTGGGAGGCGCGGTAATGCTTATCGACGACATCGCCTCTTTGCGCTATGATCTTGCGCCACTGGCCGACGTAGCCATTGCCCTACCTGCCTATGCGCACCAGCTCCACGGAATCAGGAACCATCTCACGGCCCTCATGGGGACACTCAACCCGAATGAGTATCTCTATAACCTTTTCCTCCCACTCTCCTGGCAATTGCAATACATAAGTAACAGATTCACTGAGCTCAATGACACATTTTCCATTCAGACACCCGTGGGTCGTTCTCGTGTGAAACGAGGTCTCTTCGACTTCGGCGGTGAGATTCTGAGTGGCTTGTTTGGCGTTGCTACAGCCCGTGACATTTCTGGCTTCAAATCTGATCTCACTCATTTAGCTTCAGCCCTAGAATCACAACGCCGAGTCATTAAAATCCAACACACTATGTTACAGAGGCTCACAACCCAACTCAATGAAGTCACGTCCACTCTAAACAATTTCACCGATATCTTACAACGCCACCTTTCAGATCTCGACGTTATCTCTCAGTTCTTCTACCTCAAACTCAACATGGATAATCTCCAACTGGCCCTTGACTCTCTCCTGTCTCAAGTCTCTACCTTGGTTCGTATCCTGGTCGATGCTATCAATGGACGTGTCACTGCCGACTTAGTACCTGTCTCAGCTCTCCGTTCTGTCCTGGAATGGGCTCACTCCACCTTCGGTCTCTCCCCAGTCCTCCCTTACTCCTCCCTTGAATATTATTATCCTGTTCTCGAAGCCACTCTTCTCACTACATACGTCGTCGTCCATATTCCTCTCCGTTCTGCCATAACCTTTAACCTTTTCCACATCATTCCCTTCCCTTTCCGCCTCAACAACTCCTTGTTACAGGTCTCTGTTCCTTCAGAATATTTCCTCCTCTCCCATGATCCTCTTTCCGTTGCCATCCTTTCTTCCACAGACCTCCGGCAATGTTCCTCCCTTACTCCGACCTCTCGTCTCTGTGCTGCCCACCTTTTCGCTATCTTCCCTAGCAGTGCTACACCCTGTGAGTCTGCTTTAGTTCGCAACCATTCCATCTACTCGGCCTGTTCTTTTGTCCCAGCTCCTGACCTCCCGGTCTACCATGCTCACCTCAACCATGTCCAGTATTTCTTCTTTGCTGTTCCCATCTCTGTCACAATCATGTGTCC
This sequence comes from Coenobita brevimanus, assembly GCF_032717465.1. Lineage (NCBI taxonomy): Eukaryota > Metazoa > Arthropoda > Malacostraca > Decapoda > Coenobitidae > Coenobita > Coenobita brevimanus. The sequence continues at coordinate 40,987,324 of NC_137021.1, read as the reverse complement.
TGGTTCTTCCAATGTCTCTGTCCCCGCTAGTGGTCTCTACAAAGCACCTGACTATTGTACCGTCAAATCAGAGTCCGTCATCACTTACGCCACTCGCTATCACCAAGCTGTTCGTAAACATTCCTATGACATCTTTCAACCAATCGACATGCCTTCAACCCTACCATCTGCCAACATTACCATCACCTCCCCTCACTTGCGCATGCTCACCTTCCTCAATGACAGTGATTTCCTTATGGATCAATTTTCTCTGGCCTTCAGCCATTCATGGGTTCATCCAACAGTTGTGTTTCCCCTGTGGTTATCGCTTTCATAGGTTTTCTACTCATCATCTGTGCAGTGCATTGTTGTGTCGGAAAAATGGAACGTCGACTCCAGGAAATCAGAGTCGCTACCGGCATAGTACGCCCTACACACGGCGTAGAAACTCCCCATACTTAGTGCCCTCGCATTCCGTGACTACCATTGCCATCTAACATTTAACCGAACTGTGAACAGCACTCTGCCTACTAGAAAATGATGGTATTTCTTTCATGCATTACTG